>NC_090449.1:882032055-882354555 GCF_031143425.1 Pleurodeles waltl
TAGTAGAGAAATTAGGCTAATTAATTTTTGTCCAAAACCAAATGAAGAAAGAGTGCAAAAATAACTCCTATGGACCTGACTAAAATATTTTTCTGCATCCCGAGAGATGGCTTCTAATGAGTGTGCAAATGCTTTGGATGTACTTAAAATAGTAAAGAAAACATTTGTATCATCAACAAGATGTCTGACATTAATGAAACCGGTTTGTTCTTTACCAATTAATTTGGGTAGGAAGGGATCTAAAAGATGTGTAAGAATTTTGACAAACATTTTTGTCTCAGAATTGACTAAAATAATTAAATTGGTTGGTAGTTTTACATAATTTAGGAACCTTATTTTCCTTAAGGATAAGACAGTTTAAAGCATCTTGAAAGGTGCCATAAGCTGAGTTAGAAGTAGTAAAGAAATAAAAAAGTTTATGTAAGTTAGGAATTAGTATTTTAGAGAAATATCTATAAAATTTAATAGGGAAGTCATCTGGCCCGTGAGCTTTACCTTTTGCTATGTTCATATCTTGAAGAGAAATGTCTTCATCAAGACACAAGAAATTAGAGTTGTATTCTTTATGAATAGAAGATAAGTATTTTTTTATATCCAAATGTGTGGGTTGATTCTTTGGAGTATATAGGGCTTTGTACTATTCAGTAAACTCTTCTAAGATAACATTGTTTTAAATACTGGAATCAAACCATTGTGCAAGATTGTATACATTTTACTCCATTTATTTATTACTTTAAGATCATTTTCTAAAGGTTTGTCTGCTTTATTCTGGCCCCATAATGTTCAGCACTTGATTTAAGTGCATATAAAGCAGCATTATCTGTAGATATTTTGTTAAATTTGAATTTAGCTTTAATTAATTCATCTAAACTGGACTTAAACTTGGATGTAAAATTGGATTGTTCCAGTGTTTTAATATGGTTCATAATGTCTAAGGCTTTCTTCATATATGCCATCTTTTTGGTTGAGAGATAAGAAAGGATATAATCTCTTGAAGCTGTTTTAAAGGAGTCCCAGACTATTGAAAAGAGTTTTCCCTGGGTTCATTCAAAAAGAAAAATTCTTGAAAATGTTGAGTAAAATTTGCATCTAAGAGGAGGGAAGTATTAAAACACCAGTGCCTAGTCTTAGGTGTGGCAGGAACCTACTACCGATTTCCGTGGTCCGACCGCTGGACTGCCAATACGATGGTAAGGAGGCCACTGCCAAGTTGACAGCCTCCCTACCGCCATGTTATGATGTTTCTGCCAGACTGGCTGGTGGAAACAGTGCTGCGGCATTGACCTTGGCTTTCAGGGAGCTGAGGCTAATGCCGTCGCTCAGACGGGGCCCCCAGCATCCTCAGTACGCACACTGTCTGCCATGGCAGACAGTGCGCATTTTGAGGGTGCTGACAGGAAGGCTCCGACCCTGGCTTTCCGCCTGCCTTTTCATGGCAGGGGCCCAGGCATTGAAAGGCTGTTGGAAAGCCAAGTTGTAATCAGCCCAGCCGTACTGAAATTGGCACCACTGTGACAGACCACGAATTGTACCACCTCTAACTTATCGGAATCTCTGATCATGGTGGTAGTAGAGGTGTGGAGGGTTTCCCACCTGTGGAGGCCGGACCGTCAAGGTTGCGGTGATCCAACTGCCACCGCGGGTACAGCGGTCCATGGGCCACCATACTCGTAATGAGGCCCTAAGTCTAAAGTGACTGGAGCATGGTCTGAAATTAAGACAGCTTCAATGCCTGCAGATAATATATGTTGTGAAAGAGCTTTGGAAATTAAAAGATAATCTATTCTGGATTGTGGGGAATGAACTGGGGAGAAACAAATATATTCTTGTAGGCATGGATTGCTGAGATGCCATGATTCAATAAGTCCTCCTTGTGAGATGGCTGCAGTAAATTGCTTATGCATGGAAGATGGAACAAAAGTGCTTTTTAAAAAGCGATCAAAAAACTGATCCTTTACCATATTACAATCAGCTCCAAAAAATTAATATTCATCTATAATAGACATCAAGGCCAGAAGGAATTGTCAAAATGGGCGGGTGCATAAATGTTAAAAATTGCAACTGAGATTTTTCTAATAATTAAATTTAACACTATCCATTGACCTTCTGTGTCTAGTTCTTGTGACAACACTGTAAGAGCTTTTACAGAGGATACCTACACCAATACAATTCCCTTTCCTCGTGAATAAGAAAGCATAGCCCACCCAATTGCGAAAAAACGTATGAATTTCTTTTTATACAACATGTGTTTCCTGTAATAAAGTAATAGCTATATTTAATTTGGCTATGTGTGCAAGTAGTCTTTGTCTCTGAATTGGTGAACCTAACCCCTTAACATTCAAATTGGCAACACATGAAGTCATAAAAGAACACAATTGAAATCTATTATAACAATTTCTGCAAAATAACAAATGTATATTTTATAGTTATACATGGAAGAAAATAAAAATAAAAGTATTTATATATAAAATAAAGAACATGATAGTAGATTCAAACAAGTAATGTTCCCATTGCATAATAACTGTAAATATGTTTGCTGATATGCAGCAAAATAAATCAATGATCAACTTTCATATCAACAGAGTGTTGAAGGAAGAATTTGTCTGAAGCATGAAAGATAAAAGTGAGAATGAATAAGAGTAAAAAATCAAGTTATTAAAATGAAAATATATGGAGAGAAAGAAAGGTGGACAGAAGGAGAATTGAAAAAAGGAGGAATAAGAGAAGGGCAGAAAACAAAGAAGACAAAATAAAATAAAGTATACCTAAAAAAGACACAAACATTTGAGGGTGGTGATGCCACATAGGGAAGATGATGCAACTGGAACAACGGCACAGCCAACAAGGGGAGGACCATCCCACATAAAAAAAAAAAATAATGTAGTATTCAGGGCATATATGAAAAGAATACCTGAAATGAAAGGATAAAAGGTAACACTTATTTAAGACAATGCAAGAATTGGGAATGATAAATGTGACATAACAGATAATAATAAATAACTAATTTATCAAAAGATGTTTCTGAAAAACTTCATATTATGCAATAAAACTCAAGTTGTTAAAAATTTTGACATATCCATCTCTTCTTCCCTGCAGCTATCGAAAAATTGATGCAATAGTGTGGGCTTTCATATGTAGTATTTTTGTTCATATAAGTCACTTCAGGCACAGATGAAAGAGGCTGAATCTGGCGTTCAAGGCCAGAAGAGCGGATCTCATGTCCAAAAATAATTTTCTTCAAGCTGCAGTGGCTTTAGTAAAGTCTTGAACAAAGTACAATTGTGATCCAGACCATGAAAATCGGTCTTTGGATTTAGTGGCCTTGATAACTTGAAGAAGCTCAACATATTCTAGGGTAGATAATAACTCCACTAGGTTTTTGTGATGAAGAAGGATGGTGAGTAGAATGACTCAATCTGTGCACACGTTGTATTTTCATTAGAGGAGAAGGTCTAAAATCTTTGGTGGGAGATTTTTAAAGAATTAAATGGGGTCGGTGCCTTCCACCCCCTCCGTCAAACCAAAAAAGTGAAGGTTGTTTCTTCTCCCTCTATTTTCTAACTCCTCAGTGTTTTTGCAACTGCAACACCTTTAATTGCAACTTTTGAAGAGTGTATACATTGTCTCCAATGTTGCTAACTCTTTGCTCCACATGAGTAACTTTGTTTTCCATGAGTGTTCAGTTAACATTTATTATTTGAAATTTAAGGTTAGTTTCTTCCATATATTTTAAGAGTGCAAATCTCTTCAAGGAAGAGCTCCACTGAATTAACATTAGTTATTTTGAGAAGGGACAGGGGATCTTTCTTTTGCTCTTCTGGTGGCAGGAATATTGACATTTTGCTAGGGAGTCATTTTAGTGTTATTGGTATTGGAACCACTTGTTGCTAAAGTGGGTGTATTAAGACAATCCTGAACGGGACCTTCCATGTTGTAGGTAAATACCAAGAAGTGATTAACAGTATCAAATGAAAAAATGTCCGATGGAGCAGTTGTATTTGAGAAGAAGCATCTCAAACCTTTTGTTCTTCCCATATGGCAGAAAAACAGAAACTTTATAAAATATGTTGTGCGACACCTGTTATTTAAATGTTAATTAAGTAGAAAGTTTGAGGAATCACAAAAATAAGTTTCATTTATCAAATAATTAAGTTTCTTCCTGGGCGTTAGTAAATAGTATAAACATTAATTAGAGAGAGAAGTGTTCATTTATAAATGTGCTCAACCCTTACAGCGCAGGCATAGGCCACTGGCCGATGCCCACACTACCTTTCTGGTGTGGGTCACGGCCAGTGGCTGTCACCAGGGAGGAGGTCCCACTGACATCACTGTTTGTTTTGTCCATTGGAGCAGGAAGCGGCCACAAGGCCGTTTCCTGCTTTGGTGGGAAAAACAGCTCCAACCGGCCTTCCTGACATTCAGGAAGGCCTCGTTTGAAAGGGGAGACTCTTCCCTTTCAAACAAGGACTTCCTGCATCAGTTTCCTGGCCCTGGATTGCAGCACAGCTGCGATCTAGGGCCAGGAAACCCCACTAGACACCAGGGATTTCACCTGGGGGGTCGGCCCCCTCGGAAAACTGTCCGGCCCCTCCTCAGGGAATATATTATTTTTTAAAGGTAGGTTTACCCCTGGGATGGGTGTGATCGCGCCTGATTACCCCCCCCTCCCAGGTGTGTTAAACATTTTTTTTAGTTTGAAAAAAAAAAAGGAAATGGACAGGGGGTCGCCTGTGAGCAGGGCGACAGGGCGACCCCCGTGGGGGCAATAATTTTTTAACAGCTGTATGGATTCCCTGGGGGCCACTATGGCCCCCAAGGAAACCATATAGCTGTTAAAAAATACAGCTATATATATATATATATATATATATATATATATATATATATATAGATAGATCTATATACAGATATATCTATCTATATATAGATATGTATATATATAGATGTGTCTATAGATAGATCTATATATATCTGCATATATATATATATATATAAATATATATATAGCGATCACTTTTGTCAACATGTGTGGTATATATATATATATATATATATATATATATATATATATATATATATACATGTAAATTCGCCACAAGTTGTCTTGCAGTTGCAGCTTGCATCTTCAAAGCAATGCAAATACTATAACTGACACGTTTCAACTATAGCTTTTAGACAGCAATAAAAAAGTCAAGTAACTCTTGTGATTATATTTCTGCTAGAAAAGGATCTGACTTTTGTCTAGTGGCAGTTTTGATGTCATAAAGTAACGCAGAACGGTTATATGCCTATTGAAAGGATCAAAACTGTATTATATGTGAATAGCTGAGTGGATTAGTAAAGCCAGCCATTACCTGCGGCACAAATTAAATGTATGTGCGAGGGGGGCTATGGAGAGATGAAATGCACTTTTGCTGGATGGTAGTGAGGGAATCGGAGGAGGAGGTAATGGGAGTGGGAGAACCAATAATGCTTGCTGGACTGGGCGCTAGGGGCGCTAAAGACAGTGATGATTGGTATGTGACAAGGTGATGTAATAGTGTGTCTTTTTTGTTTTTTTGAGTGTCTTGAGAGAACATGCTGATTGAGGGAAGAAGCGATGGTAAGGTGACCTCTACTGTTGCAGATATCACACACAGACCCACCAGCAATTTTGTGACTGTCTACGTAGGCTAGTGTTTTAGAGTGACAGTTTAGCCAGTAGCAGAGATGACATCTCGTTGTAGAGGACAGCTCTGATGATGATTAGAGACTGAGACAGAAGATACTGAGACAGCATCTGAGGGACAGGGTAATGGCACAGACTCTGGGAGTAATTTTTCAGTCGGAGGAGTCCCATTTGATAACTCCTCTTCCAGTGATTATGAGGGAGGTGATGAGGACAGTCCTGCTGTCCCTTCGCAAGCACAGCCTGTGCAGCAGGACAATAGTGGGTTAGCCCAGCCTAGAGAGCAGGTGCATGTGGCGGCAAGCACAGAGAGAGTGCTCTCGTGGGAGCTCCCCAATTTAGTTCAGCCCCAAATTCCACCACCCAAATCGTATTGTGGAGACATCAAAATTATCTATCACAAAACAACCTGATTTTGTAAGGCAGGCACCTGCGTTTTTGGTCCTGGGCTCGGCGGCCATATAGGGAAACCTACCAAACCCAGACATTTCTGGAAAGTAGACATCCGGGGGAATCCACAGAGGTTTGTCTTGTGTGGATTCCCCAAAGTTTTCTTACCCAGAATACCCTGCAAAGCTGAAATATCAAATAAAAATTTTGTCTTGCATTTCTGTCACACATACTACAGGAATATGCTCGGATCCACAAAATTCCTACCACCCAGTGTTTCCCCACCTGTCCTGATAAAAACACTACCCCACTTGAGTGCCTGTACCTAGTGCCTGCGTCAGGGCTGAATCACCCTAGAGACAACAGTTGCCCTCATGTAAGGACCAACATTGACCGTTGTGTGATCTATTCCTGACACGGGCACTAGGTCTACCCACACAAGTGAGGTACCATTTTTATTGGGAGACTCGGGGGAATGCTGGGTGGAAGGAAATTTGTGGCTCCTCTCAGATTCCAGAACTTTCTGTCACCGAAATGTAAGGAAAAAGTGTTTTTTTGGCCACATTTTAAGGTTTGCAAAGGATTCTGGTAACAAAACCTGTTGAGAGCCCCACAAGTCACCCCATATTAGTTTCCCATAGGTGTCTAGTTTTCAAAAATGCATAGGTTTGGTAGGTTTCCTTAGGTGCTGGTGGAGCTAAAGATCAAAATCCACAGCTAGGCACTTTGTAAAAAACAGCTCTGTTTTCTTTTGGAAAATGTGATGTGTCCGGGTTCGGTTTTGGGGCATTTCCTGTCGCAGGCACTAGGCCTACCCACACAATTGAGATACCATTTTTATCGGGAGACTTGGGGGAACGCTGGGTGGAAGGAAATTTGTGGCTTCTCTCAGATTCCAGAACTTTCTGTCACCAAAATGTGAGGAAAAAGTCTTTTTTTGGCCAGATTTTAAGGTTTGCAAAGGATTCTGGTAACAAAACCTGTTGAGAGCCCCACAAGTCACCCCATATTGGATTCCCCTAGGTGTCTAGTTTTACAAAATGCACAGGTTTGGGAGGTTTTTCTAGGTGCCGGCTGAGCTAGAGATCAAAATCCACAGCTAGGCACTTTCCACAAACATGTCAGTTTTCAATGTAAAAATGTGATGTGTCCATGTTGCGTTTCCTTTCGTGGGCATTAGGCCTACTGAGTGAGGTACCATCTTTATCGGGAGACTTGGGGGAACACAGAATAGTAGTTTTATTGCCCATTGTCTTTCTCTACATTTTTTTCCATCCAAATGTAAGACAGTGTGTAAAAAAGACGTCTATTTCAGAAATGCCCTGCTATTCACATGCTAGTATGGGCACCCCGGAATTCAGAGATGTGCAACTGCTTCTCAACACCTTGTCTTGTGCCCATTTAGGAAATACAAAGGTTTTCTTGATACCTATTTTTCACTCTTTATATTTCAGCAAATGAATTGCTGTATACCTGGTATAGAATGAAAACCCATTGCAAGGTTCAGCCCATTTATTGGCTCTGTGAACCTAGGGTTCTTGATGAACCTACAAACCCTATATATCCCCACAACCAGAAAAGTCCAGCAGACATAATGTTATATTGCTTTAAAAAATATGACATCACAGGAAAAAGTTACAGAGTAAAGCATGGAGAAAAATGGCTGTTTTTTCACCTCAATTTCAATATTTTTTATTTCAGCTGTCATTTTAGGAAAACCTTGTAGGATCCACAAAAATGATCCCTTGCTAAATTTAGAATTTTGTCTACTTTTCAGAAATCTTTAGCTTTCCAGGATCCAGCATTGGTATCACACCCATTTCTGTTACTAACTGGAAGGAGGCTGAAAGAAAAAAAAAAAAAAAAATGGGATAGGTCCCAGTAAAATACCAAACATTTGTTGAAAATGTGGTTTTCTGATTCAAGTCTGCCGGTTCCTGAAAGCTGGTAAGATGGTGATTTTAGCACTGCAAACACTTTGTTGATGCCATTTTCAGGCAAAAAACCACAAGCCTTCTTCTGCAGCCCTTTTTTCCCATCTAAAAAAAAAGAAAAGAAAATCGCTGTATTATGGCTAATTTCTTGGTCTCCTCCAGGGGAACCTGAAATCTCTGGGTACCTTTAGAATCCCTAGGATGATGGAAAAAAAGGACGCAAATTCAGTGTGGATAGCTTATGTGGACAAAAAGTTATGAAGGCCTAAGTGAAAACTACCCCAAATAGCCCAAAAAGGGCTCAGCACGGGGGGGAGGACCAGCAGCAAAGGGGTTAAAAAAGAAAAATAGTCTCCCAAATATACGATAAGGCAAACATGTAGAATATGTAAAAAAAAAAACATGTTGGTTTTATTGTGTATATACTGCTTTAGTGTGGATTTACTGAACATTTTTAATGTATTGAATAACTGACAGTTCTTGCATTGTTTAAAAAATATAACACTGGTTCAAATGTGAATTATAAAAGATCACTGACTGGTAATCCTCATTACTCTTAGTCCTATACATCCTTGACCCAAACTCAAAAAGGGCAGACTGAAGAGCAAGAAGAACCTAAGAACGATCCCAGGAAAGAACACAAGGTTTCACCAAATGGTGCGTAGAGAAAGAAACTCCAAAAGAACCTGGATGCCGAAGTTACAACAATCACAGACGAAGAGACAGGGTCACAAAATACCCGGATAGGTAGAATGTGTGTAACCCTTCTCAAACTCATCCACAAAAAATTGTAGGATAGCAGAAACCAGGCAGGATAGCAGAAACCAGACAGGTAGCAGGAGAAAAATTATGAAGGGTACAGCAGGAATTAAAATTAACTCAATGCCTAGAATAAGAGGAGAGTGTGGACTTTCTACATAAACCTTGCACCACAGAGACTATGTGATCTGGCAAACCTTGCCTCAGCAAAGCCATCCGTTCAACAACCAGACCACAAGCATCAAGGGACCACGAGCATTAAGGGAACAGGTAGGCAGGGGCCCAGGAGCAGCAAAGGAGAGGTGATCCTCAGCAAAATCAAAGGAGGATGAACAGCCAGGCTCCTCAGCAAAGCTTACCAGGATCTCCGAGGACGGAAGGGGAGCACTGCCACCACCCACACTCCCTCCAGCTTGACCTTCAACAGAAAGGTTTGAATGAGAGGAAAGGGATGAAATGCATAGAGAAGCCCCTGAGGCCACTGAATTGATAATGTGTCCACTCCCCAGGCCCCTACCTCCAGACTCCTGAAACAGAACAGGGGCAGGAGGAAATTCGCTCTGGAAGCGAACAGATCCAGACGGGGACATCCAAATCTCCTGCAAATAATCCAAAACACCTGAGAACAGAGTCTCAGGTCTAGGGAAAAGGGAAATGCTGACTCAGGGAGTCCCCATCACATCGTCCACACCCCTAATATGCTGAGCCTGGATTGACTGAAGATGATACTCGGCCCAACGGGCAATTGAACAAGCCACCAAATTGAGCGACTGACTGTGTGTACTGCCCTGATGACTGATGTAAGCAACAGCCACTTTGTTGTTTGAGTGAGCCAACATATTGCACCCCAACAGATAAATTTGCAAGGCTCTGTCCACTGCCAACAACTTCCTCCATTTGGACGAGCATGTCGCCTCTGAGGGAAGCCAATTGCTGACCCAACCAAGCACCCCATCCCAGGATGCTTGCATCTGTCTCCAGCACCACTGGAGGAGAGGATGCAGCAACAACTCCTTGTTTAGATTTGAGTAGTCCAACCACCATTGCGGACTGGAGGTCACAGGGATCATCTGGGACATGTCCTGCATAGGAAACCGCACAAATTTGTGGAGGTGCCACAGCAATGGTCTCAGATTTAGAAGGGCCCATTGGACCGTGAAGACAATGACCACCAAATGACCCTGGACTTCCAGCCACTGGGCAAGTGGTGCAGACTTCTGGGCAAATAATGACCGCAACAGAGACTGCAGCCTCACAAGTCTGGTCTGAGGAAGGAACACCCTGTCCTGAATAGTATTGAACTCTGCCCCGATAAACAGTTTCCTGGTGTCCAGATGGAAGTTGCATTTTGGAAAATTCATGAGGAAACCATTAATTTCTAGTGTATAAGTGGTCTCAGCTAGATGCTGTTGCAGCCCAGGAATTGTCAGAGCCTGAAGGAGCCAGTCATCGAGGTAGGGGAATATGGTAATTCCCTGGAGATGGATATCAGCCACCACCTTCATAAACACTCAGGGAGAGGAGCAAAGACTGAAGGACAGGACACAAAACTGCCTATGGAGTCCCGTTACAGCAAACTGCAGAAACTGTTGAGACTCCAAGGCCACCGGAATATGAAGGTATGCATTCTGCACATGGCCATGACAGAACCCTCCTGAACAAGAGGAATAATGAATTGCGGGTTTCCATTTTGGAAGGAATCTTGCAGACAGACTTGTTCAGGGACTTCAGATTGATCACAATCTGAAAACCCTCTGTCACCTTCGGGACCAAAAATATGATGGAATACACTCTTGACCCCCTCTGGGCAGATGGCACTGGAACAATGGCCTTTTCAAGTAGTGACTGGATCCCTGTCATCAAAGCCTGGTGTCTCACCAGAACCCGTGGGGCAGGGGTCACAACAGGGCCTGATGGAGAAGAAAAGGTCTATCCAGGTATCCCATATCCAGAATGTTTAGTACCCACTTCTCGAATGTTGTGAGACTCCAGTTGAATTGAAACAGCTGGAGTCGGCCATCAAGCACAAGTGGATCTCCAGAGGGGGTGTTGGTGGCAGAGTCAGGGCTGCTGGAATTCATTGCCCGGCTCAGTGCAGGACTTTTTCTGAAACTTCCCCTGAAACGCTTTAGCCTGAAACTTCTGGTTCACAGAAGAGGCCGGGTGTCTGCAAGAAGGCTGATGAAAAGACCTTGAGGGGGACCCCACAAGAATGCTTCCTTTCCTTGAAAACACAATGCAACTTCTCCTCCAGCTCATGACCAAACAGGCGGGACCTAGTAAAAGGCAAACGCAAGGCAGTGGAGGGATTTGTGGCATCCATATTCTAAACATGTAAGAACAAATTCCTTCTGGCAGCAATAGAGGCACCATAAGACAGAGTAGACACCCTCACAGAGTCAAAAGCAATGTCTGACAAGAACTTCAACTGTCCCTCCATAGACTCCAAGAAGTCAGGACACTGGCCACCTTCATGCTTAGTGTTGAAAGGGGTCTTAAAATCCGACAACAAAGACTGTGCCGCATATGCCCCATATACTCCTGTCCTCAAAGCCAGTTGTGCACCTGCATAAGCCTTCTTCACAGAAGAATCCACCTTCTTATCCGCCACATCTTTCAGAATGTTCTCCTCAACCATGGAAGACCTACCTACCAGGCTTGCGACAATGGAATCTATGTCCACATTCTCAGGCAACCTATTCTCCATCTCCTTCAAAGGATAAAGCTTGGCCATAAAGCAAGGAAACCCAATATGTTCTGGATCTTTCCACTAATTTAGCAACACATCCATGACAAACTGATGAATGGGGAGTGCCACACTCGATAGTTTCTTGAACTGAGGCAACACAGACTCCCCAAAAGTACTGGGGACAGCGTTCACATGAATCCCCATTTTGACCCAAATATGATCTAGTAAATCAGGCAGCAGATCCTTAGAAATGTATTTTCCCTATTGTCAATGCTCTGCGACGATTCATCAGAGGACAAGGACCTGAAAATATCAGACTTGTTCCCTTGAAACATGCAAGACCTTCTTCAGTTTCTTCAGTGAAGACAAGGTCTCCACAATAAGCTGTTTCAATTTGTCTTCCTTCCTCAACCGAGTCTTCCTAGAAGGAGGGGGGAAGGAAACATCACCAATGAAGATGAGGAAGAGGCTGTGGAACTTAATGAGCAATGCCTCTGCTTAGCAGTATGTTTACCCATTGTTACTGAACAGGAGAAGCACACACCAGTGCATACTGAGGCAAAAAAGCACAAGTGATGAAACAGTGAAAACGTTTAAAAAAAAAGTACACAGATGCACGAAAGGCAGACACAGCTGTAATGTATTCCAGAAACAACCCCACCTGCAATTCAAACAGCAAATTTGCAAAGGAACACTAAATCACTGTTCCCCAGCAAAGGCCACAGCTGGCCAGAGGCTGCTCACAACCCGGCCTACAAAGCTTGCCATGAGAAACACAAACCCAGCATTGTGGCCCCCCACAGTGCATTCTGAGATAACACTGAGCAAAAAAACAAAAGAATGAAACATGAGCGGATTGTCGAGACTGGAACACTCAGCCCTGGTCGGCAAAGCTGCATTCCCCTAAGTCTCATAGGGAACAGGAAAATAACACAACGGTGTCCATTCCTCAGGGTTATGTCCTGCCTGCACACCCTACGCCACGGGAGGCCCCCTGATATCCTGTTCTCACTCGCTGCTCCCACTATGTTCACAGGGTCTCCATGAGCCCTGCTGAGGGGCATACCCTGAGACAAAGTGGAGGTGAGAAGCCCGCAGTCACCTCAGTGTCTCTTGTAAGACCCATCTAAGACACGAAAAAAACCAGGAAGTGCTCTATTAAGGTATGGGTTTATATGTCTGGAATGTATGGTGGGTGAGGGGACTAGGAAGCTTTTCCTGTTTTGTTTCCTGTCTTGGATTGGACCCTAACGCATTGTGTTAGGACTGGGTTGAGGATGAGGGATGTAGAGGTAATTAGATCTAGTCCCAAAATGAAAGAACGTGCGTATTAGAAATGGGGTTTCTGATTGGCTAGTGTATGCACCTAAGCCAGGCAGAACCCACTCACTCTAGTCAGGGCAAGGGAGTTACACGTCCAAGATAACCCCTGATCATCCCCTTGGTAGCTTGGCACGATCAGTCAGGCCTAACCCAGAGGCAATGTGTAAAGCGTTTGCACAACACACACAACACATGTGACACACTATCCCCACCACAAAGGAAACACAACACCAAGGAATATTAAAATATACTGTATTGTACACAATACAATTATTAGACCAAACATCACATATCAGTAATATCCTGCTACCTTAGCAGTTGTCAGAAAGTTACACATTAGTTATTCTGCAAAACTAGCAGTAGTCACATATAACACACAGGTTACTTAGTATTTTGCAACATAAGCAGTAGTTGAGAAACACGTTAAATACATAAATGCACTTGTCATAAAAACTACCGTAAAGGCCTATATCAGGAACATTATAAAATTATATGGCAAGTCATAAAAAAAAAATATATCAGCATGTCATGCCCATAGCAGGAACATGTAGCAAATATATATCGCATTAGCAAAATAAGCCTGGAGCAGATCACCCTCCCAGTGTCCCCAAAAGTACCTGGTCCTGAGAAAAAGGCACTCTTAGTGCCTGGAAGAGTAAGGTGGGGCCCCCGGCGCTCCTGTGCGCTCAACGGGGCCATGTTTGGCTCCTGGGGAGAGGGGCGGTCTGCACCCTCTCCGTTGCACCTAATGGCCCTCTCCTGGGGCCTGCAATCTCTGGGGGTCTCCCCTGGGCCTCCACTGGCCCTTCCACCAGTACCCTGGGGAGGTCTTTGGAGTCAACCATGCCCCGGGGGAACCGATAGGAGCACGCTTGCTTCGGTTACCTTTTCGGTGTGCCCCAGGGGCACTGGGGAGCACGCAGCACTGACGCTTCCTCTGGTTTAGAAGCCAAGGCTGCAATGGTGAATTGTGAGACCAGGTCGCGGCGGTGAATTCTCAGCAAAGCACCTACAGAGCGCTCAGGGGCCCCCCAGGCAGTGCTCTTCAGTGCGTTATGCCCGGGCTGCGGCGGTGATCCTTCCTTACCACACTGCGCTCATCTGAAGTGCCTCTGTCCCCCAACAAGCGCTAGAAGGCGCTTTAGGGGAAAAATGCAGCACTCCTCGTGAGGGAAAGTTTTACAGGGGTCAGGGGCCACAGCACCCTGCTCCTGGAGACAAGCAAGGGGGGGAAAGCACAGGGCTAGCAGGCCCAACCACAGGTCAGCACAAGGGGTGAGGTGATGGCAGTTCCTCCTAGTCACCAGGCAGGTCACAGGTCAGCAAGCAGCAGCAGTCCAAGGTGGTCCTGGTGAGTCCATTCAACAGCGTCCTGTGTCCAGTTCCAAGTAAGTTTTCTGGAGTCCCAAGAATGTCTAAACTGTGGGGAAAATTCTCCTTTACTTATACTCAGTTTGCTGTGTCTCTTACAATGAGGAGGAGAGGGGGTTTCAACCAGTTACAACTGGTTCTGGGATTGCCGCTTCTCTCCTCCAGCACAGGCTCCAAACATCAGTGGGGGGGGTAAACGACCCTATTCTGTGAGGCCAGGGCATAGCCTTTATAAATGAAGGTGTGCCCCGCCACTCCCTTCACTCATCCCAGAAAGACCATACAATATTTAGATGCACCTCTGTGACACCTCCACCGTCCCTGTGTATGGGCTGTCTGAAAAGTATGCACAAAGCCCCAACTGTCAGTCTGCCCAGACGTGGATTGGAGTCACCAGAGTCATAAGCACAGAGAAATGCTCACTTTCTAGAAGTGGCATTTCTGTAATAGTAATCAAAAATACACCTACACCAGTAAGCAGCATTTCTGACCACCATTACAACCACACCAAACATGCCTACGCCACCTCTCATAAATCAGACAATACCTCTTGCACATAAGGCATGGCATTTCCAATGCAATCCTATGAGAAGGCAGCACTCACAGCAGTGAGACACCAAGTTAGGCTGTCACTACCAGGACAGGCCACGCAACCTGGCACATGTCCTGCCTTCTACATATATGGCAACCTGCCCATAGGGCTAGCTAGGGCATACTTTAGGGGTGACTTACATGTAGTAAAAGGGGAGTTCTGGGCCTGGCAAGTAAATTTAGATGTCAGGTTCCCGTGGCAGAAAACTGCGCACACAGGCCCAGCAGTAGTAGGCCTGAGATAGGTTTGAAAGGCTACTTTAGTGGGTGGCGCAAGCAGCGCTGCAGGCCCACTAATAGCATTTAATTTACAGACCCTGGGTATAGAGATACCACTGTACAAGGTACTTACAGGTGAATTAAATATGCCAATTAGGTATAAGCCAATCACACCAACTTTAGATCAGAGAGCACCTGCACTTTAGCACTGATCAGCAGTGATAAAGTGCTCAGAGTCCTAGAGCCAACAGTGAGAGGTCAGAAAAAATAGGAGAAATGAGGCAAAAAGTCAGGGGATGAACCTGCCACAAGGGCCAGGTCCAACAGTTCGCTACATAAGTAGTGGTGCAGCAGCTGTTTCCCGGGTGTCTGAGTAAAGATGGGAGAACAGTATAGTGATACACACGGGTCATGGGTTCACTTACATCCGTCCGTGAGTGTTTCCGGGCAAATTTATTGGTTGTGTAGAACCAGTTTCCAGAGTGTCTAGAGGATTAAGTAAACAAGAAACAACATTCTAGTGATACACACTCTTCACACGTTCAGTTGCACTGATCCGTGAGTGCTTACCGGCAAATCTATTGGTCCTGTAGAATGTCGTAATATGCACGGTTAAATCGAAAGATGGTAACGAGATGGGAAAGGCCCATTTGTAAATGTGCTCTGCAGCAATGGGCACGTAGTCCTAAACGTGAAGGTCATGCAGTGTGTGTGTTACCTGTTAGTAGTTTGTTGAAAGTTCAAGGCCTTCCGAGGTGGCAGATGGCCCACTGTGGTCCTGCTGAGTGTAGTCTGTATGCCTCATCCTAACTACTTCAAAATTTACACGTAGTTGACTTCCGTTAGACGTCGAGTAAATAAAAGGAGTCGAACGTAATGTGAAACTCACATATCAGCACGGGGAGAAAATGCCGCCAAACTGGGAGTTAAAAACCTGGCGAACATAATCATCATGATGTCAGGAATCAACTTGGAAACTTATCTATAGTCATAAAGAAGGGAGAGGTTAAGAGTCAGGTGAACGAGAGCATGTCGGTATCCTGAGGGTTAGGATTAACATGAGATGCGAGGGTCATCTGTCTGTAAGGCCAAGTATACAAGGTAGCAAGCCACATAGTAACATTGCTGTGGAAACAACAGTTCGCTAGGGCCCACTGTATTAGTCCTCCTGTAAGGGGATCACCATAGAGGTAAGTAAGGATTAACTGGAGAACTCTTGTTAAACAGTGGTATGGAAATTGAAGGACAAATCGACGAAAGTACAAAAGTTATGTTTCAGAAGAGGACTTCCTACCGGGAAAAATATACATTTGTGTGAAGTAAGACATAGCTTGGCCAGGCGGCACATTCCTGAAGTACAACTTCCTATTCCTTCAGGGAACATTACAGAAGCAGAGCTTCTTCGAGAGTCATAACATGGCCATGTCAATGGCTGGATGTAGCGTTCACTGTAGGTGACTGCCAGACAACTCCTTTTTGTACCAAACCAACAGACGAGAACATTCTGTGAAGGCTATCGAGAGTATCCAAACAAGGACACTTTGTTAAAAAGTTTTGGGGTTAACTTCAATGTTCTGTATGTTTCCCTATATGTAATTCCCAGGAATTCGTACACAATTGTAAAGCAAGCTGCTGGAGGAGATTCCTAAACACTGGATCTCCATTTAAATAGCAACATCTGGAGATGTGTGTGTGTGTATGTAGCACAGGAGAACCTGTAACAAAGACAGTGAGTGGCAACTACCTGTGAGCAGCCTGGTATGGGGACAATGGTTGCTGGAAAGTTTTGCTAAAAAAGTGATAATAAGGCTTCTCATTATGGAGCCCTTTGGAATTTAGATTAGAGTAAAATGGAATGAACGGATACTGAATGCCCTAAACATAATATCAGCCGCACCCCAAGTAGTTTGTAGAGGCTAGCAGTGTTTTCCCTTACTTGTGACTAGTGCAGTGGTACATTATAAAAATATGTATGTTTACTATCTTACAATGTTTTATTCAACATATATTTATTTTACTTTTGTACTATTCGTGTTTATACATTACAGGACAATAACCAATACACAGCACAGGCAAATATTTCTCAGCCGACTTACAATTCTGGGTAATATGCATACTGATTTGAATGCAAGTAGTCAGCCAGATAGGACATCAGAGATCCTAGTTGTTACTGCTAGCGTAGGTGTTTTAATAAAATTAGTAATGAGTGTTCACGTATTCTGAATAAGAGATTTGTGTAGAAAATATAATAATGAAGAAAAATAATGCATGCATTTGAAAATGTGATTGCGATGAGTGGCCGGCAATGTTCACAAAGTGTACTTACTAATAGTTATTATTGTGAAATGTCGAATATATGTTTGACTAATGCAGTAATACATCATATTAAGGGTTATGGATTATGCTCTAGATTTATTAGTTGTAGGCCTTAACTTAGCGTATGTCTTGACCTACTTGCCAGGCCTCATGTCAAAGCTGTATTTCTTAATGTTTAATAAATGGCTGTCCTAGAGAGTTAAACTGTGATTTTCATTTTCCATTGTTTAAATGTGCTCACAACAGAAGCTTCTCATGAGTACTGGCTGCTAGAAGATGCTGTTCTTGCTAATGTAACATCTTGTGTCTAATGCGTGTGAGACTGACTTTCTCAGGAGGAGAACAATGGAGATACTGACTGGAGTGGAATTTGCAACAATATTGTTACCTGACAAGCCGGATGATGAGGACATTGCAGGACAAATCAATCAACAACATGTAAAGGGAATCATGGTAGAGTTCATAGATTTGGAATTTTAGTTTTATTGGACAGTGTGAACATGCGATTAACTGACCAGGGATTTGGGGAGTAGTTGTAGTAGTTTTCATTTAATAACACTGCACTGAGAAGAAACCAGCATTCTGCACTTTGCCATTAGTCATTACCCATTTTCTTGCTGGCTCAAAGGTCAATATTTTCCTGTGCGTCTTGACAAGAGACATGCTTAACTTTAATGCTTTAAGACTTTGGGGGTTATTACAACTTTGGAGGAGGTGTTGATCCGTCCCAAAAGTGACGGTAAAGTGACGGATATACCACCAGCCGTATTTCGAGTCCATTATATCCTATGGAACTCGTAATACGGCTGGTGGTATATCCGTCACATTTGGGACGGATTAACACCTCCTCCAAAGTTGTAATAACCCCCTTTGCGTTCTCGGAACTTTAAAGCTGAATCCTGATGCTTTGCTGAACGACTGACGTACTAGGACTAAGACTGATATATAGGGAAATAAATATTCTAACTTTTACTAAAAGGTGTGGTTATTCATTACTGAAAGGTCATTGTCCGTGGCTATTGCTGACTCCATTGATTATTGATGTTTATGATTGTTGTTGATTATTTATATTGTGTATTGGTTATTGATTATTGATTTGCATGTACTGGAACTATGGTAAGAACATCTTAATTGTGAGTCAAAAGGTTCATCAACCTTTTCGTGACCCCATGTAAGTTTACTTATTAAGGTGAGATGCGTTAACATTACAAAATTCTCCAAGGATTTAGGACAAAGTGCCTGTGGGTGGGTATTCCCGATGGTTTTTGTAGACCGGAGTTGTCTGTTCTTTTGGTAGTTCAGATGGTGATTAGGGAGGATGCAGATCAGGCCAGCCCACTTCTTTCTCTTGTTCCCTTAATCCCAGTAGTTGGTATCACATTGTTTATGACTCCGTCCCGTAAACTTGTTTCCATTCATGCAATGTTGATAAATGAAGGAGAAGAAAACAAACAGAGCAACTTGTGGAATTTACAAGGTAAAATCCAGGACTCTAAACAACTCAGTGCTGAGTAGCGAAGGATCCAGAAAGCATGATGGAGATTCTTGAATCCAAGAAAAAATTACTTAAAGAAGGAAACCAATTAAACTGGACAAAATCTCAAAGAGGCAAACACAATGAAAAAATACAATGGATGTGCAGCATTATATTCCTACCAGAACTCTGCAGCCTCATATACTGTAGAAACTGGAAATGACATCTGAGGAACTGTGAAGGCCATCCTAAATAGGGTACAGTAATAGGACTCTCATGCACTCACTGGAAAAGATGACTTGTTGGGAACATTGTGGAAACTGAAGTTAGGTGCATAGACGTTAGTGGCTTCCATCTAATAGGGAATTTTCTCAATCACTCGCTCACTCCATAATGTGCTATTGAGAAACACAATTGTCTCAGGGAAAAGGAAAATACTAGTCAACAGCTCCACTGTGACAGGGCCTAGGGAGGGGACTGGTTTATTAATGGTTATATGGGCATCAGTAGGTGATAGAACCAGACAGATGTCCACATGTTTTCCTCTTTTTTTTATTCTTTATAGTTACACAACAAAAATATTAGGTAGTCAGGTGTTTCTCCACACCTGTGGTTTTGATTAGCATTTCTTTTATTCTTCTCCTTTAGGTTCCTAGTTTGCCTGGACCACCTCCTGGGACTTGCTCTTCAGAAGAGAAGGAAATGACTCAGGTAAGTATTTTGGGGCTGGTAGTCACTATCTCTGGGAGTACGGGTGAGGGACAAAGGTAGCACCCTGTGTACATGCTTTTCTCCGGTGCTTTCATCACTATTTGTGTATTCAGCTTCCCTGTATTAACCGGAATGCAAAAAAAAGAAAACTTTAGGTTATATAGTTCACTGTCACTAGATTGTTCTCCTAGGGTCTAACAGCCTGTAAGGTAGTGTAACTGCTTCCACCGTGTATATGTGCCCAAACAATCAACAGTAGTGTCCCTTGTTACCTCGCCTCACCCGTCCCTCCTCCCCTCCAGCCCATTGCCCACAAATGCAAGCCTGTACCTTGGCAAACCAAGTTCCTCCAGGAACGTGGATGGGCACCTCACGGTATCAGTGGCTTCCTGTCTCTGCACTCTTGCCATCCTCCTTTTGTCCGTTCTTGCCGTCTCCCAATAACTCCCCTTGGTTCATCCTCTCAGCGTCTTCTTGCTACTCTTGGTTCATTGTTACGATGTCTTCTTCCTCCTCTGTGTCTCCTTTGCACGCATCCAAGGCCAGTTCACTCCTCCTATGAGCAGTCATGATGTGGATGGAGGGTGTGTAGTGAGGATCGGCTGGCGCACCAGTCCACAGATGACCCGTGCCCCAGGGGGCACCCATCGATGATGCTTCCTGTTTCTTCTGCAGTGTCATCCTGACTTCCTGGTTCCACCGCGGCTGCTCCGCTAGAGTGCCCTCAAACCAGATATGGCCAATCGGGCCAATGTGATACTGGCACATTGGAGAGGAAATTGGCTGTGACCTGACAGTGACCAGGCATGTGAAGAGTCTGGAAGTCAAAAGGGTGAAGGGCTAAGAACCAGAGGAGTATACGAGAATTAGTATCCTTATGTCTTGCTAGCCGGGTCAATGGGGCATGGTTAGTTAGCAGGGTAAATGATCTCCCTAACAGAAAGTATTGTAGGGCCTCCACCACCCAATTAATCCACAGGAACTCTTACTCTATAGCGAGGTAGTGGCTTTCTGCTAATGTAAGCTACCGGGTGGAGATGACCTGAGATAATACTGCCCCTACACCTACCTTGATCTGAGACATTTGTCGGGAGTTGTTAGCAATGGGCTCTATAGTTGGCAGTCAGTTTACACCCTGTCCAGGTAGGGACCCTAACTCTAGTCAGGGTAAGGGAGTCACACTCCTAAGATAACCCGTGCTCACCCCTTTGGTAGCTTGGCACAATCAGTCAGGTTTATCTGAGAGGCAATGTGTAAACTATTTGTATCCACAAAAACAGTAACACAGTGAAAATGCTACAAATGGACACTACATCAATTTAGAAAAATAGCCAATATTTAGCTAAGTAAAACAAAAAAAAAGCAACCAAAACAACAAAAATCTAACATACACAATCAAAGATTAAATTCCAATAAAAGCACTTAAAAAAACAACAGCTTCAGCTGGGGCTCTCACAACTTTGTTGGTGGAGTTGTTCCCAACAGTCCAACTCCACTTGCAAGGGAGGGCGGCGCTAGTCACAAAGTCACACCACCCTTAGAAACGAGGCAGAGTCAACAACCTAGCACTGAGTTGGGAGGTGAGACGTCACTGGATCTCGTTTAGCGTCTGTTCTGTGCTGCTATGCAGGAGGTGAGGTGTTGGTTCCTTACAGAGGTGAGGCATCGGTTCCTGACCGAGGCAGCGGAGGTGAGGCACTGTCAGGGTCGAGGTGTTGTTTCATTACGATCTGGTGGGGTCAATAAGTCCAGCAGGTCAAGAAGCAATGAGGCGGCCTCTCGGGGTTACGGTCACATCACAGGGCCACAGGTGCTGCGGTGGAGTCAGGTGTCACAGCACATCGGTAAAACGGCACTCGAGACTCACACTGTCATAGGACTTCAGAAGCGCTGCAGCGGCATCAGGCCTGTGGTGTCAGTCGCGGTCATCCCACTTCAGTGGGGAAAACTGCTTTGGGTGCAGCTAGCGGTGCAGGTTCTGGAGTCGTCTGGAGTCAATGTGCCTGGTTCTTCTTCTTTTTAGGCAAGCTTTCACACCCAGGGGCCCAGGGACTGGAGTGGGTACCACCCGGCAAGTCAGAATCATCAGCAAGTGAACCCAGAGGCTGGTAGGTGAAGTATTTCATGTCCCTGAGACTTCTTAACATGAGGCAAGCTCAATCCAAACCCTTGGAGAAACTTTGCAAGCAGGATCACAGTAAAGTCCAGTCTTTGTCCTCTCCAAAGCAAAAGCAGCAACTGCAGGCCAACCTAGCAAAGCACTCACAGCAAAGGGTCAGTGCTCCTCCTCACAGGTCTTCAGCTTTTCACCTTGGCAGAGGCTCCTCTTGATTCAGAATTGTTCTAAAAGTCTGAGGTTTTGGGTCAAATACTTATACTCATTTCTGCCATTAATCTAGGCACACTTTCATGGGAAAGTCTGTGTGGTGCACAAGACCTTGCCTTTCCTGCCCTGGTCCCCGACAAACTCAGCGGGGGTGGGTAGTGACTGCATTGTGTAAGGACAGGCACAGCCCTATTCAGGTGCAGGTGTCAACTCTTCCCACCACTCTAGCCCAGAAGACCCATCAGAAAATGCAGGGCACACCTCAGCTACCTTTGTGTGACTGTCTACAGTGAATTCACAACCAGCCCAACTGTCATCCTGACCCTAACCTGAATTCCACAGCTAGGCAGAGGCACAGAATGGTTAAGGAACAAAATGCTCACTTTCTAAAAGTAGCATTTTGAAACATGCAATTTGAAAATCACCTTCACTAAAAGTTGTATTTTTAAATTGTGAGTTTGGAGACCCCAGACTCCATAGCTCTATCTGCTTCCAATGGGAAATCACACTTAGGAGAAATTTCAATGCAATCCTCATGTTAATCTATGTGAGAGTAGGCCTTGCAATAGTGAAAAACAAATTCGGCAATATTTCACTATCTGGACATGTAAAACACACTAGTACTACTGTATACATACACTGCATTGTGCCCATGAGGCTACCTTGGGCCTAACTTGAATGTACTAAAGGAAATGTTTGGGCCTGGCAAGTCGGTGCACTTGCAGGTCAACGTGGCAGTTTAAAACTGCACTCACAGTCACTGCACTGGTAGGTCTGAGACATGTTTACAGGGCTACTAATGTGGGTGGCACAATCAGTGCTGCAGGTCCACTAGTAGCATTTGATTTACACGCCCTGGGCACACAGGGTGCACTATACTGGGGACACTCTGGTAAATCAAATATGCCAATTATGGATAAATGATTCACCAATACAGCTTAGACAGAGAGCTTATGCACTTTAGCACTGGTAAGCAGTGGTAAAGTGCCCAGAGTCCTAAAGCCAACAAAAACAGGTCAGAAAAAGTAAGAGGCAAAAAGGTTTGGGATGACCCTGCTAAAACAGCCAGGCCCAACATGAGTATAAATCTCATCTTGAAATCGGGACACAATAAAACCAGGTTGTTACACAAGGCTTTCCTGAGTTATTCAAAATATTTCTGGTGTAGTGGTGTCCATTCAGTGATTTTGTTTAGCTGGGTCTTCTTTAGTAGGTCTGCTAAGGGGGCAACCTTCGCGGAGAACTTGGGTATGGACCATCGGTAGAACCCTACCAGTCCAAGGAATGATCTGATTTTTTTTTTGTGTGTGTGTGAGTGTGGTAAGTCCTCGATAGCCCTTATCTTGTCTTCTTGGGGGCTTATCTTTCCCTCCTATATGTGATAGCCCAAATACTCAATAGAACTGTTATCCAGGATACATTTCTTGGGGTTTGCTGTGAGGCCGACTTTTCTGAGAGTTGAGAACACGGCCTCCAGATGTTCCAGATGTTGTTCCCAAGTTGTGCTATATACGATGATGTTGTTGAGGTAGGCGGCTGCATGCTCATGATGAGACCACAACAATGTATACATTGGTCTTTGAAATGGCAGTTCTTTGACATGGTGCAGTCCTAAGGGGGTGGAAATTGTGATTTTTCCCCCTGACTTGTAGAGAGTGTGGTATCTGCCAATGCCCCCTTTGTAAGGTCTTAAGTGGTGAGATATCTAACATTCCACAACCTCTCGAGGAGCTAATCCACCTGGGGCATTGGGTACATGTCAAACTTGGACATGCTGTTCAATTGGTGAAATTCTATATAGAAGTGTATAGTGCCACTGGGCTTTGGCACACATACGACTGAGGAGCACCAGGGACTGTTGGAGGTTTCTGTTATCCCTCCCTCTAGAATGCTAGTTTCTTCCATCTCTACATTCCGACACCTGGCCTCAGGGATTTAATAAGGTTGTAGGCATACCAATTGGTCTTTCTCGGTATGGATGTTGTGTTGTGCTAACATCGTTCTACCCGGTAAGTGGGAAAAAGCATCTTGACTCCGGTTTACTAAGTTTCGGGTTTGTCGTCTTTCTGGGCTAGTTAGTTCACCTCTCATTTTTATTTCGACTCTAGACATTGAGTTGTCTGGGAAGGAAAAACTATTTCTCTGGATTGTGTGTCATTAACCAAAAAGGCTGGATGTACCCTCCCATGGTCTCCTTCCCCCTCGTCCCATCTTTTGAGGAGGATTATGTGTTATATCTTTCCCTTTTTGGGGCATGGGGAACGGCTATAAGAAAGGTTACCGGGATGATCTGGGCTGTTACTGTGTATGGACCCTTCGATTTGGCAAGTAGCTTGTCAGAAGAGGGGAGAAGATCCAAGACCTTTTCCGCCACTTGCAACTGTTATGTTTGTACCCTAGTCGTTGCCTTCCTTGTGTTTTTTCCATGTTAATCCTAACATCCTCCCACAGTGCATGTATCCTTTCCTTCAGGCTATGGGTGAATTTGAGTATCTCTCAGGCCTTATCTTCCTCTACTGCCCACTGTTCTACTGCCATGTCAAGAAAGGTCCTTGGTTGCCTGCCAAACACCAACTCGAATAGAATGTAAGCTGTTGAGGATTGCACAAGTGTGGATGGCATACAGGACCAGGAGCAGTTTCTTGTCCCAATCTCTCCCTGAGTCTGATATCAGTTTCTTTAGCACAGTCGTGATTGTTTTATTGTACTGCTCTAGTGGGCCATCAGTTTGTGGATGAAAGATGGAGGGCCAAAAGAAATGACTCAGCAGGTATTCCTCTGTTTTCTCCCAACCTTAATGTCCCAGCCAGTCTGTCTACTGGCCCAGAGTTTTCTCTGAAATACATAAGTTTTGTAGGGAGTGTCCTCGATCGCAGCTCATTAATCCTTTTCGCTCCGACTTAGACGTTTCTTCCCCTTTACCCACATTGATTGTTTCAGTTTGAAATTGTGCCTTCTTTAGCCAGGCCAGGCTGGGATCTCGCTAACTCACACTCTCTAATAACAGAGCAAACCCTACATGGTCTGCTCCTATGATCATGTCTTCCACAAGTCTGGAAATACCCCCCACCCTTACAAGTTCTTCCTGTCCCTGCCAGTTGTCTGATACCTCGACTACTGGGGAGGTATTACTGTCTCTGTGTACACAAGTTATTAATATGGTTTCTCCTCTCTTCGGCTGTTGGGTAACACTCTTTCTGCACTGATTATTGAGTGCCTGCACCCCGAGTCTACCAACACCAGGGTGGCTTTTGCATTGACCGACGTGTTTTTTGTACTTAGGTGGACTGCCTCCCTCCCATAAGACTCTCCCTCGTGAAAAGCCCACCTCCATTGGTTTAGACAACTGGGGCTTTTGGGGACAATTGAAAGCAATGTGACCCCATTTGGCACATTGAAAACATTGGGGTGTGTCCATCCTACAATGTAGGCATTGCTCCAGGGAGGTGGTGGCCCCCAGAGCTAATGGGGGTCCGAAATGGACCCCCCTTTACATTATTTAGTATGTGCCCTGGGGTGGTGGGGATCCCCTAGGCTCCAGGGAAGGCCATTGGTCCTACCCTATATATTAAAAGCATTTTTGCCCTGGGAGTTGGTGGTCCCTGAGGAGTGGGAAGATGTGCATCACACCTGCTCATATTTCATTATTTGTCCGGAGGAGGTGGGGGTCCCCGGGGCTGTGGGGTGGCCAGGAGGATCCACTATTAAAAAGAAAAGAGTGCCCCTGGGACCTGGCCCACCATGCAGCTTATATAAAGACAATAGGGGGGGCCTGCATTGTTCTTAAAAAAAAAAAACATTACCACAGATTCACGACCCCATCACAAATTTGTGGTAAAAAAAAACCAATGTAAATGCTTTTAAGCCATGGGAGGGGTCCCTGTGGAACCCCATCACCACAGCTCAGGGATCAGGGTGTTCATAGCCTGACTCCTTTTTTCTTTTTTCTGGGACTCAGCTGCAGCTGAGTCCCAAGATGGCTGACAACACTTCCTTGTTGAGTTGTTGGCAGCCAATCACATCTCAACACGACGTCATGAGGGGTCGAGAATCCTTTGAGTCACTTGATATACAAATTTGATATCCTTAAATTTTTCAAAAACGACTGAACAGATTTACACCAAACAACAAAACAACATAAAGGGCCCTTCGTGGACCAAGAGTTACCTTTATGCCAAATTTGGTGTAATTCAGTCCAGTGTTTTTTGCGCTATCGCTGTTCAATTTTTCCTATGGGAATTAAAATTTAAATCGGTCTAAATTTCACCCCCTTTATCTCGGCCCCCACTTGATGGATCACCCAGAAACCAGACTGCAGCTCAGTAGAGTGTCAAATGTTTTTGTAAACTTTTGTGAAGATTTGTCAAGCGACGCCAAAGACATAGGCAAACAAAAACGCAATGACTACCTATATATATACTAAAAAAGGTAACAATGTATGTTTTTTAGCTGTAAAAACCTCAGAAATTCACCAGTTAGAATTACAGTTATCTCAAGTAACTATAGCTCTTTGTCCTAAGGTAACTATAACTTTAAATTTTGTATATTAGTTTTTGTATTTATTTATAATAATAAATATATTCTAAGCTGGTTAATCATAAGAGGTGTGCATATTTATTATTCACAATGTGACCAAATATATATAGATATAATATGTTTATGTATAATGTCATTGTGTTAATTTATTATAAACGTATCTCACGTGCTTGTATTCAATTAATTGTGTTTATGTATATACATATATACTAAAATATATATATATATATATATATATATATATATATATATATATATGTTTGTGTGTTAGAAATTGGTTCTCTAGTTGGCTGAGGTATGCACCCTGTAGAAGAAGGGGCCATAGTCCTACTCAAGGTAAGTTAGATACACAATACCATAAATGAACTTGTGATCACCTTCTGGCTGCTTTGCACAGAGCACGAGTATTTGTTTAACACTTGTAGTGTAAAACCGTGAAAACACCAAGCAAAAAGATACCACATCTGATTAGAATAATAGGGTTTAGTTCAATGAACACACCAAAGACCAAAACAACAAACATCCAATAAGTAGAAGTTGAGATATTATTTTTTGCATAATATCTGCAATTATAGTGCTTAAAAGCATGAAGCGCCAAGCAGTGCTATATGGTCACACTAGACCGGGTCAAATCTGAAAAGTTAGGCCAACCATGGAAGAGCGGGGGTCAGATACAGGGACTAGCCTTGACTCACTGAAATCAGTATCTTGGTTTGGTGTTATGTCTTGGAAGGATACGAAAAGCGATGTGAGGAGCAGCTGAGTTGATGTGTCATTGTCGATCCTGCTGATGTAGGCGATGCATTGGTTCCAAGCAGCATAATTGGTGATCTATCACTGCTGAGCCTCTTAGGTAGTGTAGGTGATACGTCATTGTTGAGCTGCGCAGCTGGCAATGTCTCCTGAAGCAGCGATGCGTTGGCGTTGAAGGGAATCCATTGGTTTCCCACTGACACAATGATGGTGTTGCATGGATTTTGGTAGTTGCAGCACTTTATACTCACTCCTAAGGGCCCAGTACTGGATTGGCACCACTTGGCAGGGCAAGACCGTCAGCAAGCAAAGTCTAGGTGCTGTTGCAGGTGGTGTTTTGTGTCTCTGAGACTTCAGAAGAATAGGGGGCAAGACAGCAAGCCCTTGGAGTCATTCCGGGTTCATGTGAGATGGGACCAGACCTTCCTCAGCAGGGCAGAGGGCTGGCAGCAGGGCAGCACAGTAGAAAAACAGTTCTTCCAGAGCAGCAGTCCAGTGTGGCAGACCTTGTAACAACACAGCAGTCCCTCTTACTGGCAGAGTTCTTCACAGGTCCATAAATATACTGACTTGGTAGAGTCAGAGGTCAAGTACTCATAGCCAGTGGTCCCTATGAAGTAGGGTGACTTCAAAGAAGGGATTTGAAGTGCACAGAAGCCCTCTCCTCTTGTCCTGGCTACAGACGTACTACAGGGGGCTAAGTAGTCCTTTGCTCAGGAGCAGGACACTGCCTATTCAGGTGTAAGTATCAGCTCCTCCCTCCCATCCTGCCCAGGATGGCCCGTTAACATGCAGATGTCCACTTAATCACACCTACCCTGAGGCTACCTAGAGGGAATGCAGGAAACCAACTGCCACACCACCCCAGACGTGTATTGGAGACAGGCTGCAGGAACACAGGACTCACAGCAGGAAAATGCCAACTTTCTAAAAGTTGCATTTTCAAAATTGTAATATTAAATCTGACTTTACCATAGAGAGTACTTATTATTACAATTTCATCAGGCACTAAACATGACAGGTTTACTCCTTCTCAATCAGGAATGACATTATATCAAATGTAATAGGGTATCCCCAATGTTAACCTGTGAGAGGGGTAGGCCTCACAGTAGTGAAAAACAGATTTGGGAGTTATTCACTACCAAGACATGTAAAACTTAAACTTACATTCCCTGCCTTTTGGTTACATAGGACCATGCCCTCTGGGCTACCCAGGGCCTACCGAAGAGGTAACTTATATTCAATAAAAGGTAGTTTAGGGTTTGGCAGGAGGGTTGAAATGCCTAGTCAACATGGCAGTGCAAACTGCCCATTCAGTCTGCAATGGCAGGCCCGAATCATGTTTAGGGGGCTACTTAAGTCGGAGGCACTATCAGTGCTGCAAACCCACTAGTAGCATTTAATTTGCGGGCCCGGGACACAGGTAGGTCACTTTACTTTGGATTTATAAATACATTAAAAATGTCAGTTGTTGATACACCATTGTTACCATGTTTTAGGGGAGTGAGCACCTGCACGGTAGCACTGGCTAGCAGTGGTAAAGAGCTTACAGTCCTAATGCTAACAAAAACTGATCAACAAAACTGAGGTAGAGGAGCCACATATTGGGGGGAATACCATCCTAAGTCTGACTGGTATAACACAAGTCCCACCCAACCCAGCTGATAGTGGGAAGAGCTACCCAACTTATTGGGAGTTCTCATCACTAAGGCAGAAGATGTTAGAGAGACCATCAGCATTAGTATGGTTGGACCCAGGTCTGTATTCCACTGTAACATTTATTGCCTGTAGTAAGATGGACCACAACTTTGGATTTTCACTTCTCATTTGCAATAGGCACTCAAGATGTCTGTGGTCTGTCTGAATCCAGAAATGATTCCCAAACAGGTATTGTCTAAACTTCCTCTGTGCCCAGACAATAGCAAAGGCTTCCCGCACAATAACACTCCATCTCTGTTCCTGGAGTAATAACCTCTTGGAGATGAAAGCTACAGGTTGGACTAGGCCCTCTTCATTAAGCTGTGATAGTACTGCCCCAGTGCCATCCTCTGAGGTGTCATTTAGCACTACAAATTATTTGGAAAAGTTACGGGATGAACACAGGCGCTGAGCACACGTCGTGCTTCAGGGAGTCAAATGCTGTTTGGTATGCCTCTGTCTCAGTCATATTTCTGGGTTGTTTCTCTGATGTCAGTTTCATCAATGGGGTAACAACGATGTCATACCCTTTGACAAACCTCCTGTAATATCCTGTGAGGTCTAAGAAGTGCCTCACTTCTGTTTGTGTCTCTGGGGGTTCCAAAGCCTTCATGGTTTATATCTTGGCCTGGAGGGGCTGCACCTTACCCCCACCCTCCAGGTGCCTCTTTGTCTTTTAACCAACTAAGCAGTTTGAATGACTTATTGACTGCTTTGTTAAAAGCCGTCGTGGAAAGTGACTGATCCCAAACCCCACCTAGATTCAAGAGGCTTACACTCCTTTGTAAGATAGCATATAGTTTTTTTTTGGGGGGGGAGGCTGTAAACAACTGTGTAACCCCAGGAGTGAGGGAGAACCCAACAGCTGGTGACAGTCCCTCTGCTGTTCAGAAGTTAGGGTACGGCAAGGGTTCACACCTTAAATTGACCCATCTTTCTCTTTGGAGGCAAAGAGGTCATGGAGAGGTTCACTTTCAGCTTCTTTCCTTCCATCTGTCATCAACATCATGGTGACCTCAGACCTCTCAAATTGGGGTTTGAGGCGGTTGAGGTGAAGAACTCTTTTGGGGTACCTGGGGGTCTTGAGTTCCACCAACTAGGTGGCCTCCACCTTCCTCTCAGCAATCTTGTGGGGCTCAGTTCAATGGTCTTGGAGGACCCCAGGCTCCATAGGCTCCATGATCCAAACATTTTTCTCTAGGTTGCAGTTCCACCGGGGCAGCTGTTTGGTCATACCACTGATTCATTACTTCCTGGCTGGCCTCTAAGTTGTCTGAAGCTTGCTTCCACAACCAGGCCATCTGGTTTCTGAAGGCCAGCATGTGGCTAAATAAATCCTGGGGAGGTTTCCTGGGAGATTACTTCCACTCTTCTTTCATAAGACTGAGAAGTCCCCTTACAGGATGCCAGTACAGAAGTTCAAGGCAACTAAATCCAATCCCCTTCTGTGGCACCTCTCTGTAAGCAAAGAGTAGGCATGGCATTAGGATATCCCACGTATACCTCAAAGCCTCAGGCAGGCTCCTGATCAAGTCTTTCAAGGTCTTGTTGAAGTTCTCAACAAGCCCACTAGTCTGTGGATTGTAGGCAGTGGAGAACATATAAGTAACTCCACAGCCCTTTCCCAGTAATTAGTAATATCAGTGAGTTGGCATTCCCTTCTCTGTGCCTTTCTTTCTGCAGCTTATGCAATCCCTCCAAATTGCAATCTACCGGTGATGTGTGATATCATCATAGTATGCATCTAAGCACTGAAAAAAATGGAGGCTGAGTTGCCCCCTCAAAGGTGGTTGAGAAGCAAAGATCATTCATTGCCATATGAATGCATTGTTTGTGGTACATAGTAAATGTAGATTAGGAAATTTGGAGTAGGGTTTAGGTGTAGTAATTAGGAAAGTAAAAGTAATAGGTCAATTTAAGTTGCGTCAATACTAGGCAATCTTATTTAGCAAATTATAATGTTAGTGTGTTTGTCACTGCCTTTCCAAATATTGTTTGGGAGATTACCTGTACCACTAATCTTTTTTATCATCTTTATTTCTTACCTCAGCACCCAAAGGGAAGAAGAGGGCAACATCTGCGGGGATACAGGAGACCAGGGTGCCAGTGCCACCACCAGTGCAGAAGCTGATGGATTTGATGGCCCCAGTAAGTCTCACTGTTATGTTATTACTTCAATAACTTTAACCTCTTCTCATTTCGGATAGTTTTCCTTTTATGTTTTACTGTGCCTGTCTACCTTTTTGTACACATTTTTGTTCTGTCTAAGCTTTTTTTAAATCTTGTTGTCCCTGCATTTATCTATTTTTGTATGTTTCTATACCTTATTCCCTCCTGTCTATAGTAGCTGTTAGCTTTATATCTTCCCCTTATATACCTTACTGACTGGTACTTTAATACTAAGAGGACTGATTTTTAGGACAGGCATTCTACTGATAAGATTGCATGCCAAAGTCAGCTTTTGTACACATATCTGTGAAGGTTTTCTTTGCCTTGCTCATGCCCATTGCATTTGCCAATCAAGACCTCACAATAGTTCCTCCTGGATTGACCAAAGTATTCCACCCCTTTATTGCCCTTCTGTGACTCTGCCCCTCCATTACGGAATATTTGTGGTTGATTTGTCTACCTGGCTTTTCTAATGTAATTAACCAACAAAATTCCTAAAGTGAATAATGATAGCAGAAGATATAACTGTAGTGATCTATTGTGTCTTTTTTTCTTTGAAATTTAAAATGTAATGTTTTTTCCAGCCACACCGACCACCAGTGCTGGGACCAGTGACAGCATCAGTGCACCAGACATGACAGCAGTCGAGGGGGAGAACTGGCAGTAGCAGGGACTGGCATTGATAAGTCATATTGCTCTTGCTCATTGACAATTACTAGTATACCCAAAGCAAGGGTGTTTCTTGTGAACCCCCTGATTTAGCAGCTATAGAGAAAGTTGGGTTCTTAATGGCCCCTTCTTACTTGCAAATCAGCAGACAAAAGCTCATAATGAATGGGCGCTACAAATGATGGCTTGATGGACAAGCGTACAAAGGATGGACAAAAGAAAGAATGGGTAAAATGGTATATGAGAGGATGCCTGGGTGAAAGGAGATGATTTGTAGGTGAGTGATAGTAGATGCATAGGTAGGTGAAAGGATGGATGAATGGGGTGAAAGGATGCCTCGTGGGTGAAGGGTAGATGGGTAAAAGGATGCTCAATTGGGGATGGGTAGATGGTAACAACAATTCATGGGTATATGGATGGATATGTGAAAACAGGGTGTCTGAAAGGGTGGATACTGAATAGGTGAGTGCATGGATGGACAGGGGGATATATGGATGACTGGATTGGAATGTTGAAAGAGTGGATAGGAGAATGTTAAGCTTAAATGGTGGGTATCAAAGGGTGAATGGAGTAGATGAATGAAAATATTAATGTATAATTGCTTTGAACAAGAAATAAGGGAGCTCTTCCGGAGAGGGACCTGTCTGTTCAACTACTTCACTTGGTTTGCCTGGGTATCAAAGCTTTGGTTCAAAGTGTGGGTATTTTCATTTTCTGTCTTCTCCTTTAACTCACTGTAGTTGTTAAGCAAGGCAGATATGTATCCTCCCACCCTTCATCATACCTCCCTCCCCATTAGTCACCCATGCGATTATGACGTAACTGCAGTGTGGTTCAATTAAGCAGTACAATAGTGTTCTCTGTGGAATGTGCATCTGCTTCAGCTAATGGAGCATTTACAAAGTTGTCAATTCATTGCAAACTTAAAACAAGGTGTGTTTCCCTTCATTCCTTGTGCCCGCTCTGTCACCTCCTAGTACTTCAGTCCTTTATTCTTTCCAAAATTATGTCCCAGCCACCAACAAAAAATTAAAAATCTCTTTTGACATGTGCTGCATTTATGTACAAGTGATTATTATTACACTGTTTCCATAACGGATTCATGGCAGTTCAAATTGTATCCTTTTGACATTCGTCAACTACAGTGAGGCATGTGTGGGTAAAAAAATGGCCTATGACTCATAATCAGCTACATCAAATTCCAATGGCCCTAGGGAACCAGCAATAAAATACTACTGTGCTACTCTACTTTTTAAAACATTGTTTTCACAGAACACTGTTTATAATTTATAATTTTTCTTTTTCTTCCCTGCTATAGTTACTTTTGATGGACATCCAATCGCCAGGAGAAAGCAGCCCCACTGCGCGGCAGAGGCTGGAGGGCTTCTGCAACGAATATCAGCAGCTTGTAGGTCTTCAGGAGGAGGACAATGAGGTCCAGGCACCAGTCAACATGCCTGCTGGTCCTAGCTCTCCCAACCGGGCACCAGCGCCTCTAGCCTCCCAGCGGCACCCTCAGAGCTGCCTCCAGCTGGCATCAGCAAGTCCCAGCACTTCTGCACCCCTGGATGATCTCCAGACCCATATAGAGAAGGTCCTTATCTGACTCATTTAAAAAAAAAATGTTTTGGTTGTGGGTGGAGAGGGTAGGAAAGGGAGTTAGGATTGGGTTTTTTGCACTTTGGAATTTTTCTTTGGACTTTTCTTGTGGACTTTTGTTTCTTTTGATGTGGACTTTCGTTGGACATTTGGGGACGGGCCGTTTGCTTGGGGAGTGGGATGTGCCTTTTGTGGGTGGAAATAGTGAGTTTTCTACTTGTAAAAAATAAAAGGGGATAATTTATTTTACTTCATTTATTCCTCATATCTTTATTTTGATATTTTAGTTTGCACTTCTATCTCAGTGTATCTCAGCTACTTATGCCCTTGCTCTACTGCCATCTGTAGCTATATTGACCACTAGGGGATAATTGTCATTGCTTATCTTGCCTACAAAAACCTAGATATACACAAACAACATCTTCTTCAGTAGCAGTTAATTACTAACTAAACAAGTTCACGTCAATTCATAGTTATTCTCTTACCTGAATAGGTGAAGTAAGGGCTGATATATCAGTCTTCTTACTGCAGGGCTTTCCCAAGTTGAATTCTTATCTTAAGGCCACTAACAGTAAAGAGGAGACACAAGGTGCCACTCTCACCTATGCGAACTCCAACTGCAGGATTAATCAAAGGGTTATCAATCAACTAGATTGAAAGAAAACAGAGAGTTAGTGGGTTATATATTATATTCTAACTTTAGGAAACAGAGATCAGACTACCACAATAACAGTAGTTGACACACAACAGAGAATACCGGATATGATAATAAAACTAGCAATACCAACTTCTTCTGAACAATGAAGAGCTAGTATTTAATGAAAATTAAACTTAGGAAATGAAATCTTCATGTCAGGAGAAGTGGACTTAGAGTCAGGAGTTGATGGACAAGGTAAACATTTATGGCTTTAATATTGCTGTTGATGGGGCCGGTGTGGCATATTGCACAGGCAATAGAAGGCCATGCAGTGAGTTGGTGGCACTTTCACCACATCTGCCCAGCACATGTGTGATTTATTTATGGTGTAAATTTAAATCACCTCAATAAATCACACAGCCCGGAGGAAGAGGGTTAAGGTTTTGATGAATGGATGGGGAAGGGGATTTGGGGAGAAGTGTGACAAAGATCAATACTATACAAAAGAAAAAAGAAAAATTTTCATCAGGGCACTGAGTAGCACACCATCATCAATATGTTGTGGAAGGAAATGATGAAGAGATCAGTATTACACAGTTCAGTTAAATGCATTGCAAGCAGTCCTTCAGCACCAGAGAGACCCAAGATAGTATATCTTTAAATGTTCGGTCTTCTAGGTTTGAAAAACACAAATTATGGAGGATTGAAGTTAACCCTAACCAGTTCAAAAAATTATGATTGTTAAAACGAAAATGTTATTGTATTGCAAAATTGGGCGGTGCATCTCCATTCTTCTCGGAATGTCCATCACTCTTAAGTGCCTGACTGAATCTGTCCGGTAGGTAAGCTGGAGTGTTGAGCTTTCACCAAGTTTTGTTCATGAGGAGAGGACTAGCAAAAAACCTGGGTATTGAAAAACAGCAACTGTACTATAGAATAAGGGAGAAGTACAAAAGAAAGCAAGGTAAGCTTCATGAAGACTCAGCAGCAGAACAAGAACATAAAGAGGATTTTCACTTTTGAGTCAGCAGTGCAGAAAACACACACACTCAGCAGCATTTTCCAAATCAGCAAACCTCTCCCCAGTCTATTGTACTGAGTGAGTACTAGGGCTCAGAGTCTTTGCCATCATCATGGTTTCTCTTTGAAGTCAATAAATTCCTCATTCTAGCTGTTGAGGTAGACCCGCACTGAGTCCTTCCATCCTTTTCCTCCTTCTCCTGATTCTGAGTAACTCCGTCCCAGTCCCAGACCGAGCAAGGTAGACTTGAGTAGTACACTGCTGCTGAAGAACAAGGAGAGAAACAGAATTGGAGTATTTTGTGTAGTTTGTGTTTAGTATCTAAAGTGACTGGTCTGGTTTCTGAGGAACAAGAATGAACCCTGCAGGTAAATTTCACTAAGCTTGAAAGGCCAATCACTTTCAGGAAAAATTGATCGCCCATCATCCTGAACATTGCAAATCATTGAAATCAAGTTTACAAATTTGTTGAACCCCCTCCCTCATTGTCAGCCACCACATACATCATTCATTCATCATTCATAACTCAATATATCACCACTCATTGGTGCAATAGTTTATAGTTATCTCTTCCAATCCAAGCATGGTGATTGATACAAAATATTATCTCCTCTTTGATGGTAGCAATACATTGGAATTTGACATTGGCACTGGCAACCTTTTAATCAATAATCTTCTGGGGATAGCCCTGTTAGATGATAAAAGGATAGGCAATGGCATGTGAGGGAGACAGGCATTGTCTCAAATGTCCTGAAGGGAATGTAGGATCTTCTTCACTGCACATGGGTCCCACTCCAATCCACTTGAAACCAAGCCAATGCAGAGGTTGGGCCTGATTCTTTTGGTGCTGTGGTTGCCGGTGTTCTTGTTGCTAGTGTTGTCTTCTGTGAGACAAGACTGCCCTCTTTGGAAGTTGAAGGCAGCACCTCAGAACTGCGGAATAGGACTCTAACTTCCAGCCGCTCTCTGCTAGGGTCCACTTCATGCCCCTATCATCGTAATCAGAAGTGGTGCTAGGAGACGATGGTGGAGTAGTACCCTTCCTTTTTCTTGCTGGAGATCTGGGAACCATTTATTCTACAAGAGGATGTTCTTGCTTAGCAGGTAGCTTGACCTCCTGTCCTGCTCCAATGTCAGAAAGATCTCTATTGATGGCTGTGGCTACTGTCCACTTTGCTCTGTTTCCTGAAACGATTGGGTAATACTTTACAAAAGGGGCAAGTCCGATGCAAAGTCACTGCTCATGGGCGTCGCCATGATTGCAGTGGCTGTCTCACTGATAGACATGGTCTTGGGCTCATGTTGGGGTGGTGCTGTTGATTCATGAGTGCTGCTCTCAGTTTTGTCCGTGGGGGTCAGTGTGGCAGGTACATGTCTCCTGAAAAAGGTTGCGGTCGGCCTGCCACTAGTGGAAAACTGCCTCTTCTCACTAACCACTTTCTTGGGAGCAACTTTCTTTGGTGCTATCTAAAGATCTCAGCTGGCAGTGGCACTGCACGAGCAGAATAGATTGGAGGAATGAAAGCACTGAAAAGGACTTTACTTTGGCATACTGCGGTGATGTGATGTCTCTGCTCTTACACACCTAAAAGCAACCAAGTAAGAAAAACATGTAGTTATTTAAATGTGGCATGGTTGTAGGCTAAAATAGTACTGACAAATGCAATATTAGTGCAGCTGGTTACTTATGTAATAAATATCAACTTAATCAAACATTGTAAAGTCAAACCGCACCACCACACCATACAATTTATTTTCAAATCAAGCAGCACAAAATGCAGATATAGCTCCTTGCTTTATCTCCATCTCTTTTAAAGGAGACACCTGTGGTCGCCAGAGAGAGGTGCATGGGTAAATGGAATAATCCTTAAAAAGCCTATGGCAGCAAGGTGGTCCAGGGGAAATTGAATAATCATAAAAAAAAAGTAATTATGCTGCTGATGCGCCTTCAGTGCGTCGCAGAAAGTGTATACAAGAGGAAATGGAATTATTATACCCCTTAAGAAACCAAATGCTGTATTGCAGCTGTCTGCCCTTTGTGGATGAATGGGTGAAGGAATGGATGTAGCTGGGTGGATGGATCGATTAAGGCAAAATGCAGAATTAAATCAAATCAAATTAAACGTTTAAAAAATTTAAAAATGTAAAAAAACTAAAATAAATAGTAAAATAAAAAACAAGAAATAAAAAAAATAAATAAATAAATAAAATAAAATTAAAAAATAAAAATAAAAAAATAATAAAATAATAAGTTAAATTGAAAAATACTATAAAAAACAAACAATTAAAACATAAAAATTTAAAATAGAAAAAAAAAATTGACACTGAAAATTTTAATAAACAAACAATGTATAATTCCCAATTTTCTAATGTCATCCTATGGCAAAGGCACACTGGCTGCATGCACAAAATAGCTGCTAGCCAGATAGTCAAATAACAGCAAGGAGGGATGGCAAACAAAAAACACATTGAAGTCTATAGCAAAGGCACACTGGCTAGATGCACAAAATAACTACCAGCCACATGGTCAAACAACAACAACAAGGAGCAAGGAGGTATAGGGAACAAAGAACACATGCATGTCTATGACAAAGACACACTGACTGGAGACAGAAAATGGCTACCTGCCACATGACCAAACAACAACAAGGAGCAAGAGGCATTGCCAAACAAAGAACACATGCAAGCCTATGGCAAAGACACACTGGCTGGATGCACAAAATTACCACCAGCCACATGGTCACACAACAACAGCCAGGTGCAAAGAGTAATGGGGAGCAAAAAACACATGTAAGCCTCTGGCAAAGACACACTGGCTAGATGCACAAAATGAATGCCAGCTGCATGATCAAACAACAACTGTGAAAAAGGAGGCCTGGGGAACAAAGAACACATGTAAGGCTTTGGACACAGACTACATAAAATAGCCCTGGTCACACGGCATGGAGAACAAAGAAAAATGATGGGAGATGACAAACACACACACACACTGGCCATAAGAAGGCATTATAGTAACACTGAAGAAAACACCAACATTAATTTGGTAATGCAAAACACAAAAAATAACTGAGCTATAAATATTTCACAACAACACACATCCACCTATGTCATCACATATTATTCCACAACATCCACACTTTTTGCAAAAAAATAAAATGCAAACAATATCCAACATTTTTAATATAATCCAATGACTTCCTTGTGCTAGATGAAGTTTTAAAAACATATACCACAGATACATTCATTTCATACACTAATGACTACTACTACTGGCTCACATTCGCTATATGGCCCTTTGGAAATCTGGGCTACATAGTAAAATAATATTGCAAATTCTGCAAGCATGTAGAAAAAGTACTGAGCTGTGCAACAATTTTCCTTTACAAAAGGTGAAAAATCTATGAAATGCAAAATGAATAATAACTAGGCCCGTAGTTAAACTCCAGGCCACCTACCACTGTAAAATTAAAAAATAAATTAAAGTACAGGGAAGTACTGGTGAATGCTCAAGCAAGCGAACAATACCCTTATACAATAGTTTTCGAACTTGTGTGATTTCACAAATAGAAAGGGCTTCATTATAACTTTGGTGGTCCCTCCATGAGACCACTAAACCTGTGAGGACACCCCCGCCATGGCGGTGACATCCCCCCTCAAGCAGATTACAATGTTCCTGCCTGGCTGACCGGCGGGGACGTTGCAATACGTGTTCAAACCGGGCTGATCAGTGGGAACACTGCTCGGATATTGGCCTCGACTCTCCTAAGGGAGCCAAGGTCAATATCCTAGCACTCCAGCACCTCCAGAATAATGTGCACATTCTAACAGTGCAGTTCAGGGCCCCCTGTGTGGACCTCAGCACAGGCTTTCCACCAGCCTTTTCATGATGGGGTCCCAGCCATGAAAAGGCTGGCAGAAAGTGGGGTTGTGATCAGCCAGGCAGTGCCATGGGTGGATGCAAGACAGACTGCTGTCACTCTTTCATCCTTTCAGGATCTATGACCAAAGTTGTAATTGGGCAGTCAGACAACCCAGAGTGTGGCGGTCTGGCCGTCAATATGAGTGTGGCTGCCCTCTCGGCACCACACCCATAATGAGGCCCTGAGTCCTTAAATCCAAAGGTATACCCAAGAGACAAAGAGAGTGAGCCTTCCACCTGGAAATTCAAGTAAAAGGTGACCAGGAGATGAACAAAGCAATGGGAGGAGCCTACTGGACAGGGACAGGAAGTTGGAGTCCTTAGGTCACTTCCTTCCGTTTGAAAAAAAAGAGAAAAAAGGCTTCTCACACCAAAAAACAACTTGAACGGTCCATTGGAGAAGAAAATCCACTCCAAAACCATTTTTTGACTAGATTTAGATGCATCACAAGTAGAAAATCTACTCCAGTTGTGTTTGTGCTTGCAAGCAGGACTGTTTTGGCCACTGTCGCAGCCAAAAGCAAAGCAAATAATTTTGTTGTACTCAGATACATACTCTCTATTTTTCTAAACTGACGTGGAGTCATTTTGTGGTGATTTCACTGTGTTACTGTCCTTTAAGTGCTGCACAAATACTTTACACATTGCCTCTTAAGTTAAGCCTGATTGCCAAACTACCAGAGAGGGACTACAGGCTAATGTAGGGAGTGTATCTGAATTAACCTGACTAAGATTGTGGTCCTACTTGGACAGGGTGCATACCTTTGGCAATCTGGGAAAAACAATTTCTAACACAAAATATATAAATGTTCTTCTGTATCCCTTTTTTTTTTTTTTTTAACAAAGCAGTTCAATTATGTATGAATATTCTGTTGTTCCCTGCTTAGCCAGGGAAGTAGAGTTTGTCCTCAAACTCTAGAGATTCATCCAGAAGTTGATCAACTAATAACACACTTGAGTCTGACCAATCTCCATTATCCTTCTCCTCTGCTGTTACAAAATAGTGCAATCTTGTGGCATTAAGGCGGTCATTCTGACCGCGGCGGGTGGCGGTTACCGCAGAATGGCCGCTCCGCGGTCAGGAGACCGCGGATGCCATTCTGGCTTTCCCGCTGGGCCGGCGGGCGAAGGCCAAAAGGCCGCCCGCCGGCCCAGCGGGAAAGCCCCTGCAACGAGGAAGCCGGCTCCGAATGGAGCCGGCGGAGTTGCAGGGGTGCGACGATTGCAGTGGCACCCGTCGCGATTTTCACTGTCTGCAAAGCAGACAGTGAAAATCTGTATGGGGCCCAGTTACGGGGCCCCTGCACTGCCCATGCCAGTGACATGGGCAGTGCAGGGGCCCCCAGGGGCCCCACGACACCCGTTCCCGCCATCCTGGTTCTGGCGGTGAAAACCGCCATAAACAGGCTGGCGGGAAGGGTGTCGGAATCCCCAAGATGGCGCTGCAAGCAGCGCCGCCACGGAGGATTCCCTGGGCCAGGGGAAAACCGGCAGGAAACTGCCGTCAGAACAGCCCTGGAAGCACCGCCAGCCTGTTGGCGGTGCTTCCGCTGCCCTCCGCCCTGGCTGTCAGAGACCGCCAGGGTTGGAATGAGGGCCTAAGTGTTGGTTCATTTTTATCATAGTCATGCTCTCCACGTTTTGAGGTGAGAGACTGGTTCTTCTGGCTGTGACAACTGTGCCGGCTACACTAAACAGACGCATAGAAGACACACTGGCTGCTGGACAAGCCAAATACTTTTTGCCAGCCTGTAGAGCTCTAGTCATGGTTGCATCTTTCCATACCAAAAGATAAAAGTTTCGATCCAGGTAGACCTCTGTTGCCTTCTCCTCTACACTTGACTTAAGCCCTGCCACAATGAAACCAAGCCATTGCAGAGGTGTGGTCCAAGTCTTCTGCTGATGGTGTTGCTGGTGATGATGGTGACGGCTACGAGGTAACAGCACTGCCCTCTCTAGAGTTTGAAGGCTGCACACTAGAACGTCTACCCTGGCCCCTAACTTCCAGCTGTTCTTCTTTCATGCCTCTCTCTTGATCAACAATCCAACTCTTTTAATGTGTAACAATCCCTTCTGAAAAAGGAATGAAAGTGGTCATTATTTGTTTGTACCAAGGATCAGGTATTGTGGCACAGATGTACTCTTTTGAGTACAAAATCTCTCTTTGCAGCCTTGGATTAACAGCTAAGGGCAGGGTTAAGCTCCGAACCAACCTTCGTTCACACTTTTTGACACCTTCTTCAACTAGTCCTGTAGCACATGCAACATTGTGATTGCTTGGCTCATTGTACTGTCCTCCTTGCTGACTTCCCATGTGAAAATCTCCAAAGAAAGTAGCATTTTTTGTCAGGCATTTGCCCTCATTTATCAATTTTTACTATAATTCTTTTCCCAGTCAAATCCCCTCCTCTTTGAAGGACATAGACGGTGTATAGTCTGGACTGGTCAAACAGACATTGCAACATCTAGTAGGTCAAATTCCAACGAGTTGACACCTCCTGTATGAGGGCTTTACCCGGTGCTCTATTAGTCTGCTGAATGACCCTCAACTGCGTCCAGGCTTTAAAAGAATGACTGAAATGAGTGCCTATACTTTGGCAAGTGGCTAGTATATTGCTGACTATGGCCCTCATTACAACCCTGGTGGTCTGTGTTAAAGCAGCGTTAATACCGCCAACAGACCGGTGGTAAAAAAAATGGGAATATGACCCTGACGGTAACTGACATCCAACACCACCATTTTAACACACCGACCGCCAGGGTGGTAACAGCTGCTGGGCTGGAGACTTCAGTCTCCAGCCCAGAGGCCGCCACAATCCTACCCTCGGGATTACGACCCGGCCTATTGCCATGGTTTTCGTGCCAAACTTACTCTCCGCGAAAACCATGGCCGTAGGCACTATCAGTGCCAGGGAATCCCTTCTCTGGCACTCATAGGGGTCTCCCCCTCCCCCTCTCCAGAGTCCTCCCCCTCCCTCCCCCTCCCTCTCCTGCCCCCGCACATATATACACCCACACGCGCACCCATATACACACATGCACACACGCATACCCACCACGACCCACGCATGCACACATACATACCCACACCGCAACACACACCAACATACCTTGTCACACACATGCATTCAAAACACACAACACTCACAATCACTCATTCACGCATGCATACAACGTGACTCACACTTGCACCCGCACGCATTCCAAAACATACACACACACCCCCCATATACACACAACTCCCCCCATCCCCCTCTGCGGTCAGAGAACCCGACTTACCTGCTTGCAGGTGGCCCTCCAGCTGAAGACAGTCCACGGCGCTGATGCCAGCAGCAGCGTCCACCAGAAAAACACCATAAGGCCATTTCATTGGTCATGATATGGTTGTCAATGTTTTGCTGGCGTGGCGGTGCTGCTGGCAGCAGCGCCGCCTTACCGCTGTCTGCCGCTATGACCGTCGGCGGTGTTCTGCCAGCAGTCTGGTGGAATACCGTCGGCAGTCAGGATACGTGTAGACGGCTGGTAGCCACAGCAGCGGTATGTTGGCAGCCATCACCGTGGCGGTAGGCGGTAGTTACCGCCAATGTTGTAATGAGGACATATGTCTTTTATTTTGAGAAAGTCCTGCACAATCAGGTTGATGCAATGTGCCAAACAAAGGACCCTGGAATATCCACCATCTGCCATGGCCTTAACTATGTTACTGCCATTGTCCCTGCCAACAATACCAATTCTGTCACCACAGGCTGAAGACATTCATACACCTTGCTGTTCTAAGATGTTTGCAGCTGTACAGGATTTCCCCATAGCAAACAGCACTACTGTTGCATGCCCTTAAACATTATTCAGTGCTGAGACCTGAAGAGATCTGGTGTCTATTCCCCCCACAAAAGAAATCTAGTCTGCTTGACAATTGGTCCACATGCCTGTCATCAGGTGACTAGTGTGGACAGCATTCTGCTGCAAAGCTTAACCAGTCAATTGCAGCACATCATGATGGAGCTGTGGAACAGCAACTGTGGCAAAATATATCCAGCTGGAAACATTACATTTTGGGTAGATGGCCACCACAAATCTTAAAAATGCCACTCCTTCTACAAAATAAAAAAGGAGGAGGTTCAGAGCAAACAAAGTTGCTAACTTCCTGTTGTACAAATGTGTAGTTGGGTGGTTGTGTTCATGGGGCTCCTTCTGCCTAAACATACCCATAATAGTAGTTTGATTTTTTTTATAGTAGCACTGACACATCGCCTTTCAGAGAGGTGTAGACTCAATGTGCACATTGGGGAATCACTGTATATGGTAGAGGTGTCTGCAGCTGAGTCTTGTGCCATTTGGAGGCTGCTGATGCAGGTGATGCTGGTACACTACAGGGGGCAGGGCAGCTTTGTGTAATGTCATCATTCTCATCTTCCTCATGAGCACCTTCTTCTATCACTGTGCACCCAGGTTCTTCCTTTCTCTCATCACCACCACCACAGGTAGCTATCTTTTTAATGTGCTCCTCCCACCGGATTACGTGATGTTTTCTCAGAAGGGACACTTGTCCTCCAGTGCCATATTGCAAACCTGCCTTACCACGACAAGCACTCACATGTCAAATGCAGCATATTGCAATGGTATTGTGACGGGCTGGCCATATCTCGCCCGCACATGAGCCTGACTTGTGCTGATGCTGCCGGGGCTGCACCGGAACACCCCGGTGTCACCACCAATGAGCGCCCAGCTTTCGGCACGTCGCAGGAAGGAGGACGGTTAAAGGGGTCGGCGTCTGCAGAGGTGGGGAGAGAGGACGACAGCGCAAGAGAAGACTGGTGGAACAAAGGATGAGACGGCGAACGGATGGAGGAGGAGGAGACCCATCGAGATGAGGGAATTTGGATGCCTGAAGAGCGTTTCCTTCCAAACCGACGGGAAGTGATCAACCAAGCAGCAGACGGAGGTCCAACACCGCGGTAGCCCGGGAAGACGGAATGCAGGATCCCGCCACGCTTTTGGAGAAGCGTGGCATTTCCAGGAGTGTGGGGAAACTGCCTTGAGGGTCGGGAGGATGGGAGGGAGAAAGACTAAAAAGGGAGGCACAATATTTTCACGGGGAAAGGTGGGGTGGCATAAGGGAAAGAGCACTATTTGCACAGTAACGACGCACCGCATAACGAAAGAGCACTAATTGCACAAAAGAAGCAACAAGGCACTGCGTAAGGAAAGAGCCTGTATTGTAATAAGAGACGTGACAAGGTCACGAGTAAACAATGGGGAAAGCATACCCTCAGAAGATAGAGCGCAGAAGCAAAAGAGAGATTAGAAAAAGGAAAGACAGGAAAGGACTGAGACAAGACTCTCTGGCAGAAAGTGAAGAAAACAGAAAAACCTCGCAATCCAAGAAAAACATAGGAAAAGAAAGGAAAAGACAGCAGGGGAAAAAAAGAACGAAACAAGAAAAAGGAAAGTCAGGAGGAGATATAAAAGGGAAATACAAAATGAGTGAATAAAAAAATCACTTACCGGTATCTCTCTGTTTCTCTTCACATGTGCTTCCCGGGGAACCTATGAGACGGAGGGAACAAGAAGAAGAGTGAGGTCCAGGAACCTGCATAACTTCATCAAACAAAATCCAGAAGAAACAAAGAGGAGAACACACTAACCACAAGAGCATACGTTCACTTTATAACCAACAAATACCACTTATATACCTGACGACCGACTCCTGCATGCTTAATGCCCTTCAGTATCGCTACAAGTGGTGTCAGAAGTGGGATCTAGAGGAACACGCCAAAGAAAATGGAGGAGAAACCAACCATGGCAGAGATAATAGCCCAGCTGGCTGAGGGGCAGCGTCACCTACAACTCGTATAGGAGCAACAGATGAAAGAAGCCAAGGAAGAACATGAGGCTTTACAGACAGCACTTAAAAGTCAGGTGACAATTATAGCGAATAACCAGCTGGTGCACAAAAAAGCCCTGGGAAAGCTTACAGACACCATCACACATACAAATGTTCACCCAAATGTACCAAGTAGTGTACTACAGCGATATCAGGAACAGGAAGATCCGGACTCTTTCTTCACTAATTTTGAAAGAGTTGCCAGCACAGCAAACTGGCCAGAGGAGAAGTGGGGCCAGTATATAGTGCCACTACTCACAGGACATTTACAGGCCACCTATCAAGCTATTAACCCCAGTGGCACTCTCCCTTACAGAGAAATAAAGAAAACCATCTTGGAACGTGTCGGGCTGGACAGTGAAAGCTTCCGCACTAGGTTCCGCCAAGTTAAGTGGCAACATCAAGAGAATCCTCGCACCTTATAATACAGAGTCCAGCATGCAGCAGGAAGATGGCTACACCCGACCAAAAAACTCAGGGAAGAAATGTTTGATACTATATAGTCCTTGAACAGTATCTGGATGCCTTGCCTTCCACAACACGCAACTGGGTCAGACAACATCCAGGACTGACTAACGAGACAGCCGTAGACCTTGCATGTGCAAATCATAGAGCCCGGACTTCCGTGCTACAGCTAGCAGCCCTCCACTTCCCTCCCCTGTCCGACCTACCGTAGCAAAAAGCACCACCCATCGACCTGTGCTGATACATGGCCCACAACGTTCCCAACCGCCAGCAACGGTGACTCCCAGCTATCCGGTCACAGGTCCCCAGTGTTACCACTGCTCGGAATGGGGTCATATCACTAGACATTGCCCACAAAAAAAGGAAACTGAGGAACTCATGGAGATTGGGTTGACGAGAGGGAGGGTGTTCTGGTCCGGAGGGGAGAAACCAAAGTACACCCTGTCTGTCTTCATCAATGATGTTGAAAGAACAGCCTTAATAGACTCAGGGTGTAGTCAGAGTGTAATCAGGCAGATGCTAGTATTACCAGGTCAAGAGGATCCACAGGCCCAGGTCTTAATTGCATGCATACATGGCGACCAACGGTATTATCCAGTGGCGACCACACGATTAAATTGGAGAAATAAGAATGAGACAATACGGGTGGGTGTACTTTCCCATTTGGGCGAGGATATCATCCTCGGAACGGACTATGAGGACTTCCTCTCTCTCTTAACCAAAGCAGGTCAGGAACATATCCTTAGAACCTGGTGGGAGGAGGTACCTCTGGGAGCTGGTGTGGAGGAGTACAAAGAACCCCGTGTTATCCTCAGTAGAAAACAAAAAAGGGAACAGCAACACAATCATATACAGAAAGCCCTGAAACGTGACATTCCCAAGACTGCCAGTAGTATTTGTACCATTACAGGAGATTTCCGGCAGAATCAATGCGAGGACCCCTCCTTGAAACATACATGGCATCAGGTGTTGACTCCGGATGATCAAGTGGTAGGTCCCAGGTTCCTAATACAAAACAAACTACTGTATAAGAGGCCCACTACCGCGGGAGGGAAAGACTTACAAATAGTTGTGCCCAGAAGCCATCGACAGCAGGTGTTACACCTGGCTCATGGGGATAATGGGGAAGGACATCTGGGCAGGGAGAAGACGGAGGAAGCAGTACTACGACGCTTCTATTGGCCTGGAGTGTTTGGGGAGATCCGTAAGCATTGCTCAGAGTGTCCAAAATGCCAGCTCTATAACCCATCTCCACACCGACCAGTTCCCCTTCAACCCCTTCCTATCATAGACACCCCATTTTCCAGGGTTGGGATGGATATTATCGGGCCCCTCACACCCTCCATCCCGGGACGACAATATGTGTTGGTATTGGTGGACTATGCCACACCCGGTATCCAGAAGCTATTCCCATTCCCAGCATGCACACGAAAGCCATTGCACAAGTGATGATAGAATTCTTCTCCAGGGTAGGGTTTCCTAAAGAAATACTTACCGACCAAGGGACCCCCTTCATGTCCAGACTCATGACTGAGGTGAGCCAAACACTCGGGGTGAAACAAATCAGAACATCTGTTCATCACCCTCAAACAGATGGGTTAGTGGAGAAGTACAATAGGACAATTAAGTCCCTCCTCAGAAAAAGCATTTCCAAGGCGGGAAAAGACTGGGAGAAAAAACTACCTCTTGTACTATACGCCATACGAACCCATGTTCAGACCTCCCTGGGACATAGTCCCTTCGAATTGTTGTTTGGTAGACAGCCCTGTACCCTGCTCGAAATGTTGGCTGAAGAGTGGGAAGAAACAGAGGAAGAAGTAAAAGACCTCTTAACGTATACATGTGACTTAAGAGAAAGCCTCCATACGGTGTGGGAAGAAGCCCACACCTCTTTACGAGAAGCAGAAACAGGTGTACAACGCTAGAAGTGTGTTTCGTAGTTTACAGGTAGGAGGCAAGGCGCTAGTCCTACTCCCTAGTAGTGAAAACAAATTGTTGGCCCGGTGGCAGGGGCCTTATGAGGTTATTGAACTAATCAACCCCACTACCTATAAACTAGCCATCCCACAAGGAACAGGAAGGGAGCAGATCTACCATATTCATCTCCTTAAGAAATGGCAAGAGCCCTCGTGTGAGCAACCCGTCAGGTGTATTACGCACGATACCACAGAGGATATTCCCTATCCCTCCTTCCCCTCCAGAACCCCCTGTGGGACTCAGACCCCATGGATAAACCCCGTACTCACAGAATACTGTCGTAGCCAACTCACCCAACTGATAGACAAGAACACAGATGTCTTCTCTAAGTGTCCAGGTAGAACAGTTCTAGTGCAACACCCCATTTGGCTTAAGATAGATAAAGTATCCCGGCAGCGCCCTTATCGTATCCCGGAAGCCAAGAAGGTGATAATAGAACAGGAAGTCCAGTCCATGTTAGAGGCTGGCATTATTGAGCCGTCCACTAGTCCCTGGTGCTCCCCAGTTGTACTAGTACCCAAGCCGGACGGAAGCACCCGTTACTGTGTAGATTACAGACGGGTCAACAAACTGACCCACTTTGATGCATACCCCATGCCACATATTGATGAACTGATTGAGAGACTAGGCCAAGCCCAGTATTTATCCACCCTTGACCTAACAAAAGGATATTGGCAAATACCCATGAGACCAGAAGACAAAGAAAAAACTGCCTAAGCAACCCCTTCAGGACTCTACCAATTCACGGTCCTTCCCTTTGGGCTTCATGGGGCACCAGCCACTTTCCAAAGACTCATGGACAGAATCCTATGGCCATATGGTCAATATGCTGCAACATATCTTGACGATATTGTCATCTATAGTAAGGCATGGGGAGACCATATGAAACATTTAAACGATGTTTTACAGGCATTGAGAATAGCTCAGTTAACAGCTAATCCGAAGAAATGTCGGTTGGGACAAACCAGTATCAAATATTTGGGCTATGTCGTGGGGAAAGGCCAGGTCAGACCACAAGTAGAAAAAATAGTGGCCATCATGAACATACCTTTTTTTCCCAGGAGGAAAAAAGACTTTAAAGCCTTCCTAGGTTTGGTAGGCTATTACAGACGTTTCATTCCCCAGTTTTCCACTTTAGCAGAACCTCTTACTAACCTGTTACAGAAGTCGTGTCCCAATAACCTTTCCGCTCCCACTGAGTCAGAATGACAAAGCTTTGACAAACTGAAAACCACCCTCACTTCGGGTCCGGTATTATGTTGCCTGGATTTTCAGAAGCCCTTAATTTTGCAAACAGACGCCTCCGATGTGGGTCTTGGGGCAGTACTCTCCCAGACACAAGATGATGGGTCGCGACATCCCATCCTTTATATCAACAGGAAGCTTCTGCCGAGGGAAAAACACTATCCCACAATTGAGAAAGAATGCTTGGCGATAAAATGGGCCATAGAGTCACTCCGCTACTATCTCTCCGGCAGGTCCTTCACTCTGGTTACCGATCATGCTCCCCTCACCTGGCTCGCTCACAACAAGGACACCATTTCCCGTATCCTGCGGTGGTTCCTTTCCTTACAGCCTTTCTCCTTTCAGATTCGACACTCCCCGGGTTCCCACATGACGAACGCGGATTTCCTGTCCCGATATTCAGCGACCGAGTGTCTCGAACAGCCGCTCTCTAGGGGGAGTGTATGTGACGGGCTGGCCATATCTTGCCCGCACATGAGCCTGACTTGTGCTGACGCTGCCGGGGCTGCACTGGAACACCCCGGCGTCACCACCAATGAGCGGCCAGCTTTCGACACGTCACAGGAAGGAGGACGGTTAAAGGGGTCGGTGTCAGCAGAGGTGGGGAGAGAGGACGATGGCGCAAGAGAAGACTGGTGGAACGAAGGACGAGACGGCGAACGGACGGAGGAGGAGGAAACCCATAGAGATGAGGGAATTTGGATGCCGGGAGAGCGGTTCCTTCCCAACTGACGGGAAGTGATCAACCAAGCGGCAGACGGAGTTCCAACACTGCGGTAGCCCGGGAAGACGGAATGCAGGATCCTGCCACTCTTCTGGAGAAGCGTAGCATTTCCAGGTGTGTGGGGAATCTGCCCTGAGGGTTGGGAGGACAGGAGGGAGAAAGACTAAAAAGGGAGGCACAATATTTTCACGGGGAAAGGTGGGGTGGCACAAGGGAAAGAGCACTATTTGCACAGTAACGAGGCACCACATAAGGAAAGAGCACTAATTGCACAAAAGAAGTAACAAGGCACCGCGTAAGGAAAGAGCCTGTATTGTATTAAGAGACGTGACAAGGTCACGAGTAAGCGATAGGGAAAGCATACCCTCAGAAGATAGAGCGCAGAAGCAAAAGAGAGATTAGAAAGAGGCAAGACAGGAAAGGACTGAGACAAGACTCTCTGGCAGAAAGGTGAAGAAACGAGAAAAACCCAGCAATCCAAGAAAAACATAGGAAAAGAAAGGAAAAGACAGCAGGAAAGAAAAAGAACTAAACAAGAAAAAGGAAAGTCAGGAGGAGATAGAAAAGGCAAATACAAAACGAGTGAATAAAAAAATCACTTACCGGTATCTCTCTGTTTCTCTTCGCATGCGCTTCCCGGGGAACCTATGAGACGGAGGGAACAAGAAGAAGAGTGAGGTCCAGGAACCTGCATAACTTCATCAAACAAAATCTACAAGAAACAAAGAGGAGAACACACTAACCACAAGAGCATACGTTCACTTTATAACCAATAAATACCATTTATATACCTGACGACCGACTCCTGCTTGCTTAATGCCCTTCAGTATCGCTACAGGTATCTTCTTGCTTGACTACCACAAATAAGTGCCAAACTAGGGGGATACCTTTTTAGTGTGCTAGTGCCTGAAGTACTGGAGGTAGGTGGCTGTATTGTTTGCCTATGTGTAGGGTGTACTTCGACTCTGGTAGTGGAGGATACAGGTCTTGATGGGAAACTTATAAATAAGGAAGTCGATGGTGGGGGAACCACATCCCTCTGAGCAGGTTGAATGAGAGGGGTAATCTAGGTGTCATCTGAGCCGCTCCCCATACTGACAACTACTGTCTGATTATCATCGCTGTCACTTGCAATAATTCTAAGGCTTTAAGGAACTTTCCTTCTCTCTTATCTCTTGAGGCGGGTCAGGTTCATCCAGGGTACAATCCATGTCCAAATCATCAAAAGGGGGCTTGGAGAAGATGATGGAGTACCCTTTCTTTTTCTTGCTGATTGTGAAGCCAATGATTAAAGAGCAACATTTTGCTCAGCTGGAAGTTCAACTTACTGTTCTGCTCCTACTTCAGGAAGAACTGTTGCTGGCTGTGACTGCTGGTGTCCACGTTCTTGTGACAATTGTGTGCTAGTTTGCAGCTGAGACAAAACCAGTTTAGATTCACTGCTTGTCCCTATAGCTCCAGTGGCTGCATTGTTGAGAGACATGGGCTTGGGCTTAGCTTTAGGTTGGGGTGGTGCTTTTGTTGATGTGGGAGTGCTGCTCCCAGCCTTTTGCTGCACAGAGGAGGGTACAGCAGGTACACCACATTTCCTTAAAAATGTGGAAGCTGGCACTCCAGTGGTGGCAATATCCGGCTTTTTCTCCTCCTCACTGGCAACTTTCTTGATAGGAGCACCATTATGTTGGGCCAACTTCAAGCTTCTTTTTAGCTCTGGCAGTTGCTAATTAACTGCACAAGTAGAAGCAGAGGTGGAATTAGGTGGTGTGTGTCACTGCTGGCCTTCTGCCTGGCTGTACTGTGTGTGATGATGTCCCTAGTGCACCTAAATCAAACAAAAAAGAAAACAATTCCATTAAACACGGTATTTGCAGTTTGAATCTATAGACAATATCACTCAGTGAGGTCACATCACAAATAATTAACACTAGTTTATCCATTCCAACGTACAGCATAATCTTTCAATAACATGTAGGGGGTTATTCTAACTTTGGAGGAGTGTTAATCCGTCCCAAAAGTGACGGTAAAGTGACGGATATACCACCAGCCGTATTACGAGTTCCATAGGATATAATGAACTCGTAATACGGCTGGTGGTAAATCCGTCACTTTTCCGTCACTTTTGGGACGGATTAACACCTCCTCCAAAGTTAGAATAACCCCCATAGTTTGAAAAGATTACCTTATGTGTGTCTAAGGCATATGATGCCTACGGCATGCAGGGAGTGCTGGGTGAAAGATTGAATATTTCTTACAAATATTATTGATGCTCCTATGGCAGGCAATAAATTACTGCTAATGTGTGCCTATGGCAGGCAGAGGGAGCAAGAGCAAAATGCACACTGACTACAAAATGGCTGCAGGGCACATTGCCCCCAAAGGCAAAGACATGGAAACAAATAACATATCCAGATCTGTGGCAAAAGCAAAACACACTGACCACAAAATATCGGCCAGCCACATAACTACCAAGGGCACAGACAAAGACAACAAAGAACACATGCAGGCCCATGGCAAAACAAAAGAACACTGACTATAAAATGGCCACTGGCCACAAGGCCACTAAGGACAAAGGCATGGACAACAAAAAACACATGCAGGCCTGTGGCAAAAGCAAAGGAACACTGACTACAAAAAGACAATGGCCACATGCCTACAAAGATCAAAGGCGTGAACAACAAATAATACATGCAGGCCTATGGCAAAAAGCACACTGACTACACGGAACAGAATGGCTACCCTGCCACACGGCATGGAGAACAAAGACAAAATGATGATTTAAGGCATACACACATGCAAACTGGCCAAAAAATGGCTGCTTGGCCAGCAAGGAAAAGAGGGATGTTAAACAAAGAAGAAAACACTACCATTAATTCAACAAGGTCAAAAATGAAAATTACCTGTTAACATTTAAAAATCACTGGCCACAAACATTTCAAGGCATCAAAAAATTACTACACCAAAGTACTTAAATATATTGCAGAAACACATAAAATAAAATAAAAACACATATTGCATTTAATCCAAGGCCGCCACTAAATCAACAAATGTTTTTAAAAAATATATACCCCATAAATAGTTGTTTAATATATACCCAAAGCCTAGTTGTGGCTGGCTGGCAGTGGCTCATGGGCACACTAGGGGCCATATTTATACTTTTTGGTGCAAAACTGCACTAAGGCAGTTTTGCCCCAAAAAGTTTTGCACCGGCTTGCACCATTTTTTAGCACCAGCTGGGCACCATATTTATGGAATGGTGCAAGCCGGTGCAAAGGGTAGGCTAGCTTAAAAAAAAATGACGTTAGGCAGTTCTGAGTCAAAATAAATGATTCTGACCAGATTAACATAATTTTTTGATGCTAAGGGGCATATTTATACTCTGTTTGCACTGAATTAGTGTCATTTTTTTTAACTCTAATTCAGTGCAAAACTAACTCCATATTTATACTTTGGTGCTAGACCCGTCTAGCACCAAATTTATGGAGTTAAAGTCATTTTTTGGAAGTGGAAACCTACCTTGCCTTAATGAGATGCAAGGTAGGCGTTCCCGTGCAAAAAAATGACTCTATGGCCTTAACACCATATTTATACTCCCATGTAAAAATGGTGCAAGGGAGGGAGGAGGGGTCAAAAAATGGGGCAAAGTTTGCTTTGCCCCATTTTTTAAGACCTGGGTCAGGGCAGGTGTTAGGGGACCTGTGGCCCTATTTCCATGGTGGAACACCATGGAATAAGCCCAGAGGTGCCCTCCCTAGGCCCTAGGGGCACCCCCACCCACACTAGAGGGACTGCGAGGATGGGGGACCCCATCCCAGGTAAGTACAGGTAAGTGCATTTTATTTTTGAAAGTGCCATAGGGGGCCCTGAAATGGGCCCCCATACATGGCACTGGGTGCAATGGCCATGCCCAGGGGAACCCTGTCCTCTGTGCTGGCCACTGGGGTGGTGGACATGACTCCTGCCTTTTCTAAGGCAGGAGTCATGTGGCATGGTAGGTTTAGCACCATAAAATGATGCTAATCTGGTTAGAGTCATTTTTTTTTTACTCTAACCTGCCTAAAGCCATTTTTTGGTGCTAAACCCTCTTCTTCCATACTGCCAGCCCCACCCGACTAAAGTCATTTTTTAAAACTCTAGCCTACCCTTTGCACCGGCTTGCACCATTCCATAAATATGGTGCCCGGCTGGTGCACAGAATTGGTGCAAGCCGGTGCTAAACTTTTTGGTGCAAAACTGAGTTAGTGCAGTTTTGCAGCAAAAAGTATAAATAAGGGCCAATATTTTGTAAGTTTGCGCCACTTTTGTGTCATAAAATGACGTTAATGCGGTGCAAAAAAAGTTTAAATCAGGGCCTTGGTGCTAGATGGGTCTAGCACCAAAGTATAAATATGGAGTTAGTTTTGCACCGAATTAGAGTTAAAAAAAATGACACTAATTCGGTGCAAACAGAGTATAAATATGCCGCAGAGTATAAATATGCCCCTAAATATGGCGTTAAGGCCATAGAGTCATTTTTTGCACGGGAACGCCTACCTTGCATCTCATTGAGGCAAAGTAGGTCTCCACTTTCAAAAAATGACTTTAACTCCATAAATTTGGTGCTAGAGGGATCTAGCACCAAAGTATAAATATGGAGTTAGTTTTGCACCGAATTAGAGTAAAAAAAAATGACACTAATTCGGTGCAAACAGAGTATAAATATGCCCCTAGGTGCCACAGTAAAATGAGCAAATTAATAGTGCAAAATTCCCAGGCAACACACAAGAAAATGGAGAAAAAGTACCAATTTTGAAACCAGGCTTATGGTCCCCCCAAACCTCTGCAAATGTTTTCTCTTAGAAAAAAACTAAAAACATTACTGCAAAATAGGTCCCTACTGCAACTTCAAGCCACCTAAAAGCACCCAAGGGATGGAGGAAACACTGAAAGGAGCCTTCTGAACAAGAACAGGAAAGTGGAGCCACGATGGCACTTCCTTCCTGTTGAAAAAAAGTAAAATTCAAAAAATGCATTTTGAGCTAGAACAATACCTTAACCATCCATTCAGGTAGAATAATTACTTGAAAATACAATTTTGAGTTGATTTTGCTTCTAGAGTAGAAATGCTACACAACAAGCAGTCCTCTGAATGCAACCACTTACGACCACCCATGTTGGAAAATGGTGCTGAAAGGCTTACCAGAAACCTCTCTAGGGTACACCAAATTTCGCTCACCTTTGTCAGCTTGCTTGCTGGAGCCTCGCATTTTTCTTGTTGTCATTGCATTGCTCGAAAGAGAGCAACATTCTGCCATGCATCAGTTGGTGGACTTTGGTCGGGACTCCTTGTTAAAGAAGTAGTGCAGACTGACCAAATTCCGCCAATTCTGCCAGTGGAATAAAAATTTCTGCCCACCCTTAAATAGGACAAAGAAGAGGACTCCAAGGGTTGTCCTCCATTTAAGTTACAGGGAAACAACAAGCTGCAGGAAGCCCCCTTCCCTGAAGAGCCCAGCTGACCACTTCCAAATGAACCTGCCCTGGTTTCTGCTGGTAGCTTCTGCTGAAGTATGTCTTGACCCCATTTGCTGTTCTTGGGGTAATGAGACCCTTAAGTGCATCAAAGTATACTCCTCATAACATCCTGAACAACCTGTGACAAACACCTTTTGGTTTCAATGAGCTGCAGAGGACGAAGCCATAACGCCAAAGTTGATTCAATGAAGGTACATTGTTGCTGAGTCAAAGATTGAGGTTGCTCCCTCTCAATGCTTTTCTGCAGCAATGAATCCATTTCCTTGGAGTGTCATGGGGTATGGAGCATCTATCCTTCTTGTGGAGCCCTGTCCAATGACAGCTTGCAGCCTTGCCCCACTGAAGGAATCTGAGTTCCCAAAAAAGGAGTAAATCTGAACATAGAAATCCTCACCAGGTGAGAACGGCAAAGTATCCTATTGTCGAGGGACCTTCCTTATACTTAAATTTTGAATTTCTATTGCTCTGTGTTTTCCCCCTAAAAGTCAACAGCTTCATAAGACCTCATCCAATGGCTATCCAACCTCATGGAGCCCTTCTCAACCACATCCATTGCCTTGCCCTACTGAGAATATTTTACTTCCATATTGGAAGTTAAAAATTCTCACCATGAGAAATCAGGGCCCAAATTTAGAAAACCCTTCTGTTGCCAAAGCAGGGGACGGCAACACAAGGGTTTCAGGGAGATTTACTAAGCCATGCAAAACCACCTTATGTTGGTCTGCGTGGCTTAGAAAATCCAGAGTAAGGTGGAGTGTGGTTGTTCCAATGAATCCACTCATGTTTTTTGGCACAGTACCTGATTTACTAGTAAATCTCAGAATGCAGCAAAAAGCTATGCCTTCCCAACAGAGGCATAATGAGGAGTAATATCTTTATTTCTCCTCGTTATTTCCACTTTCTACATGTGCTGCATTTTTCAGCACTCATAGAAACTCAAAAATGCTTCTGAGAAATCCTTTTGTGCAAGAAGGTGTACCTTCCTGCACAAAATCAATCTTGCCAGTAATGGGTGCACACTTGCACCATGGTGAAAGAAGGCTTGATTTGATGCTATGCTGCACTTTGTGCACTAGTATATTTCATGCAGAGTTGCATAGCAAGTTGACTAGCTGCATTGTGTCACATGGCACCAAATATGAGTAAATCTGGGTTCTAGATTCTTCAACCGATCCACACTCCATCGCGGTTGGCCTTAAATCATGCATTGGTTCTGGTCAAGCACCACCAGATGACTGTGTGCAGCATCCCAAAACTATGCCTCGGCTGCACAGATCCGGATAGAATTTGGCTTAACAAAGCAGTCTCTTGCCAGACAAGGAGCTTAGAGGCATATTTAAAAGCCTCTTGTGCCACAGCAACGTCACTTTTAGTGACACTCCGGTGGCGCAATGCAATGCACCATATTTACAAGGTGGCGTTAAGCCACTTTTTGTGTCTAAACACCACCTTGCAAATATGGCTCCATCACATGCAGCACTTTGCGTGGAAGGGACGTGCTATGGATGTTGCTGTGAGCTTGCCACAGCAACACCCATTGCACTTTGATGCTGCCCCAGATTTACGAGTTTTTAGCTGGCACAACAAGGGGAAATGCTTTAAATTCTTTTCTTTTTTTGCTCCTTCTATGTGTGCTGCATTTTACAGCACACATTGAAGGAGCAAATCACCATTGAAGATTGTTTTTATGAAGGAAGGTGTCCCTTCCTGCACAAAAACAATCTCCCCCTCAACGCAGCCATCCCTGCACTATGGTGCAAGGTTGGTTGCGTTGGCGCATGGCAGCAAATTTTGCACCGGCACAGGGAGGAACACGGGTGACCATATTCTTGTAAATATGGCACATTCCTGCAATTTGAAAATGGTGGTAGGCGGAGCTGCCGAATTTGGTGCAGCGACACGCACTGTCATTTTCACTTAAATCTGGCCCATGGTTTGCTCTTATAATATCATGAATGACCCCCCCAACACTTTGAACCATCTATTCTGGCTGGAGCCTCAACACGGAAACACATTGCCAGTCAGAGGTTTCTTCAGGGACCGCTTGCAAACACTGGGCTGTCTCAGGCTTGGGACATCCCCACCTGTCACGCAGTCTTTCAGAAACTGGCCAGATGGACAATTTAAATCCTCTCACTGGTGGAAGATAAAACCACATTTTCAGGATGCAGCCGCTCCTCTACGACGATCAATGGCCATCGCACACTTGGATGCATTTTAAGAAGAAAGTGGCACATTACTCCTTATGTGCCACTTTTCTTGCGTTGCCCTGTGCCACTCTAACAACACCATTTGTGTGCCGTATTTACAAAACAGTGCACCATGGCACATGTTAGAACAATAGTGTCAAGAATGTTGATGTTATTGTGTGTCTTTGCAGGATTAGCACCAAGAGATATAGAGCTAATCCTGCAAAGAAAAGGGATACCTATTCACTAATATGGGTGTGTCATCGTAAGGCCTGCACTAGGCAGGCATTGAAAATTACATAAATCTTGTAGATTTCACTGTGCCATTATTTAGGTCCTCCCAGTGCTGGAACGCCCCACTTGCATACATTATGCCTAGGGCAGGCATAATGTGGTGCAAGGTTATACAAAGTGGCACAATGCAAGCATTCACCACTTCGTAAATATGGTGTGTCAGAATGCCTACCTAAGGCCACATTAGCATAAAAATAAATGAAGCTAATGTGGCGCAAGGAGGCACAATGAAGCTTGTAAATATGCCAGTTGGTCCTCACAAATACTTCATCCAAGATTACTCTAGATACACAAAGCGGAAATTTTTAAAATGTTGTCTGGGCATATTACAGTCCATGCTACACCTCCCGCCTTGGTGGAGCGAGCAAGTCCCAACCATTTGCCCTCTGTGCAGAAACAGTTTTGGAGGATCTGCTGCACTTGCTCTGCTTTTGCGCAGAACTGAAAGTAGAGAGGGTTCCTCTGCTCAAAACACAGTTTATCTCATGATGAACTCAAACATGAGGCAGGCAGTCCTGGCCTGTTTCAAACCACAGGACCCACAGCTGAAATGCAAGCTGGTAAAAGTTTTATAGCTGGCAGAGAGAGAAACAAATGCAAAAAGTTTCCCGACTAATTTCCCCGGCATCTGTAGTCACGGCAGATGGGGGAAGTACATTTGAACACACTCTACAAGCAGCGCACTGTTACATGAGCTTTCTTGATAGACAAGGGATTTCCCTTCTCTTTCATTTTAGGAACACATTGCACTTAGCACTTTCTCAAGCCTATACAATTGAGCATTGATATGCCCACTTGTCATCTGGTCACAAAACTTGGCTTCTCTCCGTTTCTTTTTAACAAACAAGATAATGCTGCTTAAATATGCACTTTTTAAATGTGGTTTTATTGTATTTTGTTATTTTTCTATGAATTGCTTTTATTGTACTGCTTTTAATTAACTATGCAAATTACTTACTTACTTACTTACCCTTAACAGGCTTAACACTTTGTGGTGCTAGTTTCTCTTAAAACTTTAAAACTTCATATCTATGGTACCCTGTATTAATATTTTGGCATTTTAGTATTATTGTTCTCAATAAATTCTATATGTTTGTAAACTGGAGTGGAATTTTTATTTATTTGTGTGGCTTTTTAACTGTTTTGCTATTTCTAAATGCTTTGCAGAGTTTCTTAGGTTAAGCCTATTGGCTATGTTATAGCCACCAGGGGTTGAGCTTAGATTTCAATATTGAAACCTTTACTTGACTCATAGGGAGATGTGGGTATCAGAATCTTGCTTCACTTTCTCCTTGTAGTGAAGTAAACATTGTTTTTTTTGTTTTGGCTTGTTTCTGTTGATAGACAATGCTACCAGCTGATGTTGGGACCAGTGAAGAAAATATAAGAACATTCTTTAATTGGAAGGAAAGCTATTTAGTAACCTTGAGTTGCATTGCAGAATCATTATAAAAATTATTAAAGGCACCAAATCATTCTGACCATAAACTACGGACTGGAATCCCATTGAGTATGCTAGATTAAAAAGTAATATTTTACATTTGTTCCTCAAAAAATGGGAAATAAACTTGATCAGAAATAACTGTGAGGAACCGTGTAATAGAAGTATGTCAGACAAAAACTATCCACTGGGAAAGCAGAAAGTATAGTCTTAAAAGGAGAAAAGTGGACCATCTTGAAAAAAAGTGAATGGTAACCATGATGAGTCATTATTGGCTTGGAATTTGGTAATCATACAATGCCATCTGTCACATCATGTGCCAAGATTCAGGAGAAACATGTAGAGTCAATAGGTGCTCAAATTGCTTGGAATCCCTTGATGTTTATTAGCCACTGTTGGGAAAAAATCAAGGCATACTTCTTGACATCTTTATGTACAGACGGGCATCAGAAAGAAAGCAGAACTAACTCTAAATTAGCCTTAACTCCTTGATAGCCTGCAATGACAGCATCATGAAACACACAACCCCTTCAGGTCAATAAGCGGCAGTATATAGAGCCTGTTTCTGTTCCTAAAAGCACAAATTAACTTGTTGGGTCAGTTGTAGGGCTGTATTTTGAAAACTTGGGATCCATCTAAGAGTGAGCAAGATGTACTCCTTCTATTAAACGTGTGAACTACCTTGGTTATTTGAGGAAGTTGAATGACTGCATAATCAAAGTGATAGCAGACTCAGGACATCTCCAAGAAGTATGTTCTTGGATCCAGGAACATATGTTATAAAAACATGTTGTACTGAGCAAAGATATAAGCCTGAGGCGCTTGACCACTGTGCCTATATTGTAAATTGCGTAGACACTGTAAATTCCTGTGGTTGATTCGGATTGTAAAAGGTTCCAATTAGAATATGTCTCCATTCTGTGTAGATGTATTTCCTTGCCAACAGGACTTTCTCCAGGGACTGATAATTAAGCTGACAATCATTTAGAATCTGGGAATGATAAAACAAATGTAATATTCAAGTCAGTGGCCATCCTAAGACTGCAACTTCTGCTCCTTCAACCCTATCAGAAGCATATGCCTCAATGATAAGCATATTAGTTGGGTTTGGATGGTGCTAAATAGGGGCTTTGGTGGAAGCCTCCTTGTGTTCACAAAGCATTTCTTCAACTTGGTCATCTCATTGAAACTATGTGAAGTATTCTTTATTTAAAATGTGTGCGCTTGGGTTATCAACTTTTCAAAATCACAAATAAATTATTGATTAAAATCTGTAAAGGCAATAAACATTGAATGTCTTTAATGGAAGTGGGTCAAGGTCAATCTACAATTGGCAAGACCTTCTTTGGATCGACACTGAGCTTATCCAGCAACCAATGCAGTCAATTTCTTGTCTCTCAAATTCACATTTCTCTGGTTTGTAGAATAACTGACATTGATGCAATCTGGAAAATACACAAATGGCCTATTCATGATATTCAGCAGATGTATTAGAGCAAAACAGGATCCCTGCCAATCATACAATCACAAACTGGTTAAGGATGTAGGCAGAAACATGATCTGTGGCTGTGTCTATTTAAAAGAATAGAGAAGCACTGAAAAGGCCAAATGGCATACCATGATAATCAAAGTGACCAAATGAAGTGTGAAAAGCAGTTTGCCACACCAAGCTGTTAGACCTATAAGCCTTAGGGTAGACTTCCCCCCGGCATTTTGCCTTACTCCTCCTGATATTGCTGAATTTATTTTTGTTGGTCTTAGCATTCTATGCATTTTACCACTGCTAACCAGTGCTAAAGTGTTTATGTTCCCTCCTTTAAACATGGTGAAATTGGCTTACACCCAATTGGTAGCTTTATTTACTTGTAAGTCTCTACTAACGTGTTGTACCATGTACCCAGGGCCTGTGAATTAAATGCTACTAGTGGGTCTGCAGCCCTCATGAGACACCCACTTAAACATATATCAGGCCTGGCATGGCAGCCTGTGTGCAGTTGTAAGCTGCCATTTCAACCTGCCAAAATAAACCTTTTGCCACGCCTAATATGTCACCACTAAGATAGATCCTGAACAGCCCACGGGGTAGGGTGCATTCTATAGAAAAGGTTGGCTAGGTGCTTGTAAATTTTAAATGTCATGTTGGCGAAAAACTCCTAAATTCACTTTACACTACTCTGAGGCCTACCTTACCCGTAGAACAATTTTGAGTTACCTTAGTACATTTAATATAATTAATGATAACTTTCAATTGGAATCAGGTAGGAAAGCTGAGTTTAGTCTCTGGAGAATTGTAATTGAAAACCCTCTTTAATGGTAAAGTTGGACTTTAAGTCACAATTAAGAAAATGTCACTTTATGGAAGTTGACATTTTTTGAGCTAACTATTTGGTGCTTGCAGGCTGTATCCTGGGTCACATGACTAGGTGTGGCTGGCAGTTGGTCTTTGTGTACTGGTCACAGACAGTGAGACCAAGGGGCAATAGGTCAGAATTAGCCGTGAGCTGTCACCTACTACACTGACACATCACAAAGGCTCTACCTTAGCACACTCAAAAACGGTTCCACAATAGTCTTTAGTGCCCCCAGACATGCTGGGCAGGGTGGCAGGAAATTCCAGACACTTCTGTAGATGGCACCAGGTAGAAATAGTAGACCCTCAGACCCAACTCTTCAGATCGCTTCTGAACCTGTGGACTCTGTCAGGAAGGAATGCCCATCTTTAAAGTCTACTCTGCTGTCCTACTTGCTGACCAAATACTTTTCTGAGGTCCAAGGTCTGCTGTTGCTGCACCAGGACTCTTCTGCTTCTGTGAGCTGCCCTGCTGAATCCAGTCTGCCTTTGTGGACCTAGAACTCCAGGAATTCTTCATGGGTCACTTGGTTGGCTCCTGTTCAAGCCACGGGAACATAACATACTTCTTCTGCATCAACATATCTCCCCGAATCTTGATGCAGTATGACGCAACGCACCATGGCCTCCAGGCTAGCGTGACACAGTTCACCTTCCACTTTAGGAGTGATTCAGTTAAGATGGTAGCAAATCTTACCTCCATTTCAACACATGTTCACACTCGGATTCATGATTTAAAGATACCAAAAGTCTTGTATTAACATTCTTCACAGGGAATAAGACTGTGTGATACTTATCAACGCTGGGTCAGCCCTTCCTTTAGGTCCAATTATACATTATCAGAGAAAGAACCGTGAAAAAATATTTGGCAGGAAATTTTGAGACTGTATTGATAGCAACATCCTCATCTATAGTGGGGATGACTATGTTTTCATACCCAAGAAGGAACAAGCTCTAAGACTATGGCCCTCATTATGACCTTGGCGGTAAGTGATAAAGTGGTGGTAATACTGCCAACAGGCTGATGGTAATTATAGCCAAATTATGACCATGGCGGTGATAACTCCCATAGACAGCCAATGTACCACATCAGCCGTCAGGGCCTTAACACCACTGACCACTGTGGTAGCCATCAACAGCCAGGCGGAAGACAAAGTACCACCCACCATATCATGACTCAGGAAATTGCCAAGATTTCCGGGGCCATGTCAATACCATCAAAAGCCTGGCGAAAACATATCACAGAAGACCAAAGACTCACCATAGGAGAGACAGAGAAGGACAAAGCTGCCATGGAAATGCAACTGCAAGTCTTCCCCGTGCTCATCTACGCCATGCTCCACTTGGAACACCAATGCCGACGAAGACGATGGCGGTGAGTACAGCCGCCTAGCAGATAAGGGAGGGAGGGAGGAAAGCGGGAGTGACACACACACACATGACACACACCGTAAACACAACCAGTTGCAGATGAAAAACAATGGCACACGACACACAGCAGAATAATGCAAGGACAACAAGCAGGCAGTAATGAGAATGGATTGATTGTGAACAGCTACCATATGAGCAAATTGTACAAAAAACAGATATGTACAAATGTACACAAAGGGCCAATGCCTAGTCCAAAGTACTAAGGCCCATATTTATACTTTTTTAGCGCCGCATTTGCGCCACTTTTTAACGCAAAGCGGCGCAAACGTACAAAATACAATTGTATTTTGTACGTTTGCGCCGCTTTTGCGTCAAAAAACGACGCAAATGCGGCGCTAAAAAAGTATAAATATGGGCCTCAGGCCTGGTATGGGGGTGGTGGCTGTACCTGCAGATGGGGTGGTCACAGAGGTGTCAGCCACCACCAGGGAGCTTCCATCAGAAGAGGTATCTGAGTCTGTGTTGTCACCTCCTGTCTCTGCCGTGGTGCTCCCCTCGCCCTCTGTCCCACTGGTTCCCTCATCGGCGGTGGACTCTACCTCCAGAGTCCTGTGGGATGCAGCTCCCTCTGTCGCCGGAGACCCTCTTCCTCTGCCAGATGATGCTAATGCACATATGGACAGGATGACAGAAGAAAAAAGGGGAGAGAGAGAGAGAGAAAGGAAACACTGGGTCAATCACAGTTGGCATGCACAGCACCGTCACAAACAGGGATCAGGATTGAGCACTGCCAGTGATTTGGCTAAATGCCACAGCAAGTTGAGGGCCGCACACCACCCACTGCACCCCTCTTGGGTCCCACAAAGCCCTGACTGACTTGGAATGCTAACAAGCTAGGTTACCTTCATTTGCCATACACCCATTACTCTTGAGCTGGATCAAGCTGCAATGTCTAAACTGGCATAAGAGGCACCCACTAACTCACACCCACCATCCGGACCCCATGCCACCTACTAATGATTGTAGTAATGCCCACTGAACTCACCTCCCTGTGGCTGTTGTGATGCCCTCAAGCGCCCATCCAGCTCTGGGTAGGCCACCCCCAGTATGCGGGCCATCAGGGGGGGGTCAGGTTCCAATGGACACCCCTTCCTCATTGGCAGGCCATCTCCGGCTGGGCCTCTGCAGTCTTCTGTGTCCAGCGTCCCAGGTCCTCCCACCTTTTCTGACAGTGGGTGCTCTGCCTGCCATAGACCCCCAGGGTCTGCACGTCCTTGGCAATGGCACGTCATAATCCTGTCTTTTGATGGGCGCTGACCTACAGAGGCAATACAGACAGGACGACAACATTACACATACAATCCAGCCTGTCACACATATGGCCCACCAGTCCTATTTCCATCACCATTGGCATACACATCGCCCAGCGCATACCAGGTACACCACCACACGACATCCCCCCAGATGACACAATGCTTGCACATACATCTCCATGTATTCTTCATACATGCATCGCGTCCAAGGTGTACTCACCTGTTGATCTGGAGGCCCATACATCAGTCCGTACTGGGGTAGGACCCCATCCACCAATCGTTCCAACTCCTCTGCAGTGAAGGCAGGGGCCCTTTCTCTGGTCACACGGGCCATGGTAGGTTTCAGACACAGGTCACAGCAGCACACGCAGTATAGGTGTTCCCCTGTTGAAGGTCAGGAAACAAGTGAGGAATCCGATGGAAAATGGCGCTCACGTCCGTGGCGTTGTACACCATCACCACCAGAGCTGATCCCCTTTGGCCACTGTACTCCATAGAGCTCCATATTATCCAATGAGGAATTTCACAGCAGTGCAAGACGGCCTTCCGCCACAACACCCAGTGTCAGCGGAGTTACCTCACTTCCACCTGTCCCTACATACACAACAGGCGGTCATCATTTCATTGTGGTGGACAACGATTATATCAACCTCAACTGTGTCACAGCCTAGATTAGCCCATGTCTCGCCATTCCCACTGTTCCATCACATAAATGCACTATGTACACTGAGGTGGTGGTTCCATTGTTAAAATTGTGATAGCCTACTCACTCTTGTGTCCCTTATATACCTACTGCTGTGGATGAATAGGAGGAGGAAACAAACCCCCGTGTGCAGACCCTTGTGGATTTGGCTACACTGGAGGACAGGTACATTATACTCACCTATAGACTGGACAGGGCCACAATCACAGAGCTGTGTGCCCAATTGGAGCCTGACCTGATATCTGCAATCCGTCAAGCGACTGGGATCCCCCCTCTTGTGAAAGTGTTATTAGTGATCCATTTCCAGTTCTTTCCAAGTGACAGTGGGCTTGGTAGCAAGAATGTCACAGCCAATGTTTTCAATCGTGCTGGCAAGAGTTCTGTCTGCCCTGGTGAAACACATGTGCAGCTACATAGCTTTCCCCCAAATGGAAGATCTGGCCACTGTGAAGGCCGGATTCTTTGCAATGGGACATATCCCCAATATTGTTAGTGCGATTGACAGGACACATATTGCATTAGTCCCCCCCCCTGCCAGAATGAACAGGTGTTCAGGAATCGGAAGAGTTTCCACTCACTGAATGTGCAAATGGAGTGCCTGGTGGACCAGCACGTCTCCCACGTCACTGCAAGTATCCTGGGTCGGTGCATGATGCCTTTGTCCTGAGGAATAGCAGCATCCCAAATGTGATGACCTAACTACAGAGGCACAAGGTGTGGCTAATAGGTAAGCCATGGTCTCCACCTACTGTATGTTAATGTTTGCCTTCAGGTGTCACCCCATTAGCATTGTGTGAGGCTAAATGTTGTCCCTCAATACTTGCAGATGACTCTGGCTACCCAACCTGGTAGACTTTTCATCCTTGGCGTGGTCTCCTTTAACTTTTTGCCTCTGTTCCCCAGGTTGTTGATGTGTGCTGGACTCTGATTTTACTGTTTTTATTACTCTGGGCACTTTACACTGCTAACCAGTACTAAAGTGCAAGTGCTCATTTACAAAATGTGTATGTAATTGGCTTATCCATGATTGGCATATTTGATTTACTAGTAAGTCCCTAGTAAAGTACACTGGAGGTGCCAGGGCCTGTAAATCAAATGCTACTAGTGGGCCTGCAGCACTGGTTGTGCCACCTAGATAAGAAGCTTTGCAATCATCTCTCCGACCTGTCACTGCAGTGCCTGTGTGTGCAGTTTTAACTGACAATTCGACTTGGCAAGTGTACCCACTTGCTAGGCCTACACCTTCCCTTTACTTACATGTCAGACATCCCCAAGGTAGGCCCTAGGTAGCCCCAATGGCAGGGTGCAGTGTATGGTTAAGGTAGGACATATAGTAATGCGTTTTATATGTCCTGACAGTGAAATATTGCTAAATTCGTTTTTCACTGTTGCAAGGCCTGTCCCTCTTATAGGTTAACACGGGGGCTACCTTTAAATCTGATTAAAGTGTAGATTCCCTTTGGGAGCGCATGGACATGTGGAGTTTGCGGTGTCTGAGCTCACAATTAAAAAATACATCTTTTAGTTAAGTTGATTTTAGGATTGTGTGTTTGAAAATGCCACTTTTAGAAAGTGAGCATTTACTTGCTTATACCATTTCTGTGACTCTGCCTGTTTGTGGATTCCCTGTCTGGGTCAGTTTGACAGTTGGACTGGTTGCCCCTCACACTAGACAGTGACACAAAGGGAGCTGGGGTGTAGCCTGCATATCCTGATGAGCCATCTGTGCTAGGAGGGAGGGGAGGAGTGGTCACCCACCAATGAAATGGCTGTGCCTGCCCTTAGACAATGCAGTCTCCAACCCCCTGGTGAGTGTCTGGGGCCTGGCCTGGGCAAGGCAGGATTTCACATTCACAAGAGTCTTTATTTTGAAGTAGGCCTACTTCAAAGTAGAAATTGGGTATAAGAAGGGCACCCAAAACCACAGGCTTTAGAAACACTTCTGGAAACAAGAGGAACTTTTGCCTAGAGAAGAGTTGAAGAGCTGAGGAAGAAGAGCTGCCCTGCCTGTGACTGTGCTTTGTGGAGCTATTCTGCAGTTGCTGCTTCTACCAGAGTAAGTGGGCAAATACTGGCCTTTGTGTGCCTTCTATCTTGAGAAGAATTCTCCAAGGGCTTGATTTAGAGCTTGCCTCCTGTTGTTTGAAGACTCAGGGACAGCAAAGGCTTCTCTCTGCCAGCACCTGGAGTCTCTGGAGAGACTCCTACTCTGCCCTGTGGTGCCCATCCAGTTCCTGGGACCCTGAAAGGAGAAGCTGGCAGCCTAAAGAAAAGCAAATCCACGCACAGAGCGCCGTGCAGGGAAAAGATCGATGCAATTCCAACCTGCGGACGCGCCGCCAGCTCTGTGGCTGAAAATCAAAGCTCGCCGGTAATGTGACCGAAGAATCGACGCACAGAGCACAAGAAACGACATGCAGCATCGATGAAGGAGGCTGGGAGATCGCAACCCGCACTGCATGGTTTTCGGATCATCGTGCGGCTGGATTTCCGATGCAAGTACCGCTGGGTGTCTAAAAAACAACGCAAGGCCTGCCCGGACTTGAGAGTGCTGACCGGATCGACGCATCGCTCTCCTGCGGAGAGAAGAAACGACACGCCACGACCCGATGAAAGGAGAAATGAAACATGGTCTTTGCTCGTGAGTGAAATTGACGCATCGCAAGCACTTTTTGACACACACTTGCCCGTGCGGGGTTATTTTTGACGCACCCAAGGTACATTTTCAAGCTAACAGTGTTAGTGTGTGGTTAAAACATTGAGTATTGTGGATTTTTGTCATTTTGGTCTTGTTTTGTTTAGATAAATATTTCGTATTTTTCTAAACCTGTGTTGTGTCATTTGGTAGTGATTTCATTAAGTTACTGTATGTGTTGGTACAAATACTTTACACCTAGCACTCTGAAGTTAAGCCTACTGCTCTGCTAAGCTACCAAGGGGGTAAGCAGGGGTTAGCTGAGGGTGATTCTCTTTTACCCTGACTAGAGTGAGGGTCCTTGCTTGAACAAGGGGTAACCTGACTGTCAACCAAAGACCCCATTTCTAGGACAAACCTTTTGTGGCTGCTGACCTCTGTGAGGAATGCCAGGACAGGGGCCGATGAACGTTATAATGAGGCACATGGGCAAACCAGAAGGATCATGGAGAGGACCTTTCGACTCCTGAAGGCCAGGTTCAGGTGCCTCCATCTGACAGGTGGAACCCTGTGCTACTTACCCGGGAAGGTCTGCCAGATAGTAGTTGCATGCTGCATGTTGCACAACCTGGCCCTCAGATGGCATGTAGCTTTTCTGCAGGAGGAGGAGACTGGAGATGCCCCTGTGGCAGCAGTGATCTCTGAGGACATTAAGGATGAAGAGGTAGAGGATGAGGATGAGAACAACCGAACATCAGTTATTCTTTAACACTTCCAATGACACACAGTTGAGACAGTGCAACTGACCATTTCTCTGACTATTGATGTTTTCTTTGTGGCTGTAGCATGATGGCATTAACTTCCATTGCATTTCAACTTAGTGTTACCTATGGCTTGCCATTTTACAGATGTTGGTGAGATAACAACTGTGTACTAATGAGATGACTACAGACAGCTACAGGTCATTATTTCTATGCTCTCACGGTGTTGAGATCATTTGCACTAGATGTGACTGTTTCTATAAATGCACACTTTCAACACATAAAATACTACTAGTCAAGTTGTGTTCAAGAGTGTTTATAATAGTGCTATGAAATTGACTGAAAAGTGCAATGGAATGGGGTGATGGTAGAGGCAAGTCCAGGGTATTGGTCCAGTCTGTTTGTACCACAAGTCCAGTGTCCAAGGGGCCATAGGAAGAGGAGCAAAGGCAGTTCAAAGTGGACAAGGTGACAGGGAGGGACACAAGGAGGAGAATCAGGAGAGTCTCATTTCCCGTCCGTGGTCTTGGCAAGTGTCTCTGGCTTCTGTCTTGGTCGCAGGGAACGTTTACGGGGTGATTCACCTCCTGCAGGGAGAGGTGTGCTGGTGGCCTGTGGGTCCTGTGGCAGGACCTCCTGCCCACTAGCTGCAGTGGAAGTAGAGGGCTGGTCAATGGACTGGCTATTGGTAGGGGCCCACGTCTATGCTGTTGCTTCCCTCATGATCATGACCATGTCTGCCAGCACCCCTGCTATGGAGATCAAGGTGGTGTTGATGGCCTGCAAGTCCTCCCTCATCCCCTAATACTGTTCCGCCTGCAGCCGCCTGTTCTCCTGCACGATGTCAAGGATTTGGCCCATCGTGCCCTGGGGATGTTGGTAGGCTCCCAGGATCTCGGTGAGTGCCTCCTGGAGAGTCGGTTCCTTGTGCCTGTCCTCCCTCTGGCGCACAGTGGTCCTCCTAGTGTCCCTGTTGCCCTGTGCCTCTGTCCCCTGAACGGTGTCCCCACTGACCCCAGGTCCCTGATTGTCTTGGGGATGAGGAATGGACTGGGGTCCCTGTACAGATGGGCACACTGCTGATTGACGTGTCCGGGAGACAAAGATGTGGGTATGCTGGGTGGGTGCTGCGGTGTTGGATACTGAGGGGGGAGGCTCTGTGGTGGACTGGAAGTGGGCTAGGGTGACTGACTGACAAGTGGTCCCTGATGGGCAAGGTTGTTGGTCTAGATCCTGACTACCAGAGTTACTGTCATCACTGGGGGCATCTTCTGTTGGTGGACTGAATAGTTGTGGCACCTCCTCTCTGCTGGGATTCGCTGGGGCACATGTGGGGAGGTAAGTGATGTATTATGCTTCATGCCTGTGACATATTGCACATTCCTGTCTTGCCCTCTATCATTGCTGTTGCCCTGCCACCTTTGTTTGTGTATGGTGATGTATTGTGGGATTATTAGTTTCCCTATGCTTGCATTCTTTAGTGATGGGTGTCCATGCTGTGTTGGGGGGCTTTCCATGCATTGGCATGGCATGCAGGGTTTGGCATTGGGGTTAGTCATATGTGTAGGTGCAGTGTGTGGGATGGAGTGGAGTGATATGAGTGAGGGTGCAGGTATGGGGGTGATAAGTAGTAAATGTTGACTCACCAATGTCCAGTCCTCTGGCAAATCCAGTGAGTCCCTCAGTATGCAGTAATGCCAAGACTTGCTCCTTCCATGCTGTGAGCTGGGGGGGAGGAGGTGGGGGCCCGCCGCCAATCCTCTGTATGGCAAGCTGCTACCATTCTGCCCTGCAACGTACCTTCCCCCGTAGGTCGTTCCACCTCTTCCTTGTTCTTGGATGCTGTCTCACGGCGTTCACCCTGTCCACCATTCTCCACCATAGCTCCATCTTCCTGGTAATGGATGTCCATTCTGGGGGCAGCGGTATGTACCACCAATGGTTTACAGCTGTTGAATGGCCGCCGTGGTGATTCGTGGGTAATGATTTGGTGGGCAATGTTTTGATGGCATGACGGTATGGGCATTGGTACCGCCACTTTATCACTGACCTTTGGGCTGGCAGATTTGTGTATGTGGCAGTATTCAGTCGGATTGGTGTGTGTGTGTCATAATATGGGGAACGGATATTCGCCACTGCGGTGATATGTTGGTGGCCGTCATGGTGGGGGTAAGCAGGATTTAATGTGAATGTCATATTGAGTTCCTATGTGTAGACTGCTGAGGCTGAAATAATATTACTATTTATCACTATCCTTTATTGCTCACTGAAGACATACCTGAGTCTATCAGAGATAATCACAAAGCTAGCCTTGGTAAGTATTGAAAATTGGGCTACTGGTTGTGGGGGAGGGAAGTGACATATTTTGTTTTTTCCCAATTAATATATGGATTGTGTCTTTTTAGGCAATATAGACTAAAAACACTGCATGAGTGGCTGTAGCAAGGAAGACCAAAGATAAGATCTTCTTATGTTTAACAGACAAAATCAAGAGAGGAGTTGACATTTCCTTGACTGATTCTGAGGAAAGAGATGTTCCATCAACTGTTTGAAAGTGTTTAGCTTTCTTCTCAATAATTTCAAATAAATCCTAAAAATATAAAGGCCACAGGCTCCACAATCCAATAGAGATGGAGGAGATGGTTGCAGAGGTCATTCCGGAAGAGCTGGTCACAGGAATCCAAGGACAGGACAGCATAGACTATCAACCACCAACACAAATGCAGGGTAACTCGCATGGGGGAATTAACGGGAATCTAACAAATGCCAGAAGGAGGAGGTAGATAAGACACACAATGCATGCTAAAGGAGTGCATGGGGACACATGCGCCCTGGAACCAGATGCTCCACCCAATACAATCAACCATGTACACACGCATTGGATGTGCTATGCCCTCCAAAACATACACAACGTGGAAATACACCAATCACCAGGGCCAGGACATATGTAAATAAGCAGCACATTGTCTGGAAAGGACATGTATATACTGTGCCTGGGTCTGTACCATCACAAAACCCCTTGCATATTGTCAAACTTCCTGTACCCACACAACTTAGACATCTGGCACTACGATGGAAGTCAATATCATTGAGTAGGCTCAGGGTGGTGTATCTAGCAAAAATGCTCCCCTACTTCCTTGTAGCATTGCTAGTACACGTGTGTCACACACATTGACAAAGGTAAACATGAGGAGGAAATACAGTATATGTTGACATTGCGCCTTGCTAATGTCACCCCTGGGGTGGTGATAGATATCTGTGCAGCCTCAGATCTACCAAAACATGTGAATCTGGGGCTGCATAAAAATGCAGTGGATGTTGGCGTTGGCCACCCACATCAACAGCCAATGCATACCCCTTCCACACAAGGTGCAGCATGGGAAAGAGCGGATATGTACATGGTGGCATCAGGGCACAAGAAGTGGTTAAATGCCACCTAATAAATACAACGCACCTCTTTGGACCACCGGAGCGTCCCTTCACATGACACTCCAGCGACACTAGGGGCTAAAAATATATGCCTCATAATGTACCATAACAAACTTGGGCCTTCAACCAGTAACTGAGCCTCCACTACCGTACACATTATGTGCCATGTCAACTGCCACAACAAATTAGGATTGATCTCAAACTATCTCATTGCAGAGGATGGCTTCCCTCCTGCCTACCTGCCTGTCCTGGATTTCAATGATGACCTGGATGACCAGCTGACAATCATCAATGAACCAACTCTCCAGGAGGTCCTAGGATCCCTCCAGACACCACCTCCAGTTCCAAGGAAGACACACAGCGTTTCAGGGTCTCCACATGGACCACCCAACAATCTAATTGAGAAATCAGCAGTTCCTCCTTGCTGCGGTGGTGCCTTATGTCTTACCACAAATGGCTGCTACTGGAAACTTGGACTCTACATCTTTATCCCCTGAACTGTATGTGGCCCTTTCTACCTCTACTACAGCACCACCAATGGCACAAAAGGCACCACACACATCAGAGGATGAAGATGTGGAACAAATTACTTTCAGTAGGAAGAGTACCCAGTAGCACCAGTATGTGCCACATGAACAATTCATCTTAGTTCTGGTCTCAAGATCATGTCAGTGTTGTGACAGTAGGAAATGTACTCTCTTCAACCACCCACTGTTGACTTGTTTGCCATGTACTGCCATTGTCTCTGACATACAAATTGACAATTGTTGTTCCTCCTCACTAATGGACACTTCTCCTGAGCATGTCACATGACATGTCGCACAACCCTGGACTCTGATTGTGTCACATATCTATGTCTTACACTAATGGGGTCTTGGACCTGGACATTGTAAATCTGTCACTTTCACACTACCATCTGTATATAAACATCTTGTACACATTTTGCATGTCTATGTTTTCTGTGAACCAACCAATCTGCTAAATGATTGAATTATGTGAATCCATTGCAATGATTACAGTAAAGCAGTACGTGAGTGCAGAACTGTGGGACACCAAGCTTCACCCAAGGTTGCTGACATGAGACTGATGTAAGATGGTGTTGTCTGATGCAAACCAATTCACTGAGTACAATTACTGAAATGTTTGCTTTCACCATTTGCTACTGATATATGGCAGGTATGGCTGGGAACCAAGTCAATGCCAATATAGAGAGATGGGTGTCCCAGAACAATTCATTTGTGTGGTACAGAAGTAGCTAACCTCTCTAGTGATGTGCACCTGCCAGTGTTGCAAGATACAGTTCCAATTGTGCCTGTTGTCAGATGTGTCACAGATCTCAATATAGAAATTACAGGACCTTACCAATGACAGCTGAAGTACCAGACTTTTTTGTCCCGAACAAAGTACACATGGACATTCTGAATGGCGGGTACACTGGATGGCAAATGCATGGATCAGTAGACGTGATATTGCAGGCAAAGTGAAAGTTCCTTTGTGAATAAGGGAAGCACATGCTCAATCCTGGATGACAAAATAGGAAGATTCCCATTAGCCATTCCCCCAAATTGTCCAGTGCACTCATGAGAAGACCCAGATACTCAGGCAACTGACAGTAAATTAGTGGGAATATTAGGAGGATTTATCATTAAAACAACAACCTATATATTAAAACTAAAACCTACCCCATCCTAAGCTAACCTATACTAACTATACTCCTAAAAACAACTACACCTACCTAACCTAATCTAAACTTATCTTACACATGGAACATAACACTCTAAACATTGTACTAACTTATCATATTCACTATACAAATATATATATATTTTCTTTTTTTTTAAATATATAAATACACATACCCCCACCCAACCCCCAGCAATACAAACATTAGAATAAAACCCACCCAGCCTACATATTTAACCTAACAAATGCCTACCCTACACTAATCTACTACTAGCTATCTAAAACCCAGCCCAAAAATAACAAAAACACTTTAGGGAGGGGAAGGAACTGAGGGTAGTCCAAATTGGCCAGAAGTTAATTTGTGCTGTTTCTTAATCTTCTTCTTTATGAACTTCAAAACATTTTGGGTGTCAGCGGATTCCTCTTCCAGTTTCTACAGGCGCTTGAGAATGGCATTCAAGTCCCTCCATTTCAAACAGGGTGGAGGCACCGGCTACTAGTGGCTGTGTGCTGACAGGTGGTGCTGATGTTGATGGTATAGATGGAGCAGGGACCCCATGCATCCCTGAGGTGCTCGCTCCTGTGTCCCTTGGTGCCTGCAGCATGGGAACACCATGTGAAAAGGCACACCATTCCCCAGATGCTCTCTCATGCCTATAACGCCAGCCCAACCTGCTGTATCCTGCCTCCACTTCCAGAATGTGGCAGTACTGGCCTGCCCTGTTCATGAACACATGGTGCAGTTCAAGAGATATGTTGGCAGCTGAAATATGGGAAGAAAGCATCAGTGTCAGCAGGGGTGGAGTTTGGACAGAGTCAAAATTAACACTGCAACAGCATCTAGCACATACAGTCCCACACACATTCCGCAACACTGAGTTCTACCTCATATATGTCTAAACCCAACCAGACATCACCAGTATCATGTACATGTCAGTGAGATGATGGTAATTCATTGAAAAGCAAAAGGGTGCAGGGCTGGCAGGAACGAATACAACCCTCATCAGCATTTAGGTCACCTACATGCACCTCTACAGGTCTGAAATAACTGTCTCCCTGGACATTAGGGGGTGTGGGCATGCTTTCCATCTCCTCAACACCCCTGGTGATACATCACGGCCTGATCACTCATTATGGAGTCAAGGTGTGGCCCATATCATTGTGCGGCTGCTAACTACCAACCTGCCATTCTGAGGTCTGGTAAATCTACATTCATTTGTCCAGGTATATGTCCAGTATTTTCATCACAGTGAAAATGGGATGTTGGACCTATGGGTTTGTTTGTGAGTGTGCTGCATGCAGTTACTGAATACCTAATGCACATGTGCATGTGTGGCTACACAGACAAGTTGGCACATGTGTGCTATGTGTGCATACATATGTACGCAAGCTAAACTGAGGTGGTCATTATGGCAATGGCAGTTGCTGTTAAAGTGGCGGTAATACCGCCAACAGGAAGGTAGTAATTACTGCCAAATTATGACCATGGCGGTGATAACTCTCATCGACAGCCAATGAACCACACCAATCACCAGGGAGTTAATACCATTTTCCACAGCAGTAGCCACCTACAACCAGGTGGAAGACAAGGTACAGCCCACCATATAATGAAATAGCAAACCACCAAGATTTCTGAGGTGGTACCAATGCCATCAAAAGACAGGCAGAAACACAGTAGCAAAAACGAAAGACTCACCATCAGGGAGACAGAGAAGACCACTGCCGCCATGGAACCGGAACTACAAATCTTCCCCATGCTCTTCTATGCCATGATCTACTTGGAACACCAACGCCGATGAGGATGATGATGGTGATTACAACCGCATAGCACACAAGAGAGAGAGGGAGGAAAAGGAAAGTGACACACACACCCACAACACACACCATTCACACACCATACACACAACCAGCTGCAGAGGAAAATCAATGTCACAGGACACACTTCATAATAATGCAAGGACTACATTTAGGTAGCCATCCCCACCTTGGCCTCCACCGTCTTCCGGGCCCAGCGTGTCAGGTCCTCCCACCTTTTCCGACAATGGGTGCTCTGCCTGCTGTAGATCCCCAGGGTCCACACATCCTTGGCGATGGCACACCACAATCCCTTCTTCTGATGGGCGCTGACCTGCAGAGGTAATACAGACAGAAAGACACCATTACACATACAATCCGGCCTGTCACACATATGGCCCACAAATCCCATTTCTAGCTGCATTGGAACATACATCAGCCAGCGCCCACCATATACACTACCACCAGACATACCACCCTCAAATGACACGATGCTTGCACACACATCTCCTGCAACCTTGTCACATGAACCGTTCCCAAGGTGTCCTTATCCGGTTGGTCTGGAGGCCAATACAGCTGTCCATACTGGGGTAGGACCCATCCAACAAGTACTCCAACTCCTCCGAAGTGAAGGCAGGGGTCCTTTTTCTGGTCACACGGGCCATGGCAGGATCCATACAGAGGTCACAGCAGCACACGCATTATAGGTGTTGTCCTATGGAAAGTCAGTAATCAAAAGTCCGCCCTCTGTACGTTTTCCAGATGCAAACAAAAGCATGTACCAACCTTGACAAGAACCATTGTGTGAAAAAGGAAGAGGAATGAAAGATGTTCCTCCTTTCTTTTGATGCACAGGTATCATTACACATACCCAACAGTTAGTAGTATTTGTAGCATTATGAGTATGATGCAACATCTGAATGAAAGTATTATTGAAGTACGATTGACGGTGCTTCTGCTCATGATAGGGAAGCGTAAAGTAATAGTGATCCTCTGGTACTGGAGTAGTGGCAACAAAAAACTCACGAGCAGGAGCCTTCTTTTCAACAAACCAGGTGATTATTGCTATAACCACCAAAACAACAACAAACTCCATAGTACTAATGATCACTTTGTTATTCATTTTAGCAACAGTGATAATCGACCCTTCCAGAAATTAATTAAAAACAATAGTTGGAGCTCTTATCCCTGGGCAGCCGCTGATTTCTTCACCACAGGCCAAGACGGGTGTCACTACTCTAATGCATGGCTGATCCCCCCCTTGCCACATTGGCTCTCTGTTTCACTAACCCAGGGCGGTAGCTCAACCAGTTTTTTCCAGAATTTTTTCAGATTCTTTCCTCGGTCTCAAATTATATTGCGACACTCCAGAAATCGTATGGTCCGGGAAGAACTCCGCAGATTCGTCTGTTGATATAGCACTGCCTTTCTCCGTAGTCAAGATCTCTCGATGTTCGGTCAGCACAGCAGGTTCCACCAAGGTAGGTAGCACTTTCTTGCAGTGAGTACTATGGACCCAATTCTTTCGGTTTGTCACTCGAACTGCTGTCCTTGTCGCAAGCAGCACCTGCTCTGGGCCTCGCCTCCTTGGTTCCAAGCTGCTTGATCTTTCAAAGGACTTAATCATCACCTGGTCACCAGGTCAGAGTTAATGGCCTTCACCTGTAGATCTGTCAGTAAGTGCTTCTCGAACCTGTTGATGAATTAAGATCCAAATTGTCGGTTAACTGTGCCAAATGATCGTTCATCAGGACACAAGGTACATCATATACAGAATTTGGCTTAGGAACTCCCCAAATGTTCATTGGCCTTCCAAACACTATTTCGTGTGGGGTAAGGCCTATTCGAGAGTGTGGCACTGACCTAATAGACAATAATGCCAACGGTAATGCATCCGGCCAAGTTAAAGATGTGGAAGCCTGTATCTTCGCTAACTTCAGCTTCAAAGTAGCATTATACCTTTCCACCAACCCTGCTGATTGTGGGTGGAAAACCGCATGGAACTGTTGTTTGATCCCTAATCCTTTCAGGACATACTTATTAACTTCCCCAACAAAATGAGGTCCGTTATCATTCCATAAAAGTCTGCAAACACCAAACCTAGGGAAAAATTATTTCAAAAGCACCTTCACTGTGGTAATGGCAGTATTATCCTCTGTGGGGTACGCCTCTATCCATTTACTGAAGGCACATATCACCACCAAGACATACTTTAAATTGTTGCAGCGTTTAAGCTGAATATCATCCATTTGCAGAACTTCGAAAGGTGCAGTTGGTGTAGCAAACCCTCCCGCAGGAGTTCATGTCCTTTTTCCAGGATTGTATTGTAAACATATCAAACAAGACTGTACTACTCTCTTAGCTGTACTGGAAATTTCTGGATGCTCCCAAACTTGCGTAAGCAACTTCGTTATTGTTGAAGCTCCAACATGTGCCAGCCCATGTGCCATCTGAACCATAGGTTGTACAAAAGCTATAGGCAATTTCCATTTATCCATCTGCTTATTCCGCCAACAGCACTCATCATCCAATTCTCCTTCTTCAGACCATTGCTCACGTTCTTCACAGAAGCAGATTTCTGTATATCTAATATGTCTTGTCTAGCATTATGCCAACGTTCAGCTTGTGACTTCACTACATACATTGAAGTAGTACTTCGCTGCATCGCAGTCTCACGTGCTACGCGGTCCACAAGGGCATTACCTTGCCCTATCTTATCGTCACTCTCTTGTGTGCACTACATTTCACAATAGCTATTTTCTTTGGATATGTCAATGCAGTCAAGAGGTTATGTACTAATTCTCCGTGCATTATCTCCATCCAGTGGGATGTGAGAAAACATCTCTCCTTCCAAAGCAAACCAAAATCATGAGCCACTCCAAAAGCATAGCGGCTGTCTGTATAAAGGTTCACACATAAGTCAGTACTAAGCTCACATGCTCGTGTCAAAGCTATTAGTTCAGCTGCTTGAGCTGACTTCTGTGGTATACAAGCTGTCTCCACTACCATGTGTATTGTGGTGATTGCATATGCAGCTGAGGTCATACCGCCTGGAACTTCAAACAAGACCCATCAACCCACAATTCCCCTTCTACATCTGGAAGGGGCGTATCTTGCAAATCAATACAACCCTTTGTCTGTTCTTCAGTAAGGAATATACAATCATGTGTTTCTTGTGACTGAGGCCGAGTCACCGGATATGGCAACAAAGTGCCTGGATTTAGTGTTGCACATCTCTTCAGTGTAATGTGAGGAGCCAGCAATGTCAATTCATATCCTGTCAGGCGAGCGCTAGTTAAATGTTGCGTCTTTGTTTGATTTAAAAGAGCATCAACCGCATGGGGTACTAACACCAACAGCTTGTGTGACAAAACTATCTCTTCACTCTCACGTATTGACACAGCTGTTGCCCCAACTGAACGAAAACACCCAGGCAACGCTCGAGCGACAGGATCAAGTACTGCTGAAAAATATGCACAGGGATGCTGCTTATCGCCATGGGTCTGTACTAAAACTGACACTGCACATCCATCTTTCTCATGTACGTAAAGTGCAAAAGGCTTCATGTAATCTGGAGTACTTAACACTGGTGCTGAACAAAGGGCTTGTCGTAGCTGCCGGAAAGCAGTCTCACATTAATTGCATTCAGGGGCATTGGAGTATCTTTAGTCAAAAGTGCTAGCAAAGGTTTGACAATGTGTGAAAACCCTAATATCCATTGCCTACAAAACGAAGTAAGACCAAGGAATGCACAAACATCTTTCTGAGTAGAGGGTACTGGTGTGCCTAAAATTGCTTGAATACGATCTAATGTAAGCGCACGGCCCTCCTTAGACAAAAGGTGACCTAAATAAGTTACCTTTGGTCCACAATATTGCAATTTCTTTTGTGACACTTTATGATGGTGTGAAGCAAGAAAAGGAAGTAAGGACAAAGTGCACTTTTCACATTGCTCAGGGGTATCAGCTGCCAACAAAATATCATCGACATATTGTATGAGAGCTACACCTTCAGGCAAAACAAAAGAATCAAGTTGTCCAAAGTCATAGTGCAAGAACTAATTGCTCCCTCAACTTCCTCATAAAAGGCGGCTGTATTTTTCCGCAGGTCAGGTAATGCTATTTTAAATGCCATTGCATCTGCCCTATTCCAAGGAGTATGCACCCAATTATAAATAAAATAACCCTTAGCATCAACAGAAGTTTTATCATCACTTGTACCCGATCCTTTAGGAGGAACATACAAAGGCGCGGCCTCCCGCATTGGTTTCGCGTGAACTATCATAATCTTATCTGTTCCAAAGATGGAAGCTTGCACCCCGCCGGTCTGAGATGTCCGTGCAACTACATCCACGGCCCTTTTCTCCTCTCGCAAACGGTCTGCGCAACACATAATATCACCAAACGCCTGATTGCATCAGCCACCTGGGAGAAAACAAAAGGACCATCACAAATTTGCTTATGATCAGCTGCTACATCATGGGGCTCTAACTCATCAGAATATTTCCAGAATAGTTCAATAACTTCTGTGTCAAATCCTCAGTAAAATATAGCTGCTCCTTTTCCGTCCACCCTTTCATGTTATCTAAAAGTTCAGAAGCAGAGACATTGCTACAAATTGTTTTACAAGCAATAGATCTAAGCTCAGACGCACGGTCAGCAGGCAACATAGAGCGACTGTCTCGTATCTTCTGTTGCTCCGAACCGGAGACCTCAGCTAACTCATGAGGGGCAGAAGGAACGACATAAGGAGGTGGAGGGCGATCTGGTAATAAAAAATCATCGTGCAGTTTATTAAGGATAGGATAGAGAGGTTGCCTAACAGTGTATTGGCCAGTTACCTGCAATTTACGTTCTTTCTCTTCTATCGCCTTTAAGTCATTTATTTATTTTTTTCTCATTTCCAATGCTTTCATATATACATTCTTCCGCTGCTCTTTCTCAAGCAAGGCTTGCTCACGCTTCACTCGTCCACGCACTTCTTTCTCCCACATTCGTACACAGTCAAACATATCTTGCCTAGACCTTCGCTTACACATACATTGTTCCACATACTCAATCTTTCGCAAATCAAATGACCCATGCATAGGCCAACGTAACTCAGGATCCGCACGAGTGTATTGATTCCATAATGTGCTGTACATTATAGAAGAAAGACCATATTTAACATACATATCTCTATTGGGCGTCCCCTCTGGGGATGCCGGTTGCGATTCTTCCAGTTTCAAATTGGTACCATTACAAAAGCAACACATCCTACGAAGTGCGCTAAAAACAGGCATGCCAAAAATAGTGCAGAATATGCAGTATTATAATCAAAGTAGCACTTAAGGTGCCGTTCAAATCAAAGTTAAATTAGAGAAAATTCTCCTCATTACCTGCCTATATAAATTGCAATTTATATATCAATTCAAAGGACACAAATTGACTAGTCACCCAAAACACGAGAGCCACAGTAAGTGGTGCTACACCTCATTACCAAACAAAGGCATCAAAACCCACAGCAAGTGCCGTAAAACGGCTCTTACCAATCACAGGGCATCCAGGTTCCAACTTCCAAGTTCTAAAATCGAGCAAATGGTCACTGCATGACAAATGAACAAAAAGGATCTCTGTCGAGGACCGGCGCCACCTGGATGGTCAAGTCAGAAGGAAGGGAAAAACACCATGGTTGCCAAGACTCGGGTCTCCTCAGGCATTGATCGTCCGCAGCGAGATCCCAATCCTTCGTCGCGACCAATCCGTTGGGCGTCCGAGTCGCAGATGAGTCCCTGTTCGGGCGCCAATTTGTTGAAGTAAGCCTCAGCAAGGCCTACTAGTGCAAGGGGTTCACCCTTCTCTGCACAAAGTCCTCAGACCATATAGGAAGAAGTTGGCACAGAAACTGAAATAAAAGACAAAGTTTATTAAACCTCATGAGGTGGTACTACAGTTCAAACAGCACCCTTCAGTAATGTTTGAAGTAGCACACTGAACTGAGAGAGCATGGTCCTTTTATACCCATGCTAGGGCTAAAAGGAGGTGGTACAATTATAGAAGCAAGACTTCTATACATATAAGGTCATATGGAAATGCACAGTCGACAGGTAGGAGGGGCTAACAGTTTTCAAGGACTAACAGCTGCAGACCTTACTGGGCATGTGCGAAAGTGGGAGATGCTAAATATAACTTGTCACTAGACAGATTTTCAAGAGTAGTTAACAGGAAGGTAGGACAGAGCACATGGCAAGCACATGGCAGCATGTGGCAGAAAAAATGGCTGCCATGAATACAAAATGGATTCTGCGAAATGTTCACAATAGTTGCTAAATACAAGATGTCTTCTGCTAATGCTTAATCTAACCGCTACTAAACTTCAACAAAGTTTTTCCACTCAGTCAGTGTCCAAATGGTGTGCCTGGCTGACAAGTACATCTCCCACGTCACTGCCAAATATCCTGGGTTGGTGCAGGACGCCTTCGTCCTGATGAATTGCAGCATCCCAAATGTGATGGCACAACTACAGAGGCACAGGGTGTGGCTAATAGGTGAGCCGAAGTTCCCACGCAATGTATGTCAGTGTATGCCTTCAGGAGGTATCCCCATACCATTGTGTAAGGCTAATGTTTATCCCTCAATACTTGCAGGTGACTCTGGCTACCCAAACCTATCGTGCCTCTTGACCCCTGCGAGGAATGCCAGGACAGGGGCTGAGAATCAGTATAATGATGCACATGGGCGAACTAGGAGAATACTCGAAAGGACCTTCGGCCTCCTGAAGGCGAAGTTCAGATGCCTCCATCTGACAGGTGGATCCATGTGTTACTCACCAGAGAAGGTCTGCCAGATAGTAGTAGCATGCTGCATGTTGCACAACCTGGCCGTCAGACGACATGTGCCTTATCTGCAGGAGGAGGAGATTAGAAATGCCCCTGTGGCAGCAGTGGAACCTTAAGACAGTGAGGATGAGTTGGCAGAGGATGAGGATGTGGACAACATCTCATCAGTCATACGTCAACACTTCCAATGACACCCAGGTGAGACAGTGGTACTGACCATTCCTCTGACTATTGATGTTTTCAGTGTGGCTGTAGCAGGATGGCCTTCACTTCCTTTGCATCTCAAATTACTGTCACCTATGCCTTCTCATTTAGAGGATGTTGGTGTTATGACAACTGTGTACTAATGTGATGACTACAGACAGCTAAAGGTCATTATTTGAATGCTATCACAGTGTTGAGATCATTTGCACAAGATGTGACTGTTTCCACAATTGCACATTTACATCACATAAAACTCTATCACTCAAGTTGTGTTCAAGGGTGTTTGTTACTGTGCAAATTATAGACGGAAAAGTGCAATGGAATGGGGTGATGGTAGATGTAAGTCCAGGGTATTGTTCTAGGCTGTTGGTAGCACAGGTCCAGTGTCCAAGGGGCTATAGGAAGGGGAGCTAAGGCAGTTCAGAGTGGACAGTGTGACAGCGTGGGACACAAGAGGGACATTCAAGAGGGTCTCATTTCCTGGCATGGTCTTGGTCTTGGCAAGTGTCTCTGGCTCCTATCTGGGTCACAGGGAAGGTTGGTGGGGTGGTTCACCTTCTTGAGGGGGAGGGGTGCTGGTGGTCTGTGGGTCCTGTGGCATGGCCTCCTGTCTACTAGCTGCAGCAGGTGTGGAGGGCTGGTCAGTTGACTGGCTAGTGGTAGGGGCCCTCTGGTGTGCTGTCCATTCCCTCATGATGTTGGCCATATTAGCCAGCACCCATGCTATGGAGACCATGGTGATGTTGAGGGCCTGCAAATCTTCCCTGATTCCCTTTGATGCTGTACCTCATGAAGCCAGTTGTTCTCCTGCATGCTGGTAAGGATCTGGCCCATCTTGTCCTGGGATTGTTGGTAAGCCCCCAGGACATAAGTGAGTGCCTCCTGAAGAGTCAGTTCCCTGGGCCTGTCCTCCCCCTTGTGCACAGCTGTTCTCCAAGTGTCCCTGGCCCCCTGTCCTGAATGGTGTGCCCACTGCCAATGACTCCAGGACCCTGATTGTCTTGGGTGTGAGGTGTGGACTGGGGTCCCTGTACAGGTGGGCACACTGATGATTGACTTGTCCTGGGGACAGAGGTGTTGGGGCGTTGGGTGTCTGCTGTGGTGTGGTTTTGGATACTGAGGGGGGGAGGCTCTGTGGTGGACTGGGAGTGGGCTGGGCTTGCCGACTGACCAGTGGTCTCTCATGGGCCAGGAAGTTCATCCAGATCCTGAAGTCCAGAGTTACAGTCATCACTGGGGGCATCTTCTGTTGGGGGACTCGATAGTCATGGCACCTCTCGCTGCTGGGATTGGCTGCAGCACCTGTGGGAATGTAAGTGATGTATTATGCTTCATGTCTGTGAAATATTGTACATCCTTCGCTTCCCCTCTATCGTTGCAGATGCCCTGCCACCTTTGATTGTGTATGGTGATGTATTTTGGGATTGTTAGTACTCCATGGTGTGCATTCTTTGCAGATGGGTGTACATGCAGGGCTGGGAGGGCTGTCCATGCATTGGTATGGCATGCAGGGCTTGGCATTGGGGTCACATGTGTAGGTGCAGTGTGTGGGATTGAGTGGAGTGATGGGAGTCAGGGTTAGGGGATGAGATGGCATGCAGGCAGAGGGGTAATACGTAGTAAGTCTTGACTCACCAGTGTCCAGTCCTCTGGCTACTCCAGTGAGTCCCTCAAGATGCAGTATTGCCAAGACTTGCTCCTCCCATGCTGTGAGCTGTGGGGGAGGCGGTGAGAGTCCACTGCCAGTCCTCTGGATGGTCAGCTGGTGCCTTGCTGCCACAGAACGTACCTTCACCCGTAGGTCATTCCACCTCTTTCTAATGTCATCCCTTGTTCTTGGATGCTGTCCCACGGCATTCACCCTGTCCACGATCCTACGCCGTAGCTCCATCTTCCTGGCAATGGATATCTGCTGTACCTGTGCTCCAACAGCAGTGGCTCTACCCTGATTATTTCCACCATCATGACCCGCAACTCCTCATCAGTGAAACGGGGGTGCCTTAGTGGGAACTGTCACAAACAATGGCATACCACTGTGTCACAGTGTTACAGTCTGCTCATCATCACAACAGTGTGAGTTCCTAGAGCAATACAAATGCATGGTTGCATGTGAGGAGGTTAGTCAATGGAACCCCTTTCTGATCACACCCCTATGCACATGAATGAGGCCCCTGACATTGTGATGTACATGTAGCTACAGCAGTGGTGTGTGAGTAGATTGAGCACGGACCTAGCCTCCTCATGTTTCCCACTCAGCTACACTTTGCACAACCCCCAGCAGGCTCATGCACATTTGTGGTCATGCAGTCCAGGATCTCCCACATACCACTGCTGTACTTGATGTCAGCTTTCCACTCTCACATACAACATCGTGGACATTTAGTCCATGTGACATGTTTTAATGTCCTTGGCATTTCTCTTGGGCATCTTTGTGGCCTAATATCTCTTTTGTGCCTTCAAAATTTGAAAATGGCAGGCTACAGATGGTGGTATCTGTCACAGCCTTCTGTCTTGCTGGCATGCTAGGGCCAAAGACCATGGTATGCAAAGATACAACATGATTGGGTGATGTAATGACTAGGCCACTCTATCTGTATTAATGTGTAATATTGGCATCTACACCTTGATATATTTAACAGACAGTGTTGTTCTATGTGTGTCCTTTCTCCATGTATTCCTGCACTACTGGTGAGGCATGTTTTGTCAACTACATTGCTCCCATTCTTTGGTGTATTAGTACTTTCTGCACATCTCATACTGCAACATTATCTATAAATACATGGACATGATGGTACATATGACTTGTGTTGATGGTAGAAGTACATATCTTCTCCTGCCAACTTGATAGGTACAGTTACATTGTCTGTATATATGAGTTCTCATGTGTTCCACACACACATGACACCACTCCTGCCACAACACTTCTGTTGTCTCCATTTGGCATTCCATGTTGAAAGTATAAATATGTGTGGGTGTCTGGAAGCAGTCCATCCAGTAGATCCATTGTAAATGTTTAACATTTATTCCAGCATGACAGAGCCTAGGTAACTCTTACCATGACTGATTGATATTGAGGTGTCACATCATCTCAGTGCTGGTGAGTTCATTAGTCAATTGCAGCCTATGTAGGTAGGTCTAGTCCCACTCTGTTTGGCGTTGTATCTCAGATATATTTCATCAAATCGGGACAGAGTAGTACATCCCACACCTGATTGTGATGTTGGAGGCCACAACATGCATGTGAATTATTGTCCATTTTGCTATTTTGCACGTGTCCTGTCATGTGAGTGACAATGGGTGGTGTGTATTGCTATGTGCTGTGTGATGTAGTTGTACACAGCATGCTAGTTCTACATGCTGTCACAGTTAGCATTGTTGATCTTGGCAAAAACCATTGCTACCTAGAAAATACGCCCTTACATCAGTATGCACGTTTGCCTAGATTTGGGCTTGCCATGTGTCAGGGCAGGAGGTTTCTGAGAAAAGTTAGCACCTTATGTACATTGTGATAATTTGCTACTCTGACGGCATTCAACTCGGTTGAATATATGGTGGTGCATTGTCCTGAAATGTGACATGTGTTTGGATGTTGATTCTGCACCTGTAGCTGCTTATGTAGTCAAGGCATGCCATTGTGCACTCCACAGCCTATGTGTGTGTGCCATACATGAGGTACAGTCCATCATGTGGCCGGGTCACACATTGTCAGTGCTTGTACACATTTCCATGGTTACACTGTGCAGGCTCAACATGGGACTTTGGTTACAATCCCTGGCCTTCAACTGAAGGACCACAGTTCAAAATGATGTGCCACCCTTGTCACACCTGTACTATGTAGGCAATGCTACTGTCACCATGAGTTGTGACAGTGTACGTTTCCTACATGACTTGTTATCCATTTGGTGACAGCTCCTACCTCATGTGTGCCCCCTTCCATTAATCCTGTTATGCATGGTGTCATTGTGGTGGATGACCTAGGTATTGGTGCCTTTCCTACTTGACAGGACAATGTATGTAGTGGTGCATGGAACTTGACCCTCAAGATTCCACTGCCCACAATTTGCGTGTCACTGACATTTGATATGGCGGCAGTAGACCCACTCACGTCACAAACGTTGTTACAACCACACTGGACACCTTTGTGTTACCTACCTGCTCACTGGATTTAGGGTCACATTCCAATGGAGTACGTAATCAAGAATGAGTAGACCAAGGAGATTCATGTGCAAAGTGATTTATTAGTGCTATTTACTAGGTGATGTGTAAAGTGTTGTGCTCATGTGTAGAAGTTCTTCACAATGTGGAGTCTCCTACGAACTCTGGCTGCAGTGTTTATTTGTTCCCCCACTACATGATCTGCCCCATCGTCATTATCCTCGCTGGGTAAACATCATCCTGTTAATCCCAGGGGATATTTGTCCGGACACAAATGTTGTCCATGATTGCACATGCCAAGATGATCTTACACACAAGTGGTGGAACATATCATAGGCTTCCTCTTGTCAGGGGCAGAAACCTGAACTTGGATTTCATCAGTCCAAATGTCTTCTTCGCCACATTGCGGGTCTTCCTGTGTCCCTCGTTGTAAGCCGACTGTTCCACCATTGTGGGATTAGCAAATGGGATCATCACCCACGACTGGATGCCATACTTTTGATCAGCTGCAAAAGATAGAGAGGAGATTTGTTCTTAGGTGTTGATAGTGGTTTGCTCCCTCCCATGGCAGTTGTACATGTTCACAAATGTGCTTGTGGTGTACGGTATGTTCTTGTTCTTGTGAAATGGTTTCATTGAACTGTGTCGATGGACATGACAAACTTGGGTAGTGGCTCAATGGCCTTGGAAGTTATCATGTTGTTCCCAGTAGTGATGGTCATTGGGCCCTTGTGTTGTTCAGTCCATATTTGGAACAGTGTTCTAGTCTTACATGGCACATACGACTTCCAAGCGGCACAATGGTGTCAGATGTTGATACAGCATTGTTGCCCTAAAAAACAAGTACGTGTCGTCCTTTTTGACATATTGCACTATGCATGCCGTGTGCCATTTAGGGCCATTATTTTGAGCACTGACCACCACCAGAGCGTCACTTCTAAAGAAGCTTTGGTGGCGCTATCCCCTGGCCTGTATTTCAAGGTGGCGTTATACCAATTTTTGGTAGCTTGATGCCACCTTGTGACTACAGCACCTTCACATGCAACCCTTTGTTTGGAAGGGGGGGTGCAGTGGGTGTTGCTGTGGGTGTGCAACAGCAACACCCATAGCTTTCCCTTGCAGACTCTGATTTTAACCTGAGGCTTCACCAATACCTCACCCCAGGGGTGGCGTTAGCAAGGCGCAGCAAGAAGGAATACTTGTATTCCTCCTCATCTTTTACCTAATTCGATGTGTGCTGCATACTGCAGCACGCTTAGTAGGAGCAAAAAGCCAGACATGATAGTTAATGTGCTGAAAGGTGTCCCTTAACACACATGTACAATCACAGTCCTCAACGCGGGCATCCTTGTACAATGGTGCAAGGATGCCAGGGTTGGTGCTGGTAGCTAATTTTTGCGAAGGCACTGGCAACAACACAGGGGTGTGCTGTACACTATTAATTTGGGTGCATCTCTGCATTGTATAAATGAGGGTCGGCTGTGTGGCCTATTTTGGCACAGTGTTGTACTCTGTCATTACCCTTAAATTAATGTGCCCTAGAGACCCTTTGTGCCAGATGATGGTTGTGGCAGCCATGAAGTGTACATGAGTGTGTGTCCCACATTGTTAGGATGAAGTGACTTGTTGCAGAAGGTTTGCATGTATTCTATTACATGATTTCATACACTTTCAAGACATACACAGTACTGGCTTTAGGAAGGGGCACAGCTATTTTTCACATTTGTCCCTTAGTACGGTGCATATAAGGTCAGGTATCTCCACTATACACCTAACAGATCCGACTATGTCATCAATGAATGTCAGTGAAATTTTTCAGACACACAACCATGGTGAAGCCTTTCTGGTAGTTGGAACAGACATGAGGTGGTCATTACAACCCTGGCGGTCAGAGTTAAAGCGGCGGTAAAACCGGCAACAGGCCGGCGGTAAAAAAAATGGAATTACGACCGTGGCGGAAACCCGCCAACATAGACAGCCACTTTAACACTCCAACTGCCACGGCGGTACAAACAAACACCGCAGCGGTAACCGCCAACAGACAGGCGGAAGACAAGGTTCCGCCCACTGTATTACAACAGTCCAATCCGCCACCTTTTCCGGGGAGGATTCACCGCAAACAAAAACATGGCGGAAACAGGACTTGGAAGGGAAAACGCTCACCTCTACACACCCCACAAAGAATCAGGACGCCATGGAACCCGAGCTCCAGATACTCACAGCCTTTGTCTTCCTGCTCCTCTACCAGGAACATCAAAGACGGCGGCGAAGACCACGGTGAGTACTGCACCTATGACACAGGGGAGGGGGGAGGGAAAAAAGAGTGACACACACACACAACACGCAACACTCCTACCCTCACCCACTACAACACACACACAAGTACATGTTGATACATCACATTTACAAACCCCAACCCCCCCTGGAAGAATGCAAGGACAAAAGGAAATGAGCTGAACATTTGTAATCTAGTAAAATACAGTAATCAAAAAAATATATAAATATATTTACACTATAAACAAATATATACACCAAGAATACAAGTCCAAGGTATTCCACCATTAAAGTCCGTGGACCACTGGGCCCAAAATGCATGGGCGAGGCCCACACTCAATACCCGATCAAAACGGAGAGAACACTGCAGGGGCATCAGAAATAAATACGACAGGCACCTCAGGGGGAAGGTAAGGGGGGGCACCTCAGCCAGATGAGTGCACGATGCCAGATCCACGAGGGGGCTCCATGCCCATTGATGTATCCTGGGGAGTGCAAAGCCACAGTCTCACAAGTCTTTACAGTGGGTGGTTTGCCCACTGCTGCATCTGGGGAGTGCAAAGCCACAGTCTCACAAGTCTTTACATTGGGTGGTTTGCCTACTGCTGCATCCTGGGGAGTGCAAAGCGACAGTCTCAGAAGTCTTTACAGTGGGTGGGTTGCCCACTGCTGCATCCTGGGGAGTGCAAATCCACAGTCTCACAAGTCTTTACAGTGGGTGGTTTGCCCACTGCTGCATCCTGGGGAGTGCAAAGCCACAGTCTCACAAGTCTTTACAGTGGGTGGTTTGCCTACTGCCGCATCCTGGGGAGTGCAAAGCGACAGTCTCAGAAGTCTTTACAGTGGGTGGGTTGCCCACTGCTGCATATTGGGGAGTGCAAATCCACAGACTCACAAGTCTTTACAGTGGGTGGTTTGCCCACAGCTGCATCCTGGGGAGTGCAAAGCCACAGTCTCACAAGTCTTTACAGTGGGTGGTTTGCCCACTGCTGCATCCTGGGGAGTGCAAAGCCACAGTCTCACAAGTGGATAACAGTCTCCACTGGTTCTGGAGGGGGCTTGCTGCCCAGAGTGCTTCATTTTGCCAAGGACTGAGGTAGTGGATGCCTTTCTCCACTGGTTCTAGAGGGGGCTTGGTGCCCAGAGTGCTTCATCCTGCTAAGGACTAAGGTAGTGGATGTGAATCTCCACTGGTTCTGGACGGGGCTTGGTGCCCAGAGTGCTTCATCCTGCCAAGGACTGAGGTAGTGGATGCCTTTCTCCACTGGTTCTGGAGGGGGCTTGGTGCCCAGAGTGCTTCATCCTGCCAAGGACTGAGGTAGTGGATAACAGTCTCCACTGGTTCTGGAGGGGGCTTGGTGCCCAGAGTGCTTCATCCTGCTTGTAGCGGCCTCAGTAGCGTCTGAGCTTTTGGCGCTCATTGGCTTGTGGTGCTGGTGGCGGTGGTGTCCTGTTCAGCGGTTCTGGTGGCGGCCGTGTACTTGGCAGCGGTGGTGTCCTTGGCAATGGTGCTTGTGGCGGTGGTGTCCTGTTCAGTGTTGCTGGTGGAGACAGTGTCCTGTTCAGCTGTGCTGGTGGCGGCGTGTCCTTGGCAGCAGTGCTGGTGGCGGCGGTGTCCTTGGCAGCGGTGCTGGTGGCAGCGGTGTCCTTGGCAGCGGCGGTGTCCTTGGCAGAGGTGCTTGTGGCGGCGGTGTCCTGTTCAGCGGTGCTGGGTTTTCGGCGACTTGCCTGTTTTTCTGTGCCCCTTGCCCACCTTGGATGGTGGTGCAGCTGTCTTACCACTCCCAACTGTACTCCTGGGAGAGGCTTTGGTGGTAGATGTTTTGCCTCTCTCCCGCTGGGCAGTGGCCAACCTTTTGTGCTTTTGAGGTGGAGGACTGTCCGTTGTCTGGCTCCTTGGCACACTGTCTGCCCTGCTGCCTGACACACTCCAGAAGCCGGTTACTACTGGCACCACTGTTCCCGCGGATGTTGTGGCTGAGGTGCTGGGTTGGGACCTGGAAAGGTGGGCCCTAGGGGACTGAAGGGTTGGGGGAGGTGAGGGGAAGAGGTCATGGTTGGACAGGAAACATTTTTGGACACACTGGGACAGGTAGATGGAGGGGGTTTGGGAGTGGAGGAAGAGGTAGTGGTTGTAGGAGGTGTACGTTTGCTGACTTTGGGTAAAGGTGCATGGGCTGGAGGCTGTCGTGAGGTGGATGGTTGTTGGGTGGGTGTGTGGCTGCATTTGTATACCTTGGGAGGTGGGCTCACAGACACACTGGGAGAGGATACAGGGCATGTGTGAATGGTAGTGGGGGTGGTGAGTGCAAGTGAGCGGGGTGTGGTGGTGGGTGTGCTGGTGATGGTGGTAGTGGCTGAAAATGTAGTGCATGCAGGTGTGAGTGGAGACGAGACTGGGAGGGAGGAGGGAGACGAGGAGGAGGGGGACACAGTGGAGGCAGTGGATGTTGCCATGTCTGCATGGGTATAATGCTTGCGTGAGTGCCTTTGGGATGTGTGGTGCTTATGTTTGCCTGAGCTTCCCTTGTGTGTTGAGGTGTGTGCATGCTGGTCTAATGGTGTGCTTGGGATAGGCTGAGGTACAGGTGTTTGGGTCTGGGTGGAGGAAGTTGGAGGGGGGAGGCTGGACACAGGGACAATGGCTGCCATCATTGCTGAGGCCATAGTCTGAAATGCTCTCTGTTGGGCTGCCTGACCAGAATGAATGCCCTCCAGGTATGCATTGGTCTGTTGCAACTGCCTCTCTACACCCTGGATGGCATTCAAAATGGTAGACTGGCCAACAGTGAGGGACCTGAGGAGGTCAATGGCCTCCTCACTGAGGGCAGCAGGGCTGACAGGGGCTGAGGTGCCTGGGGTGAAGGAGATGCCCATGCTCCTGGGCGAGCGGCCACGGTGCACACGCTGAGGGGCTGCTGGGAGGGCGGTGCTGGTAGGGGGGGTGGCGGCTGTACCTGTAGATGCGGGGGCACAGAGGGGTCCGCCACCGCAAGGGAGCTCCCATCAGAGGAGGAGTCCGTGTCGCTGGTTTCAACTCCTGTCCCCGCCGTGGAGCTCCCCTCACCCTCCGTCCCACTGGTGGCTTCTGACTCCGTTGTGTCGCCCTCCAGGGCCATGTGGGATTCAGCTCCCCACTGCTCTGGTGCCACTGCTCCTCCGCCTGATGATGGTAATGCACACAAGAAAAGGGAGACTACAAAAAGGGGGGAGGAGACAGAAGAAAGACATGTTCAGTGCATGCAATACCGCTACCGTTGGTGGGCACTACAGACACAGAAGCCCCCTGCACTACGCCATGCACTTTGAGTTCCCTAATTAATCACAGGGTCATGGGGTACAAGGCCTATGCTCAATTGCTGCACACATGGAAGTCACAGGAGCCTGACTAGTTGTAGTTTCCTCTGAACACAGGTGGGGTGGGGTGCCACATGGACTGCCTGAAGAAGGGACCTTGCCTACTAAACTCGCCCTGGCCTAGGGGAACCTACAGACCACCTCCCCCACCCAGACACCTACAATTCACGCTGAATCAGCAGAATGAGAGTGTACTCACCCCCTTGTGGCTGCTGTGATGCCCTCAAGTGCCCATCCAAATCCGGATACGCCACCGCCAGAATCCGGAACATCAGGGGGGTCATGGTGCGATGGGCTCCCCTCCCACGTTGGGAGGCCATCCCCAGCTGGGCCTTCGCCGTCTTCTTGCTCCAGTGGCGAATGTCCTCCCATCTTTTACGGCGGTGGGTGCTCCGTCTGTGGTGGACCCCCAGGGTCCGGACTTCCTTGGCGATGGGACGCCAAATATCCTTCTTCTGGTGGGCGCTGACCTACACGAATAGTACAGGGGAAAAGGAGAAGATATAACGGTCTGCAACGTCACAGGCGTTGACCCGCATCCCTACCCTTGCCATGACGCACATGCACTCACCGTCATTTCATGCATGCCTCATTCTCCCCCCCTCCTATCTTTCATCCACACCACTCCACACAGGCATTGCCCATACGGCATGCTCACAGTGTACTTCCCTGTTTGTCAGGAGGACCGTAGAGTAGTGTGTACTGGGGGTGGACCCCATGCACTAGTTTGTCCAACTCCTCTGTGCTGAAGGCAGGGGCCCTTCCCCCAGACACATGAGCCATTGCCTCTTCCAGACTGAGGTCACGGCAGCACTTGCAGTGTAAGTACTCCCCTGTCGAAGATCAGGTATCAAGTCAGTGAACAGACAGAAAATGGCAGTGACATCCTCGGCGGTGCGTACCATCACCGCCGACGTACATCGCCAATGGCTCCTGGAACCAATAGGGTCCAATGTTAACCAATGCAAGATTGCACCGCGGTCTTCGACCGCCTACCGCAACGGTGTACAACGCCAACACAGTTACATCATATCCCCTTGACCCACCTTACAGGTCAGACAGCTGCCATTTCAGGGGGCCACATGGCATTAATTTTGACTGTGTCACACATATCTAGGCCTTGCATAAACACTAATACAGGCATTTATCGATTTACAAAAATGATTGAATAAAGTTGTGTTTACATACCTCAGTGTTGGTTGACTCTCTGCTCGCTGTTCTCCTCCATAGAGCACGTCGCTGTGGCAGGTGAGGAGATGGTGACATCCTCCGGTGTACAGACCGCTGATGGACCTGTCGACAATGGAGGAGCGACATGTAATTGTCACATACAGACTTGATCGTACCACAATCCTGGAACTGTGTGCCCAGTTGGAGCCAGACCTGATGTCAGCTATCCGCCTTCCCACAGGAATCCCCCCTCTAGTGCAGGTCCTGTCAGTACTCCATTTCCTGGCAAGTGGTTCCTTTCAAACGACAGTGGCCATTGCATCAGGGATGTCCCAGCCTTTGTTCTCCAACGTGTTGTCCAGAGTGTTGTCTGCCCTGCTGAAACACATGCACAGCTACATTGTGTTCCCTCAGGTGGAGGATTTGCCTACAGTGAAAGGTGACTTCCATGCCCTGGGACATATCCCCAACATCATAGGTGCCATTGATGGGACATATGTAACATTGGCCCTCCCCCGCAGGAGTGAACAGGTGTACGTACAGAAACCGGAAGAGTTACCATTCTATGAATGTGCAGATGGTGTGTTTGGCCGACCAGTACATCTCCCATGTGAACGCCAAGTTTCCAGGCTCAGTGCATGAGGCTTACATTCTGCTGAATAGCAGCATCACTTTTGTGATGGGGCAACTCCAGAGGCACTGTGTGTGGCTATTAGGTGAGAACATGGACCCAATACAGTGTGACTAGGGCCCTCATTCCTAGTATGGCGGGCGGCGGTCCAAAGACCGCTGGGGCCATTCCGACCTTCCCGCTGGGCCGGCGGGCGCTAACATTGTTAGCGCCCGCCGGCCCAGCGGGAAGGTGGCCTGCAACACCGAATGGAGCCGGCGGTGTTGCAGGTGTGAGACGGGTGCAGTTGCACCCGTCGCGCTTTTCACTGTCTGCTAAGCAGACAGTGAAAAGCATGCTGGGGCCCTGTTAGGGGGCCCCAGGACACCCATTCCCACCATCCTCTTCCTGGCGGTGAAAACCGCCAGAAACAGGGCAGCGCCGCCATGGAGGATTAGCCCAGACGGGGGAAATCCGGCGGGAAACCGCCGGACCCGGTTTTCCGACCGCGGCTTTACCGCCGCGGTCGGAATGGGCTTTGAAGCACCGCCAGCCTGTTGGCGGTGCTTCAGTCATCCGCGACCCTGGCGGTCATAGACCACCAGGGTCAGAATGACCCCCTAGGTGTCTGGGTCTGGGGATGTCCCTAAGAGTTAGTGTGTGTCGAACAGTTGTCCCTCTACATTTGCAGGTGACTCTGGCTACCCCAACCTGTCATGGCTACTGACCCCAGTGAGGAATCCCAGGACAAGGGCAGTGGAACGCTACAATGAGGCCAATGGGCGAACTAGGAGAATTATAGAAAGGACCTTCGGCCTCCTGAAGGCCAGGTTCAGGTGCCTACACAGGACAGGTGGTTTCCTATTCTACTCACCAAAGAAGGTATGCCAGATCATTGTGGCCTGCTATATGCTTCACAACTTGGCTTTGAGATGACAGGTGCCTTTTCTGCAGGAGGATGATCCAGATGGAGGTGTTGTGGCAGCTATGGAGCCTGTGGACAGTGAAGACGAGGACGCAGAAGAAGAGGACATAGACAACAGGAACACTGTGATTCATCAATACTTCCAGTGAGACACAGGTAAGAAGACAACACTGCCTGCTACATCTGATTTAATTCTTCTACCTCTCATTTGTCTGTCCCTTTCACCCAGTGTATGGACCCTGATTTGTCACTTTCCCTTTCAATTTCACAGATGTGGGTCCCACTGTGTGACATCTGCTTTGTTTCCGCATGGACTAGAGCTGTGTGACATAGGTATGTTGAAAATACATTGGATATGGCATTTCTCCACAGTTATTGAAATACACATTTTCGAAAGCACAGACTGACTCCAGATTGTTTTCTGATTTAAGGCTGTTTATTTAATTGCAAAATAGTGGAGGGGGTTGTAAATTGGTCAGGGGTGATGGTGGAGGAACGTCCATGGCAGAGTCCAGTCTATTAGTCTCACAGGTGCATTGTCCAAAGGGGCTTAGGAAGTGGAGCTAGGGTAGTTTGAGTATGGACAGGGTGACAAAGTGGGACAAAAGGATGACATTCAGGGTGGTCTCATTTCTTGGCGGAGGTCTTGGCATTGTTCTCTGTCTTTGTCCTGGATCTCAGGTCTCAGATGGGCCGGGCTGGTCATCTTGATCCAGTTGGACAGAGCTGCTGTCATCACTGTGGGCCTCTTCTGTGGGTGGAGTCGACATATCTGGACCCTCCTTACGTTGGGTAGGGGTCCTGCAGGGGTGTAAAGGCATGATTATTGCATCTGTATGTGCCATGGTGTGCAATGGGTGGGTGACCCTGTACCCCAGTGCTTGCATTCTTGTGTGGGACCTTGTGTGATAATGGTTTAGGGGGGTGTATGGGTATGCGCAGTGGCCATGCCTTGGTGATGGGTGTCCATGCTTTGGTGTTGCATGCAGGGCTTGGGTTTGGGATGTGTGGTTTGTGGTAGTGGGACATGTGTGAGGAGTTGGAGTGATGGGCGTGAGGGCGAGGGTGGGGGTATGTGGTAGCATGCAGGTAGGATGGGGGATGAAGTAGTAAAGATTTGACTTCCCAGAGTCCATTCCTCCAGGTACTCCTGCAAGGCCCTCAGGATTCAGTATAGCCGAGACTTGCTCCTCCCATGTTGTTAGTTCTGGGGGAGGAGGTGGGGGTCCGCCGCCAGTCCTCTGAACTGCAATCTGGTGTCTTGAGACCACGGAACGCACCTTCCCCCTTAGGTCGTTCCACCTCTTCCTAATGTCATCCCGTGTTCTTGGGTGCTATCCCACTGCGTTGACCCTGTCCACAATTCTGTGCCATAGCTCCATCTTCCTAGCTATGGTGGTGTGCTGCACCTGTGATCTGAATAGCTGTGGCTCTACCCGGATGATTTCCTCCACCATGACCCTGAGCTGCTCCTCAGAAAACCTGGGGTGTCTTTGCGGTGCCATGTGGTAGTTTGGGTGATGTGTGGGGTGGTGTCTGTTGTGATGTGTGGGGTGATATTTAGGGGTGTGTTGTGTGAGGTGCGTGGATGTTGTGTGAGTGATGGTGTTGAGTGCCTGTGGATGCTAATTTGTAGATGGTGTTGTGTCTCTCTGGCCTTCTTTCTGAATTTTTGTCGTAGGGGTTTGTTGGTGATGTGGGTGTGTGTTTTATATTGTATTGAGTGTGTGGGAGTGGTGTGTGTATGTGTATCAGGTGTGTGTATTTCGATTTGTCCAATGTGGATGTGTTTTGTAAGAGTGTGTGTATTTTGAGCGCGGCGGTGGGTACCTTCAATGGAATATCATGGTTGAAAGACCGCCGCGTGGACTCGTGGGTCGTGATAGTGTGGGCGTATTCCTGTTAGCGTGACGGTGGAGGTTGTGCTATCGCCAGTTTATCACTGCCCTTTGGTGTGGTGGACTTGTGTGGGTGTCTAAATTTTGGCGGATTCCGATCTGTCGGTCATAATAGTTTTGGCGGAATTCCATGGCCACGGCGGTGTGTTGGCGGTCTTCTGCACGGTGGTAAGCGGCATTTACCACCAATGGTGTAATGACCCCCATGGTGGTTAGAGCAGGGTTTTTGACTGGTGTCCAGCTACTTTCTGCTCCCCAAAGGGTGTAGGGGTGACCCTGTCAGGTTTCACCTACCTCAGCTTCAATGCAATGACAGGATATGGGTGTAGGTCACTATACTGCTCAGTAGTCAGGGCCATGGTAATGGGCCTAGTGCACGGTGCTGCCTGTTGGTTGTGTCTGCTGGCTAGGTGTATGTCTGGCCATTGTGTATCAGCATTCAGCTACTTACAAGTGTCTCTCTTGTTTTGTCTCCCCATCCCTGTTCTCTTTTGTGTGTCTGGTACAGCATCAAAATCAGGCGAGGGAGCTGAGGCACCGGCTAGTGGGGAGACAGAGGCCCACGGATCCTCGGAGGCAGATACAACGGACACCCAGAGGACCAGTGGGTGGGAAGGCAAGGGGACTTCCACGGGGGAGGCTACTACCACAGGTGGTAGTGACTCTGAAACCTCCTCCGATGGGGGTCCTCCGGCGGTGGCGGACACTAGTGGACAAATCACAACCGTGAGATCTTATGCCACCACCCATACCATCAGTGCCCTCCCTTCTGCTCCCCACCGAGTTCGCCGTGCCCGCCCACCCAGAAAGGTAGGCGTCTCCTTCGCCCCAGGCACCTCCTCCCCTGCCCCAGTCAGCCCTGCTGCCCTCACAGAGGTGGCTATTGACCTCCTGAGAACCATCTCTGTAGGGCAGACAACCATCGTCAATGCCATTCAAGGGCTAGCATCAGAGGTGCAGCAGACTAATGCCTATCTGGATGTCATTCACGGTGCCGTGTCTGCCCTACAGAGATCTTTTAGGCTCTGGCCTCCTCTTGGATGGCAGCCAGTTTCCCTGGCCATTCTGTCCCCCCTCCAACCTCCTCTACCCCTTCCAGCACCCCACTCCCTTCACCCGTCCAAGGCACACATTCAGGCACGCAGTCAAGCACATCAACACACAACACACTTCTAAACACAATCACCACTCCTCCCACCACAAGCATTCACACAGCCAACAGACACCTGCACACACAACAATGTCCACTTCCCCCAGTGTGCCCGCCTCTTCCGCATCCCTGTCTGTCCCCTCTACATGCAAACCCTCATGCACTGCACCTTCACTCACTTTTACTGCTCCTCTTCCTGCACTCAACACAATAGCAGACAGCCATACATGCACCCCATACACCACACCTGCACTCACCACCTCCACTGTAGTTGACACATGCAGCACACTCACCCGACTTGCAGACACCCACCCAACATACATCCACACTAGCTGTCTGTCTTCTCCCACTGTGTCAACCCCCCACCTCCCAAAACACTCAAATGCACCAAGACACCCACCCATCAGACATCCACCACACCACAGCATACCGAGCAGTCACCAGCACCCACTACACGCACACCTACACCCCATACATCAACTCCCTCTGCCTCCACTCCCACGCCCACCCCCATGCTCCCAAGAAACTTTTCCTCTCCCGTGTAGACCTGTTCGAACCCACTGGCCCACCCCGTCTTGTCCCCAAACATGCCCACCTCATTGCCCTTTCTGCTCCTTCCACATCGCAGCCCACCCCGGTCCAGCCTTCCCATTCCCGTGCCCCTTCTCCAGTTAAGAAGAAGGCCCGCTCAGAGCCTAAGACATCCTGCTCCGCCCAAGCCAAACGGCCCCCACCCCCTTCTAAGGAGAAGCCCACCCCCCCTCCAACCTCCTCACGCAAGTCAAAGTCCCACCTTCATTGTAAATCCCCACCCCCTACCCCCATTCCGTGAGGTGCCTGGATCCCCCTATGGTGCCCTGTTGAGTGGAGTACCCAGCACTTGTGGGAGTCCGGTGTGGCCAGTTGTGACCAAGGAAAATTGACTTTTTATGGACTGGCCATTGGCCCTGTTATCATCATTTAGCTCAGTGAGCTACTGAATAAAGTTTCTGTGTGGCCTGTGTTTGGGCTGCACACAGTTCCACCCTGGTGTTTGTTTAAATAATTTATGGCCGTGGTGCTATTGTATGTCCTATGGCCAAGTTGCAGTGGCCTTCGGTAGGGTATGTCCCTCTTGGTGTGGGGTGTCTGACTATTGCTGCTGGGAATGGTTGGGGGGGCATTGCGGGGTGGGTGGTGTGGGTGGGTATGTAACTTTGCCCTTCCCTCCCTTGTGTTGTAGGTTGCGGTACTTACCGTCATCGTCTTCGTCTGCGGTCTTGGTCGTGTAGATATATGGCAAGGAGCAAGGCAGGCATGATCTGCAGCTCTCTGTCCATGGCTGCTGCTGCACATTTTGTTGAGCTCCTGTGAGTGTTTTCTTCTATTTGTTTCTTTTCCGCCTGGCTTTGTGTGGCGGTGGTTACCGCCCCGGAACTGGCGGCGGAATGGTGGTTCATTATGTGATGGGCGGGTTGGGGCTTTCGGACAGCCTGTGGGCGGTCTCTGCCGTCGTCAGCGTGACTCCTTTCCTGGCGGTGGGTGGTGCGTGGGATGCGTGAGTTGCGTTTGGTTCATTATTTGGCGGTTCTGACTTCTCCTCTGTTGGCGGTTCATAATGAGGGCCAAAATATGGCCTCTTCATCAACTAACCTATAAGTCTGGTATCTTTTGTGCCCAGGTCTGTTGATCATACAGGCTTAAGAGAGTGCCTGTTATCAGGTACATTGAGTACCAGTCTATAAGGTTATGATCTCTTTACTCATGTTCCTTAACCTCCACACCCCACACACACACACGCCGGCAGAGACCAGCCAAATCAAATCCACTGTAACAAAGATATAGCCAATCACTGTTCCTTGGCCCCAGCCCACGAAATTGGGTGTCTGCATAAATAGATCACTCACCTTTTCAATTATATTAATCAGACCAAAATGTAACAGGCCTCTAGAAGTTTCAGTCATCTACAATCAGCAGCCTGGTTATATAAATGTATGTTCCTTACTGTAAATGGATGTGGCAGGGTGGTGATTGTACCCATTTGGCCTTAAAATCTCCCCTGACTAGAGCATGGAATTCAATGGACATACTGGCAGATCTGTGTTTTAAGATGGTCAGGATAGAAAATAAGATTTCAATGTGGCAACCTGGCTCACAAGCAGGATTATAAAAATTAACATCGAAAATGTTGAATTTACCAGGGAGGGGGTTTAAAAAAGGATTTTATTTTTATTTCAAAATACCTCGGGAGTCACAGAAGATCTTCTGTGTCAGACCCCTGACCCCCCAACCATCCCCTTTGTGACATCAGTGCACCAGAGGCGTGCTGACGTCCCTGTTTTGTTTTCTCCATCGTAGCAGGAAGCGGCATTGGGGCCGCTTCCTGCTATGATGGGGAAAAAGGCCCCAAACAGCCTTCCTGACATTCAGGAAGGCCTAGTTTGAAAGGGGAGACTCTCCCATTTCAAACAAGGCCTTCCTGAACAGATTTCCTGTCCCTCGATCGCAGCACTAGACACCAGGGATTTCACTTGGGCGGGTCTGCCCCCTCGGCAAATGGCATATATTTTTTTAAAAAGGTGGGTGTCCCCTGGGGGGATGCGATCGTGCCCGATCGCAACCCCCAGGGTCTAAATTGATTTTAAAAATGAAATTGACAGGGGGGTCGTCCTGTGAGGGCAATAATTTTTTTTTGTAGTTGTATGGTTTCCCTGGGGGCCACTATGGCCTTCAAGGAAACCATACAGCTCCTAAAAAAACAGATAGCTCTATATAAGTATATAGATCTATATATGTACATATATCTATCTATGTAGATAGATATATATATATATATATATATATACATATATATATATATAGATCTATATCTATATATATGTATATATATATATATATATATATCTATATATATATATATATATATATATAGATATATATATATATATATATACACATATATGGATCACTTTTCTACTTTAGTCAATGCGTGTGTAGTTTCCCTGGGGACTGCGATCGGCCCCCAGGAAAACCGGACCTACATATAAAAGTAATAATCTATATCTATAAAAAAAAAAATATATATATATATATATATATATGTATGTATTCGCCACCAGTTGTCCTGCAGTTGCAGCTTGCATTCTCAAAGCAAACAGGCCGGCGGTAAAAAAATTGAATCATGACCATGGCAGAACCCGCCAACATAGACAGCCACGTTAATACTACGACCGCCACAGCAGTAGCAACAAACAACGTGGCGGTAACTGCCAACAGACAGGCAGAAGACAATGTACCGCCCACCCAATCACAACCCGCCAATCCGCCAGCATTTCCGGGGAGGTACCAACGCCATGAAAAGCTCAGCGGAAACAGGACTTTGAAGGGAATCCACTCTCCTCTCAACAAGAAACATAGAACCAGGACACCATGGAGCCCGAGCTGCAGGTCCTCCCCATGCTGATGTATCTTCTTTAACACTACGGATATTAAAGGTGGTGGCAATGACCAAAGTGAGTACTGCACCTAGCACACGGGGGGAGGAAAAAGAGAGTGACAGACACACACGCAACACCGCCACCCCCACCCTCACCCACAACACTATACACACAAAAACATGCATCAGCATTACATTTACACCCCATTAGCCCCTGGAAGAATGCAAGGGCAAAAGGAATAGAGTCCAATCAGTGATATATTAGAAATAGGCAGACATAGTAAACGTTCAGAAAAACAGTATATACAAATATTTACAATATGTACAGTAGGCCGTACACTGTCCTTTGCAAATGTCCATGGCTCACTGGGCCAAAAAATCATGGGCGAAGCCCATACTTGACTCCTGCCTCAAACAGAGAGAACACTGCAGGGGCATCAGGTCGAAAACACAGAGACACCTCAGGGGGACATTGAAGGGGGGGCACCTCAGCTGGAAGATGGTACTACGCCACCGTTCCTGGAGGGGGCTACTCGCCCACAGTGATGTCCTGGAGAGTGCAAAGCCACAGTCTCTCAAGTAGGTGGTTTGCCCACTGCTTGGTCCTGGGGAGTGCAAAGCCACAGTCTCTGTAGTGGATGGCTTCTTCCATTGGTCCAGGAGGGGGCATGGTGCCCAGTGTGCTTCATCCTGCCAAGGATAGGGTGGGTGGATGCATTTGTTCACTGGTTCTGGAGGGGGCTTTGTGCCCAGTGTGCTTCATTCTGCCAAGAAGGGGGATGAGTGGATGCATTGCTCCACTGGTTCTGGAGGGGGCTTTGTGCCCAGTGTGCTTCATCATGCCAAGGATAGGATGAGTGGATGCCTTTCTCCACTGGTTCTGGAGGGGGCATGGTACACAGTGTGCTTCATCCTGCCAAGGAGGGGGGTGAGTGGATGCATTGCTCCACTGGTTCTGGAGGGGGCTTTGTGCCCAGTGTGCTTCATCCTGCCAAGGATAGGATGAGTGGATGCCTTTCTCGACTGGTTTTGGAGGGGTCATGGTGCCTAGTGATGCTGCACTCAGGGTGTGGCAGTTCACATTCCCTCACCTGGGTGTCTGAGACACAGGATTTTCAGGGAACAGGTAGCATGATACCCCTTGGAGGCAGAGCCAGACTCCATCCTGCGGTGACTAAGGCTGCAAACTGTTTGTGTTGCTGGTGCTGGTGGGGGTGCTTCAAGTAGTGGTGGGACGGTCCTGGCAGTCTCCTGCAGCCCCGGACGTCTGCCCACCGGGGATGATGCTGCTCACAGTTGTAGTGGCACTGGCTGAGCAGGTGGTGGTGTTGATGGTGGTGCAGGTGGTGGTGCTTGCGGTGGGGTCTGCGGCAGGGATGCTGCTGATGCTGGCCGTGGTGCAGGTGCTGGTAGTGGTGGAGGGAGACACCAGGCCGTCTCCTGCAGCCTCGGATGGCTGGCCAGTGGGGATGATGCTGTTCACAGTTGGTGTGGCAGCGGCGGTGCAGGTGGTGGGGGAGGTGGCGGTGCAGGTGGCAGTACCTGCAGCGGTGCTTTCTGTGGTACGGGTTGCGGGGCTGTCGCTACTGAAGGTGGACACTAGTCCCTCACCTGGAGCCTCCGAGGCCTAAAGTGGCTTGCCTTGGGTTTTCTTACCCTTCCCCACCTTGGCTGATGCAGCGGGGACCTTGGCACTGGCAGCTTGAGTTTTGGAGGAGGCCTTGCTGGGTGGTTTGTCCTTCTTGTCCATGCTGCATGCTCGCCCCTTCTTCAACTTGGCAGGTGGTGGGATGGCTTGGTCCTTAGCAGTGGTCGGTGGTACACTGGCTGCCCTGACGGGGGCCCCCTTTGATCCTCTGGGACTTGCAGGTACGACAGCGGACGCCAACTTGGTGGCTGAGGTGCTGGCCTCGGATCTGGACACCCTGGCCTGAGGGGAAGGACAGGGGAGGGGGTTGGGAAGAGGTCAATGTTAGCTAGGAAAAGTTATTTTGACACACTGGGACGGCAAGATGGAGACGGTTTGGGAGTGGAGGAGGAGGGAGTGGATGTAAGAGGTGTACTTCTGCTGAGTTTGGTTGAAGGTGCATTGGTTGAATGCTGTTGTGAGGTAGATGGCTGTTGGGGGGTGGGTGCTTGCATTTGTGTACTTTGGGAGGAGGGGTCACAGACACACTGGGAGAGGACACAGGGGATGTGTGCATGGTTGTAAGGGTGGTGACTGCCAGTGAGGGGCGTGAAGTGATGGGCGTGCTGGTGATGGAGGTAGTGGATGAAGATGTAGTGCATGCATGTGTGAGTGGAGATGATACTGGGAGGGAGGTGTAGGAGGAGGAGGAGGAGGAGTGGGACACAGTGGAGGCAGTGGATGTTGGTGTGTTTGCATGGGCATGGTGCTTGTGGGAGTGCCTGTGAGATGAAGAGTGGTGCTTATGTTTGCCTGAGCCACTTTTGTGTGTTGATTTGGGTGCATGCTGGTCTGAAGGTGTGCTTGGGATAGGCTGAGGTAGAGGGGATTGGGTCTGGGAAGTGGAAGATGGAGGGGGGAGGGTGGACACAGGGACAATGGCTGCCATCAGTGCTGAGGCCAGACCCTGAAATGCTCTCTGTTGAGCTGCCAGGCTAGAGTGAATGCCCGCCAGTTATGCATTTGTTTGTTGCAAATGCCCTGCTACACCATGGATGGCATTCAGTGTGGTTGACTTCCCAACAGAGAGGAATCTCAGGAGGTCAATAGCCTCCTCACTGAGGGCAGCAGGGCTGACTGGGGCAGGGCCTGAGGTGCCTGGGGCGAAGGAGATGCCCACCCTTCTGGGTGAGCGGGCACAGGAAACACGCTGAGGGGCTGCTGGGAGAGCGGTGCTGGTGGAGGGGGTGGCGGCTGTACCTATTGTTGGGGTGGGCACAGAGGTGTCCACCACCACCAGGGATCTTCCATCTGAGGAGGAGTCGCTGGCGGTGGTCTCCCCTCCTGTCCCCATTGTGGTGCTCCCCTCGCCCTCCTTCCCACTGGTGCCTTCACCCTCGGTAGATTCGGCCTCCAGGCCCATGTGGGATGCAGCACCCTCCGTCGCCGGTGCCTCTGCTCCCCCGCCAGATGATGCTAATGCACACAAGGACAGGGTGACAAATCAAAAAGGGGGAGAGAGACAGAGGATACACTTGGTCAATGCCAGCAACACCACTACCGTTGACGTACACAACACACAGTGAGCTGCCCTATGCACTAGGCCATGCCCAACCAGTCACTGAGATAGTCACCAGCCCATGGTGTACAATGCCTAACGCCATCATCTGCACACCTGACACCCACAGGACCCTGCCCAGTAGTAGATGGCCATTTACACCATTGGGGTAGGAGTGCACCAGAGCCTGCATAGAAGGGACCTATCCTGTCATGATCGCCCTGGCCTAGGGGCACCCACAGCCCACATCCCCCACCCAGCTGCCTCCTAAAGTACGCAAAGTCAGCTTTCTGAATCTGCACTCACCCCTTGTGGCTGCTGTGATGCCCTCAAGCACCCATCCACCTCCAGATAGGCCACCACCAGGATGTGGAACATCAGGGGGGTCATGGTGCGACTGGCTCCCCTTCCATATCGGGAGGCCAGCCCCAGCTGGGCCCCCGCCGTTTTCTTGGTCCAGCGGCACAGGTCCTCACATCTCTTGCGGCAGTGGGTGCTCCTCACAGGTCAGGCAGCCGCCATTTCAGGGGGGCACATGGCATGGCACCTAACTGTGTTACAGCAGACATTGGCACATCATCTGACTCTTGACTTTACATATTGCTGCTGAGACGTAAATTCAGCAATATTAATGCAATCTATGTGGAAATATGACCCTCTGCTCACCATTCTCCTCCGAAGGCTACAACCGCTGAAGCAGATTATGGGATGGTGGCATCCTCCAATGTACAGACCCCTGGTGGACCTGTCGACAATGAAGGACAGACACATTATCATTACATACAGACTTGATCATGCCACAATCTAAGAACTGTGTGCCCAATTGGAGCCAGACCTGATGTCAGCTTTTTGCCTGTCCTCAGGAATCCCTCCTCTAATGCAGGTCCTGTCAGTGCTCTATTTCCTGGCAATTGGTTCCTTTTGAACTACAGTATCCATGGCATCAGTGATGCGCCCTGCTGAAACACATGCACAGCTACATCATGTTCCCCCAGGTGGAGGATTTGGCGACAGTGAAAGCTGACTTTTAGCCATGGGATATATCCCCAACATCATAGGTGCCACTGATGGTACACATGTGGCATTTGTCCCCCCCCCCGAGAAATGAACAGGTTTACAGGAATAGAAAAAGCTATCACTCTCTGAATGTGCAGATGGTGTGTTTGGCAGACCAGTACATCTGTCATGTGAATGCCAAATATCCTGGCTCTGTGCATGACGCCTATATTTTGGGGAATGGCAGCATCCCATATGTGATGGGCCAACTCCAAAGGCACCGGGTGTGGCTAATAGGTGAGCCCAAGGTCCCCACTGAGTATAAGTAGGTGTCTGGGTATGGGGTTGTCCCTAAGGGTTAGTGTGTGTCTAACAGCTGTCCCTCGATATTTACAGGTGACTCTGGTTACCCCAACCTGTCATGGCTAATGACCCCAGTGAGGAATCCCAGGACAACGGCAGAGGAACGTTACAATGAGGCACATGGGCGTACAAGGAGGATAATTGAGAGAACCTTTGGCCTACTGAAGGCCAGGTTCAGGTGCCTCCATCTGACTAGTAGATCCCTGTATTACTCACCCAAGAAGGTGTGCCAGATCATCCAGGCATGCTGTATGTTGCACAACCTGGCCTTGAGATGCCAGGTGTCTTTTCTGCAGGAGGATGAGCCTGGAGATGGTCTTGTGGCAGGGGTGGAGCCTGTGGACAGTGACGAAGAGGAGGCAGAGGAAGAAGATGTTGACAACAGAACAAACATAATACAGCAGTACTTCCAGTGACACACAGGTAAGAGACTGTAACTCCACTTAACATTTCAGCAATTTGTTCGACATTGTACATGTCAGCCTCTTACCCTCTGTCTATGGCCACTGACTGTTCCCTTTGGATTCTCTATTTTCAGATCAGTGTGCCCAATTCTGGCTCCTGCTATATGTACTGCTGCCCACCAAAGGTCACCCTGTAGTATATTTCACTGTACATATACGGTGCAATGCTTTGAGAATGTTGTACTAATACATTTGAGATTCATTACACTGATTCGAGATTGGTATTTGTTTCAAGGGTGTTTATTTAGGTGCTAATAAGTATAGGGGTATGTGCAATGGGCTGGGGTGATGGTGGAGGAAAGTCCATGGTAGAGTCCAGTCTCTTGTTATCACAGGTGCATTGTCCAAGGGAGCATAGGAAGGGGAGCAATGGCAGTTCAAAGTAGACAGGGGAACTGAGTGGGACAGAAGAGTGAGATTCCTGATGGGGAGTCTTGGCTATGTTCTCTGTCTTCTGCCTGGGTCACAGGGACCGTTTGCTGGGTGGTTCTCCTTCTGCAGGGGGTAGGGTGCTGGTGACCTGTTGGTCCTGCAGCGGGGCCACTAGCACCGTTCCTCAGTTTGGCTAGTGTCAGACGCCCTTTGTTGTGCCACTGCCTCCCTCATGGTCTTGCCCATGTCAGCTAGCACCCCTGCAATGGTGACCAGGATGGTGGAGATTTTGGTCACGCCCTCCCTGATCCCCAGGTACTGTCACTCCTGCAGCCGCTGGGTCTCCTGCAACTTGGCCAGTACCTGGCCCATGGTCGCCTGGGAATCTTGGTATGCTCCCAGGATGTTGGAGAGTGCCTTGTGGAGAGTGGGCTCCCAGGGCCTGTCCTCCCCCTGTCGCACAGCAGTCCTCCCAGCTTCCCTGTTGTCCTGTGCCTCTGTCTCCTGAACTGTGTACCCACTGCCACTGACCCCAGGTCCCTGATCATCCTGGGTTTGTGGGGTTGCTGGGGTCCCTGTAGTGGTGGACACACTGCTGATTGACGTGTCCTGGGGACAGTGGCATGGGCCCGCTGGGTGGGTGCTGTGCTGGTGTTTCCGGAGGGGGAGGCTCTGTTGTGGTTTGGGACTGTGGCAGAGTAACCGACTGTCCAGAGGTCCCTGATGGGCCAGGTTGTTCATCCTGATCCAGGCGTGCAGAGCTGCTGTCATCACTGTGGGCCTCTTCTGGGGGGGGACTGGATGTAGCTGGCACCTCCTCTCCGGGGAAGTTGGGTAGGGGTCCTGTTGGGATGCAAATGCTTTGTTAATGTATCTGCGTGTGCCATCTTGTGCATGGGTGTGTTTCCCGAGATGATTGTGATTTCCCAGTTGGCTTGGCCTTGTGTGAGTGGTGATTTTGTGGGTTGGGTGAATCTCTTTATTGGGCATGCTGGGGTGATAGCTGTCCAAGCAGGTCTGTGAGTGATGTCCATGCATTGTTGCTGCATGCAGGGCTTTGTATTGGGATTGGTGGGTTGTGCTAGTGGGGTATATGTGAGGTGTTGGAGTGCTGGGGTGAGAGTAGGGGTAGGAGTTTGTGATGGCATGCAGGAAGGGTTGGGGGGATAAGGTTGTTAAGATTTGACTTACCAGAATCCAGTCCTCCTGCTACTCCTGCGAGGCCCTCGGGATGCATGATCGCCAAGACTTGCTCCTACCATTTTGTTAGTTGTGGGGGAGGAGGTGGGGGTCCACCGCCAGTCCTCTGTACAGCAATCTGGTGTCTTGATACCACGGAATGCACATTCCCCCGTAGGTCGTTCCACCTCTTCCTGATGTTATCCCTGGCTCTTGGGTGCTGTCCCACGGCATTGACCATGTCCACTATTCTCCGCCATAGCTCCATCTTTGCAATGGACGTCTGCTGCACCTGTGATCTGAATAGCTGTGGCTCTACCCGGATGATTTTCTCCACCATGACCCTTAGCTCCTCCTCAGAAAACCTGGGGTGTCTTTGGGGTGCCATGGATGTGGTGTAAGTGATATGTGTGAGGATGTGTGGGGTGATGTGTGGGGTGATGTGTTGTTGTGTATGCTGTGATGTGCGTGAATGGTGTATGGGTGATTGTGTTCTGTGCCTCTGATTGCGTGGGTGCTCCTGCCTTGTCTCTCTCAGTTAGCTATCTTTTTTTTCATTGTAAGGGGTTGTGGGTATTGTGGGTGTGTGTTTTATAGTGGTGTGAGTGTGAGGGTGTGGTATGTGTATGTGTGTCAGGTGTGTGTATTTTGAATTGTCCAATGTGGTATAGTTTTGTAAGTGTGTGTGTATTTTGAACGTGGCGGTGTGTACCGCCAATGGTTTATCGCAGTTAAAAACCGCCACGTTGATTCGTGGGTCGTGATACTGTGGGCATATTCCTGTTGGGGTACCGGTTTGGGTTTTGCTATCGCTAGTTTATCAGTGACCTTTGCTGTGGCAGACTTGTGTGAGTGTCTGTATAGTGGTGGTATTCTATTTGTGGGTCATAATACCCGTAGTGGGATACTGCCGCAGTCATAGTATGTTGGCGGCTGTCAGCATGGCGGTAGGTGGCTTTTACCAACAGGGTTGTAATGAGGGCCTATGTTTCTGGTAGAAAGGGATCAGACTTTTGTCTAGTGGCGGTTTTGATGCCATAAAGTAGTCTAGAAGGTGTATATGCCTACTGCAAAGATCAAATCTGTATTTTATGTAAATAGCTGGGTACATTAGTAAAGTCAGCCATTACCTGCGCTATAATACAAATTAAATGTATGTGAGGGAGGTTGTGAGGGGGGGCTATGGAGAAATGAAGGGCACTTTTGCTGGGTGGAAGTGAGGGAATCTGAGGAGGAGGTCATGGGAGTAGGAGCACCACTAATGATGACTGGGCGCTAGAGTTGCTAAAGACTATGATGATTGGTATGTGACAAGGTGAAGTAATAGTGTATCTTTTTTTGTGTGTCTTGAAAGAACGTGCTGATTGAGGGAAGGAGCAAAGGTAAGGTGACCTCTACTGTTGCATGTATCATACTCACACCAGCAATTTTGTGACTGTCTACGTAGGCTAGTGTTTTATAGCAACAGTTTAGCCAGTAGCAGAGATGACATCTCGTTGGATGACTGCTGATCAAGCCCTCACTCGGGTTACAGAGGACAGCTCTGATGTAGGGTCAGAGACTGAGACAGCAGATACTGAGACAGCATCTGAGGGATAGGATGGATAGGACCATTATGCAGTCTCTGGGAGTGATTTTTCAGTCAGAGGAGCCCCATTCGATAACTCCTCTTCCAGTGATTATGAGGGAGGTGATGAGGATAGTCCTGCTGTCCCTTCGCAAGCACAGTCTGTGCAACGGGACAATAGCGGGTTAGCCCAACCCAGAGAGCAGGTGCATGCAGCAGCAAGCACAGAGAGAGTGCTCTCTTGGAAGCTCCCCAATTTAGTTCAGCCCCAAATTCCACCTCCTAAATCGTATTGTGGAGACATCAAAATTATCTATCACAAAACAAAACAGGTTTTGTAAGGCAGGCACCTGTGTTTTTGGTCCTGGGCTCGGCAGCCATATAGGGAAACATACCAAACCCAGACATTTCAGGAAACTAGACATCCGGGGAGTCAACAGAAGGTGTGACGTGTGGATTCCCCAAAGCTTTACTACCCAGAATACCCTGCAAAGCTGAAATGTTAAATAAAAACTCTATTTTTTCTTGCATTTTTGTCACACAAACTACAGGAATATGCTGGAATCCACATAATTCCTACCACCCAGTGTTTCCCCACCTGTCCTGATAAAAGCACTACCCCACTTGAGTGCCTGCATCAGGAATGGAGCACCCCAGGGTAAACAGTTGCCCTCATGTAAGGACCAAAGTTGACCATTGTATGATCTATTCCTGTTGCGGGCACTAGGCCTACCCACACAAGTGAGGTACCATTTTTATTGGGAGACTTGGAAGAATGCTGGGTGGAAGGAAATTTGTGGCTCCTCTCAGATTCCAGAACTTTCTAACACCGAAATGTGAGGAAAAAGTTTTTTGTTTGCCAAATATTGAGGTTTGCAAAGGATTCTGGGTAACAGAACCTGGTGAGAGTCCCACAAGTCACCCCATCTTTGATTCCCCTAGGTGTCTAGTTTTAAAAAATGCACAGGTTTGGTATGTTTCCTTAGTTGCCGGCTGAGCTAGAGGCCAAAATCCACAGCTAGGCACTTTCCAAAAAAACTTGTCAGTTTTCAATGTAAAAATGTGATGTGTTCATGTTGCGTTTCCTGTCGCTGGCATTAGGCTTAGACACGCAAGTGAGGTACCATTTGTATCGGGAGACCTGGGGGCATACAGAATAGCAGAACAGGTGTTATTGCCCCTTGTCTTTCTTTACATTTTTTCCTTCCAAATGTAAGCGAGTGTGTTTTAAAAAGCCGTCTATTTGAGAAATGCCCTGTAATTCACATGCTAGTATGGGCACCCTGAAGTTCAGAGATGATCAAATAACTACTTCTTCTCAACACCTTATCTTGTGCCCAATTTGGAAATACAAAGGTTTTCTTGATACCTATGTTTCAATCTTTATATTTCAGCAAATGAATTGCTGAATACCCAGTGTAGAATGAAAACCCATTGCAAGGTGCAGCTAATTTATTGGCTCTGGGTACCTAGGGATCGCGATGAACCTGCAAGCCCTATGTATCCCTGCAACCAGAAGAGTCCAGCAGAAATAACGGTATATTACTTTGAAAACTCTGACCTCGCAGGTAAAAGTTACAGAGTAAAACATAGAGAAAAATTCCTTTTTTTCAGCTTAATTTCAATATCTTTTAATTTCAGCTGTTGTTTTCTGTAGGAAAACCTTGTAGGATCTATACAAATGACCCCTTGCTGAATTCAGAATTCTGTCTCATTTTCAGAAATGTTTAGATTTCCGGGATCCAGCATTGTTTTTACACCCATTTCTGTCACTAACTGGAAGTAGGCTGACAGCACAAAAAATACTAAAAATGGGGTATGTCCCAGTAAAATGCCAGAATTGTGTTGAAAAATGTGGTTTTCTGATTCAAGTCTGCTTGTTCCTGAAAGCTGTGAAGATGGTTATTTTAGCACCACAAACCTTCTGTTGATGCCATTTTCAGGGGAAAAAACCACAAGCCTTCTTCGGCAGCCCTTTTTTCCCATTTTCTTAAAAAAAAAAAAAAAATTTGCTGTATTTTGGCTAATTTCTTGGTCTCCTCCAGGGGAACCCACAAACTCTGGGTACCTTTAGAATCCCTAGGATGTTGGAAAAAAGGACACAAATTTGGCATGGATAGCTTATGTGGACAAAAAGTTATGAAGGCCTAAGTGCAAACTATAGCCAAAAAGGGGCTCTGCACTCAGTGGGGGGAGGCCCAGCAGCTAAAGGGTTAAAAGTCCCTGATGCTTACAAACAACTTGAACAGTCTTGTATAACTTTGCAATACGAATCATGGCCACCAAACCCCCTTGAACTGTCCGCCTTGGGACAGCAATAGCAGGAACAGAGAAGCTATCATAACCATCCCATGTTATATCTCATAAGGTCCATGGGGGTGATTCTAACCCTGGCAGTCGGTGATAAAGCGGCGGCCAAACCGCCAATAGGCCGGCGGTCGAAAAAATGGAATTCTGACCCTGGCGGCAACCGCCAACCCAGCCCGCCACATTAACACTACGACCGCCACGGCGGTACAGACAAACAGCGCGGCGGTCACCGCCAACAGGCAGGCGGCAGACAATGTACCGCCCACACTATCATAACTCACCAATCCGCCACCTTTTCCGGGGCGGGAGCCCCGCCAATAAAAACACGGCGGAAACAGACTACGAACGGGAAAACGCTCACCAAAACACACTCCACGAGTACGGAGGACAGCATGGAACCCGAATTAAACATCCTACCTGCTCTTGTCTACCTGCTCATCTACCACGAGTACGAACGCCGGCGCAGACGACAATGGTGAGTACTGCACCTACGACACACGGGAGGGGGGAGGAGGGAAGCTTACGGCACACACATATGCGACCCCCACCCCCCCAAACTATGTACACACCAATGCAGAGCAACAATGCACAGTGACACCACCCAAACCCCCCTGAAAAATGCAAAGACATAATTAAATTGTGAAGAAAAATTTATATAAAAAATAGACTCTGATATATATCGGTCAACTATGCAAAATATCCATAACAAAAAATACTATATACACTGCCATGGAGAACCGAGGCAATTAGTCCTCTACATCAAAGTTAAATAGAACAGTCCGTGGGCCACAGTGTAGCGACACAAGGGCAAAGTCCACACAGGAGACCTGAGTCCTTTGGAGAGAACACTGCAGGGGCATCTGATGAAAAAACTACAGGCACCTCAGGGGGAAGGGAAAGGGGGGCACCACAGCCACATGAGTCCACGACGCCAGATCCACGAAGGGGCCACCATGCCCATTGATGTATCCTGGGGAGTGCAAAGCCACAGTCTCTCAAGTCTCTACAGTGGGTGGGTTGCCCACTGTGCCATCCTGGGGAGTGCAAAGCCACAGTCTCTCAAGTCTCTACAGTGGGTGGGTTGCCCACTGTGCCATCCTGGGGAGTGCAAAGCCACAGTCTCTCAAGTCACAGTCCATCAGGTGGATGACAGTCTCCACTGGTCAAGGAGGAGGCATGGTGGGCACAGTGACAGTGAACCATAAACAGTGCTTGACAGGAAGGTCCCAGCGGAGCGGTGCTTGTGACGGCGGAGCCCAGCGGAGCGGTGCTTGACAGGAAGGGCCCAGCTGAGCGGTGCGTGACAGGAAGGGCCCAGCGGAGCGGTGCTTGAGACGGCGGTGCCCAGCGGAGCGGTGCTTGACAGGAAGGGCCCAGTGGAGCGGTGCTTGACATGAAGGGCCCAGCGGAGCGGTGCTTGACAGGAAGGGCCCAGCGGAGCGGTGCTTGAGACGGCGGTGCCCAGCGGAGCGGTGCTTGACAGGAAGGGCCCAGCGGAGCGGTGCTTGACAGGAAGGGCCCAGCGGAGCGGTGCTTGAGACGGCGGGGCCCAGCGGAGCGGTGCTTGACAGGAAGGGCCCAGCGGAGCGGTGCTTGACAGGAAGGGCCCAGCGGAGCGGTGCTTGAGACGGCAGTGCCCAGCGGAGCGGTGCTTGAGACGGCGGTGCCCAGCGGAGCGGTGCTTGACAGGAAGGGCCCAGCGGAGCAGTGCTTGACAGGAAGGGCCCAGCGGAGCGGTGCTTGAGACGGCGGTGCCCAGCGGAGCGGTGCTTGACAGGAAGGGCCCAGCGGAGCGGTGCTTGACAGGAAGGGCCCAGCGGAGCGGTGCTTGAGACGGCGGTGCCCAGCGGAGCGGTGCTTGAGACGGCGGTGCCCAGCGGAGCGGTGCTTGACAGGAAGGGCCCAGCGGAGCGGTGCTTGACAGGAAGGGCCCAGCGGAGCGGTGCTTGAGACGGCGGTGCCCAGCGGAGCGGTGCTTGACAGGAAGGGCCCAGCGGAGCGGTGCTGAGACGGCGGGGCCCTGTTCAGCGGTGCTCTTCTGCACGGCGGGGCCCTGTTCAGCGGTGCTCTTCTGCACGACGAGCCCTCTTCAGCGGTGCTCTTCTGCACGGCGGGCCCTCTTCAGCGGTGCTCTTCTGCACGGCGGGGCCCTGTTCAGCGGTGCTCTTCTGCACGGCGGGCCCTGTTCAGCGGTGCTCCTCTGCACGGCGGGCCCTGTTCAGCGGTGCTCTTCTGCACGGAGGGCCCTCTTCAGCGGTGCCTATCTTCACGGCGGGGCCCTGTTCAGCGGTGCCTATCTTCACGGCGGGGCCCTGTTCAGCGGTGCTCTTCTGCACGGCGGGCCCTGTTCAGCGGTGCCTATCTTCACGGCGGGGCCCTGTTCAGCGGTGCTCTTCTGCACGGTGGGCCCTGTTCAGCGGTGCTCTTCTGCATGGCGGGCCCTCTTCAGCTGGGCCTATCTTCACGGCGGGGCCCTGTTCAGCGGTGCCTATCTTCACAGCGGGGCCCTGTTCAGCGGTGCTCTTCTGCACGGCGGGCCCTGTTCAGCGGTGCTCTTCTGCATGGCGGGGCCCTGTTCAGCGGTGCTCTTCTGCACGGCGGGCCCTGTTCACCGGTGCTCCTCTGCACGGCAGGCCCTGTTCAGCGGTGCTCTTCTGCACGGCGGGCCCTCTTCAGCGGTGCCTATCTTCACGGCGGGCCCTGTTCAGCGGTGCTCTTCTGCACGGCGGGCCCTCTTCAGCGGTGCTCTTCTGCACGGCGGGGCCCTGTTCAGCGGTGCTCTTTTGCACGGCGGGCCCTGTTCAGCGGTGCTCTTCTGCACAGCGGGCCCTGTTCAGCCGTGCACATCCAGTAGGTCAAGGGAGCCAGACCTGGGCTGGACTCCCTGCTCAGTCGCCCTCCGACCGTGATGTTTCTGGACCCTTCGGTGACGGAGTCCTGGGCCCTTTGGTGTCCTCCTTTACAGCTGGGATGTAGCATGTGGGGCCCACCTGCTCCGCGCTCCTGCTGGCTGACTTCTCCGCCCTGCTGCCCTTTCGCTCCTTAGATGGGGCTCTCGGGCCCTTGCCTCCCCTAGATGTTGTGGCTGGTGAAGTGGGCGAACTTTGCTCCTTGGGGGCAGCTGTGTCAGTCCTCGCACGGCGGCCCTTTTGTTTCCTGGTCCTCTTGCCGGGGGGGGGCTGGATGTGTCCTTGCTGCTGATTGAGGTGTCACTGCTGGCAAAGGGTGGACTCCAGAACCCATGCACAACAGTGACACCCGAAGCTGGGCTGGTGGTGGCTGTGGTGCTCTTGGGACTCTTTGCAGATGGAGGGGGTAGGTCATCGGAGGGAAAGAGGTTAAGATTAGCCAGGAAAAGTTTTTTAGGGCCAAGGTAAAGGGTAGGAGAAGTGGTGATGGGAGTGGAGGAAGAGGATGTGGGTGTAGGAGAGTCAGGTGTGCTGTCATTGGGTGAAGGTGCTGGTGCTGTAGGCTGTCGTGAGGTGGATGTCTGTAGGGTGGGTGGCTGCCTGCGTTTGTGTGTCTTGGAAGAGGGGGTGACAGACACAGTGGGAGAGGACACAGGGGACGTGTAAATGGCAGTGGGGGTGGTGACTGCACGCGTGCGGACTGTACAGGAGGGTGTGGTGGTGATGGAAGCACTGGCTGATGTTGGTGTGCATGCAGGTGTGAGTGTAGACGTCACAGGGAGGGAGGAGGGAGACGAGGAGGAGGGGGACACAGGGGTGGTAGTGACTGTTGGAATGTCTGCATCTGTGTGTTGCTTGGGTGAGTGTTTGTGGGATCTGTGGTGCTTGTGTCTGGATGAGCTGCCCTTGGGTGTTGAGGTGTGTGCAGGCTGGTCAAATGGTGTGGATGGGATAGGCTGAGGAACAGGAGACAGAGACAGGGTGGAGGCAGTCAGAAGAGGGAGGCTGGAAACAGGGACAATGGCTGCCGTCAGTGCTGAGGCCAGAGCAGTGAACGATTGTTGATGGGCAGCCTGACCCGAATGAATGTCCTCCAGGTAGGCATTGCTCCGATGCACCTCCCTTTCTACCCCCTGGATGGCATTCAAAAGGGTAGTCTGCCCAACAATGAGCGTCCTCGCAAGGTCAATGAGCTCCGCACTGAGGGCAGCAGGGGTGACAGGGGCAGGGGCTGAGGTGCCTGGGGCGAAGGAGACGCCCGCCTTCCTGGGTGAGCGGTCACGGAGCGTAGGCTGAGGGGCTGCAGGGAGGGCGGGGCTGGTGCGCTGGGTGGCGGCTGTACCTGTAGAGGCGGGGGGCCCGGATGTTGCCGCCACCGCTAGGGAGCACCCATCCGAGGACGTGTCTGTGTCGCTGGTCTCACCACCGGTCCCCGTTGTGGTGCTCCCCTCGCCCTCCGGATCACTGGTGCCCTCGGTGTCTGTTCCTGGGCCCACCGGGGCCTTGTGACTTGCAGCTCCCTCGTGCTCCGATGCCAAATCTCCTCCGCCTGATGATGCTAATGCACACATGCACAAGAAGATGAAGAAGAAGGGTGGGGGGAGAAAAAAGAAGACCAGGTTGAGTGCATGCAATGTCAACACCGTTGGCGGAGAGGACAGACACAGGAGCCTCATGCACTAAGCCGCGCATTCGGGGTACACTACTCAGTACTTCTGACTAGGACAACAGGTCAAGAGACGACAAACGCGCACATGTGTGAGGCTGGACCATCAATAGCTGTACTTGTCACCCTACAGAGGTGGGGGCCGGGAGCACAGGGCCATGCCTAAGGGAGAGGACTACACTACAGAGAGCGCCCTGGCCTAATGTCACCCACAACCCTCCTCCCCCACCCAGACGCCTCCACTGCGCAGAAAGATAGCAGAATGTGCTGATACTCACCCCCTTGTGTCTGCTGTGATGCTCTCAAGCGCCCATCCAAATCAGGGTAGGCCACCGCCAGGATCCGGGACATCAGGGGGGTCAGGGTACGACTGGCACCCCTCCTAGGTTGGGAGGCCATCCCCAGCAGTGACTCGGCGGTCTTCCTGGTCCCGCGGCGGATGTCCTCCCACCTCTTGCGGCAGTGGGTGCCCCGTCTGACGTGGACCCCCAGGGCCCGGACTTCCTTGGCGATGGCACGCCAAATCTCGACTTTCTGATGGGCGCTGACCTATGTGACATGTACAGGGTGGGAAGGAAACATTCATCAACTTACTGCATGTTAGATATGATTGGCCCCCCCTCCCCAACCTTGCCATATGGCACATGCTTTCATCTGTCGTGCGTTGCACTCCTCATTCGCCCCCCACCCCACCAACTTACATCCACCCCACTCCACACTGGCATCGCCCATTCCATGTGCACCCGGTGTACTTACCTGTTGGTCTGGAGGACCGTAGAGTAACGCATACTGGGGGAGGACCCCATCCACGAGTTTCTCCAACTCTTCAGACGTGAAGGCAGGGGCCCTTTCCCCAGTCGCAGCAGCCATTCTCACTTCCAGACCGAGGTCACAGCAGCACTTGCAGTATAGGTCCTCTCCTGTGGATGATCAGGTCTCGAGTGATTAAGCAGATAGAAAATGGCGGTCACGCCTGCGGCGGTGCGTACCGCTGCGGTGCATACCGCTACCGCCGGCGCACCTCGTCATTGGCTCCTGAAACCCATAGGCTTCAATGTTAACCAATGCGGCTTCGTATAGCGGTCTTCGACCGCCTACCGCCACGGTGTGCTCCGCCAGCGCATTGACCTCACATCCCATTGTCCCACTTCACAGGTCAGGCAGCCGCCATTTCAAGGGCCCACATGGCATAATTTCTACTGCGACACACAGGCCTAGGCCTTGCATTGCCACACATACACGCCTTTCAATACATAGATAACCGTGTGCTATGCAAGCTGTGGTGAACGTACCAGTGATTAGCTTGACTCTGTGCTCCATGTTGTCATTCCTAGGCACCGTCCGCTGGGACTTGCGAGGAGAAGGATGAATCCTCGCGTGTACCGACCGCTGGTGGACCTGTCGACAATGGAAGAACGCCACATCATACTATGATACCGACTTGACCGTGCCACTATCCATGAACTGTGTGCCCAGCTGGAGCCAGCCCTGATGTCCCCCATCCGCCAACCCACAGGAATTCCCCCTCTGGTGCAAGTGCTGTCAGTCCTCCATTTTCTTGCAAGTGGCTCATTCCAGACAACAGTGGCCATGTCATCTGGAATGTCTCAGCCAATGTTTTCAAAAGTTTTGTCTAGAGTGTTGTCTGCCCTTATGAAACACATGCGGAGTTACATTATATTCCCTGAGGAGGTTGATTTGGCCACTGTGAAGGGTGATTTTTATGCCCTTGGACATATTCCCAACATAATTGGTGCCATTGATGGGACCCATGTGGCTTTAGTACCCCCAAAAGACGATGAGCAGGTGTACAGAAACAGGAAAAGTTACCATTCTATGAACGTCCAGGTGGTCTGTTTGGCTGACCAGTACATCTCCCATGTGAATGCCATGTTCCCTGGTTCAGTGCATGACGCGTATGTGATGCGTAATAGCAGCATCCCTTATGTGATGGAACAGCTACAGAGACAACGTTTGTGGCTAATAGGTGACTCTGGTTACCCCAACCTGCCTTGGCTATTGACCCCAGTGAGGAATCCCCGGACCAGGGCAGAGGAACGGTACAATGAGGCCCATGGGCGAACTAGGAGGATCATAGAAAGGACCTTTGGCCTCCTGAAGGCCAGGTTTAGGTGCCTGCATATGACAGGGGGATCCCTGATGTACTCACCAAAGAAGGTGTGCCAGATCATCGTGGCCTGCTGTATGCTTCACAATCTGGCATTGCGACGTCAGGTGCCTTTCCTGTAGGAGGATGGTCCAGATGGTGGTGTTGAAGCAGCTGTGGAGCCTGCGGAGAGTGAAGAGGAGGAAGACCCAGAGGACGACACAGACAACAGGGACAGAGTTATCCAACAGTATTTTCAGTAGCACACAGGTAAGAATCACCCACGCCATTTTACTTTTCCTGAAAGCCTCCTGCTTCTCAACTTTGTCTATGACCCCCCAGTTCTTTTAAACTGATGTTTGATTTTCCCTTCCCTTTTCAGTGCTGTATGACCCACTGCGTGACTTCTGATTGGTTAGCCCATGGACTAATGCTTATTGATCTCGGTATGTGTTCAGCACAAAGTTAACAGAACATAATTGATCGGTAATGTGTTATACATTTGTAAATAATACAGCCTGACTCCTGATGGATTTCAGAGCATTGAGTGATTTATTTTTTGTGCTAGATAATGGTACATGATATTAACACGGTGATGGGTGGGGGTGGAGTAATGTCCATGGCAGAGTCCAGTTCTCAGTCTCACAGGTGCATTGTGCATATGCCTGTGGAAGGATGGAGCAGGGGCAGTTCAAGGTTGGACAGGGTGGCAATGTGGGACAGTGGGATGACTTCAGGTGGTATCTCATGCTGGCGGGGGTCTTGACATCCTACTCTGTCTATTTTTTTGATCTCAGGCTCCTCTTGCGGGGTGGTTGTTCTTCAGCAGGAGGTGGGGTTCTGGTGGCCTATCGTTGTGGTGGGGCCTCCTGTCCACTAGCGCCGGCGGAGGTGGTAGGCTGTTCCTGGTCCGGGCTAGTGACAGGGGCCCTGTGTGGTGCCACATGGTCCCGCAACGTGTCTTCTATCCGGTTGAGGGCCTGGACTATGCTCCCCATAGCGGTAGAGATGTTGGTGAGTTGATTGGTGAACCCCATGTAGCGTTCCTCCTGCTGTGCCTGGATCTCCTAGAACCTGGCCAGTACCGTCGCCATCGTCTCTTGGGAGTGGTGGTAGGCTGCCATGATGGTGGTGAGGGCCTCTTGGAGAGTGGGTTCCCTGGGCCTCTCCTCCCCCCCCTGTAGCACAGCAGCCCTCCGAGTTGCCCTGTTTCCCCCGGCCTCTGTCCCCTGGACGGTGTGCCCACTACCACTGCCCCCAGGTCCCTGTTGTTGTTGGGGTGGTGGGTTAGCCTGGGTGCCCTGTAGTGGCAGACACACCGCTGATTGACCTGTCCTAGAGACAGAGGCATGGGCCTGCTTGGTGGGAGCTGTGCTGTTGTTCCCAGAGGGGGTTGGGTCTGCTGTGGCCTGTGTGTGGGGAACCGACTGTCCAGAGGTCCCCGATGGTCCGGGCTGGTCATCAGGTTCCAGGTCGACAGAGCTGCTGTCATCACTGGGGGCCTCTTCCGGGGGGGGGATGGACATTTCTGGACCCTCCTGGCCGGTGTGTTGGCGTTCGGGTCCTGCATGGGGTAAGAGAGTATGGTTATTGTTTCTGTGTGTGCTATTGCGTGCGATTTATGGGTGCCCTTGTCCCCCAGTGCTGTCATTCCCTTGGGGGAGGTGTTGTGGGGGTGTTTGGGGGGGGGTATGTGCAGTGGTCATGCTTAGGTGATGGGTGTCCATAGTTTGTGGTGGCATGCAGGGGTTGGTGTTGGGTGGGTTGTGCTGGAGAGACATTCTCAGGGAGGATGTGTGATGGGGGTTGGGGGTGAGGGTGGTGGTGGGGGTTAGCATGCTGGGGGGGGTGAAGTAGTTGAGATTGTACTTACCAGAGTCCATTCCTCCGTGTACTCCAGCGAGGCCATCAGGATGCAGGATGTTTAGTACCTCTTGCTCCCATGCTGTGAATTCGGGTGGAGTGGGTGGGGGTCCCCCGCCAGTCTTCTGCACTGCGATGTTGTGTCGCGAGACCATCGAGCGCACCTTTCCCCGTAAGTCGTTCCAGCGTTTGCGGATGTCGTCTCGATTTCTGGGATGCTGTCCCACCGCGTTGACCCTGTCCACAATCCGCTGCCATAGCTCCGCCTTCCTGGCTATAGTGGTGTGCTGCACCTGTGAGCCGAAGAGCTGGGGTTCAACTCTTATAATTTCCTCCACCATGACCCAGAGTTCTTGGTCCGAAAAGCGTGGGTGCCTTTGGGGTGCCATGGGGTGGTGTGGATGAGGTGTGGGGTGGTGTATATGGTGATGAGTGTGTTAGTGTGTGGTGCTTTGTGCTTCTATGTGGTGTGTGTGATGGTGTAGTGTGCCTCTGTGTGATGTAGCTCTCTATTCTGTGATGTGTCTCTCTCTCCTTCGTCTCTGATCTTCGGTCGTAGGGGTTTGTGGGTGATGTGGGTGTGTGTTTTATAGTTGATTGGATGTGTGGGAGTGTTGTTTGTATGTGTGTCAGGTGTGTGTATTTCAAATTGTCCAATGTGGCAGTGTTTTGGAGCTGTGTGTGTATTTTGAGCGCGGCGGTGTGTACCGCCAATGGAATACCGCGGTTGAAAGACCCCCACGTGGATTCGTGGGTCAGAATGGCATGGGTGTGTTTGTGTTGGCGTGGCGGTGGAGGTTTGGTCATCTCCAGTTTTCCGCGGCCCGCTGATGAGGCGGCCTTCCTTGGATGTCGGGTTTTTGGCGGATTCACAGTTGGTGGTCAGAATGACCGTGGCGGTTTACCGCGGCCACGGCGGTAGTATGGCGGAGTTCTGACCGGCGGTATAGGCCTTTTACCGCCGAGGTCAGAATGACCCCCCATGTTTCCTGCATCATCAACATATCAAACTTGGTAATATATTCTTAGCAATCCTCATCATGGAGCTTAGTTTAATAACCTGCTACATTCTAACTCACAAAGATAAAGCAAAGAATATGTCCTGCTAGGCATCTGAAAGCACAGAATTTACAACACCTGTATCTGAAGTGACTAGAACCCTACTGTCCTCTGAGGACTTATGAATAGTGGTGGTCAATCATTGTCCTCTAAACACTACAGGGCGGACCGTTACTGGTCACAAGGAGGGATATTTGACCTCCAGTGTAGCTTAGGGTGTGAGAAGCTGTGCTATCAACTCCAATTTAGGTTGCAAATGTTTATTAAAAAAACCTTGAGGTACAAAATTAATGGCACTCGTCAACTGTCTTTGCTGAATATTAGAAAAGATCAAGCAACGATCTAATCCTGGGTGGCGGGAAATGAATAACAATACAATCCCTTTTTACCTGCTTATCGAAAGGGCCACTCCATCCAATCTTCCTGACAAATAATATAACCTTATATTCAATAGGATGAGAATCAGAGTTCTTGCCTAACCAGAAGCAAACATTGTTGTTAAGTTGGACCGTGGACTCCTCAGCTGATGGTGGTAACAATGGTGTATTTGTGTAATAGCAACATATGGACTTCAGTCTGGGGGTGATTTAGGCATGAATGATTCCTCGTATGCTGATCTATGCCTGGCCCCACGCTTGGCCCTTCATTCGCCAGGCCAGCATATGGACCTTCTGCAAATCCAGTCAAATTGCCTCTGCTTGCTAGAGACGTTGGTGTATCTTTGGGAACGCCCTCTCGGGTTACAGGAGGTATAAAGTTAATGAGTCCAGGAGGTGGAATCTGTCTCGCTCCTAACTGAGTAGCTGCAGCATTAGTTCTATCACCAATAGGTATAGACACCATGGTGCTTACCAGCCGAGGCTCAGCTTTGTGCTGTCTAAATAAATCTAAAACCGTTGTCTCTAGAGAGCTCGATTTGCCCTTCAAGAGAATCCTGCTGGATTCAATAATTGTTTTAAACTGCTCTAAAAGGTGGACTGAAATATATTTAATGCTGCTGTTAGTAAAAATCCCAGTGACCTTGGGTACACTGCTGCTTTCTTAAATTGCCCCTTTCTTGTTTTAGTTGAAGACCCGTTTGAACTAACATTTCCTTTTGGTCGGGGGTCCTTCTTCAAGCACTGGTGAAGTAATCAGGCAATTTCAATCCAACCTTGTTGACACACAGTCCAAGCCCTCATAAATAGTCCCAGTGCCAGCCACAGAAACCACAGGCTCCCCAGATGTCTGACTAACTTGGGGGAGTAAACCTGGGGTTCCTGCCATTCGCAGAGCTCAAGGGATAGCCGTCATTCTGCCAGGTCTGTCTCCTTAATGACCACCCCTACTGCTCTAACCAAAAAAGAATCCACAGTTGTCCTGTGGGGTTCCCAACTGTAGTGTAGAGAGTGTGAGAGAATACAGATTTAGAATGTGGAGTCTGCAGTTACACGCAGATTAATAAAAATGTGTAATACACAGCTCTGTGTATGATGGAGTCTCCATGTGTGGGGGGTACCCAGGCTGGGGAACACACTATAACTGCTGACAAGATAGGGGGTAAGTATCCAACAGATCAGCTGTGCTCTGCCAGAGAATTTGCTGTTGTCCAAGCAAACTGCTTGTGCGTCCCACGTGTGCCTCCTTCAAAGTTCGGAATCGATGTTTGGAATATGTGTAGTCAAAGCACAACTCCCGCTAGTGTGAAGCTCTTGAAAATAACACAAGCTCCACTGCGAAGTCTACACATCTTTGGCCTAAAAACTTCTGTAAAGGCCATGCAGAGATGGACCACGCTACTATGCAACATTAAGCTATATATCATAATGAGTGATAAAGCCGCAGGCAGATACAACAAGGTTTTGAAAGTGTTGCAAATAGTGCAGCAATTTTCAAGATAACACTGAGATCAGAAGCGCTGTAAGGCAGAGATCAACCAGGTGTCAGAAAGTACAAAAGAATGCCTGAAAACAAAGCAATTCATATGAAAGAAATGGTCATCTGCTTACCAGAGCTGATTAAAGAAAGTCATCATACCTCAGAAGTGGGCAAAGAGACCCAAGAATAAGCGCAGGGATTGTGCCTACTGAGCTACCCAATACCTGAAGTGCCACACCCCCAAAAGCTGCCGGGTGGCGGCTTAGAACAACTTCAAAGGTCTCCAGAAAAGTGAAGGGCTTCAATGAAGACCAAGAAAGAGGTCACTGTTCTAGAGATCATCCAAGATGACCCAGAGGCCACCACATCATAGGGCCTCAGTTATGACAAAGAGGAAGCAGGTCCTAGTGAATAATAGAAAGTATTGGAGAGAACTCCATTCCCAATGTCAGCGAATCCCATAAACATTTATAATGCTGAAGCCTACCTGAAACCACCACCATAATTCAACACCGCCAAAAAGCACAATATTGACAATAGATGGACTGTTTGGATAGAGATATTTGATGATTTAATTGATGCACTACAATAAACAGATAACAAGGCGATTATGAAATACATTAAGAATCTTGCTGGTTAGGGTGTAAAAAAAGTCATAAAGAAAATGTTGGGTGCTGACCAAGTTACACATGGTCAAATTACAGAAGCCTTGAATCTCAAATTCAATCTAATGTGAATGTAGATGAAGAATGGTACTTTTTCAATACAGATTGACAGAAAGTTGGTGAAACCATAGATGCATTTTTGAGATAATAGATATGCTTATCAAACACTGTCATTTTAATGAATGTAATGATGAGGAAGCTATATGTCTCAGCATTATTGACAGACACTGAGGGAAACCCTTAGTCTCGGGCAAGTTCTTATTGTTGCCAGAGCTGAAAAGCATGCAGATCAACAAGCTTCTGCCATGGAGGCCGGAGGTGCCTAATGCGAGTCAGTCCTGACCATAAAAAGTAAGCAGACTGAAGGACACAAACTGATGACTCCATGGAAAAAGAAGTTGTGTTTCACAGGGTGTTTTCGTTTCCGCACAAAGATAAATGTCCCACCAATGGACAGATATGCAGAGGCTGTGGGAAGGTGAACCTTTTTGTAGCAGCTTGCAAGGTGAAGAAAAAGGTAAGTGCATCATGGCAAGAAGACAAAATGGCCACCTGAATGTTCCAGAAACAATGTTTGATGCACAAACACAAGGCCAAGCAACAACACCATTTGAGACAAATCTACACCAAACAGTCGTCCGTCATCTAAATTATCACCAAAACGTTCTTCAGTATCAATATCAAGTGAAAGTGAAGAACACTTTTACCTCAGAAAAATGTGCACATGTTGGACTGGCCGCATGTGAAGAAAAATACCAGTCAAAGAATAGTCAACATGAAAAGCACCAAAGTCATTCAACATTGACTGAAGATTTCACTGAAAGCAAACACTTGTTCAATACCTTTTATTATCAACAGCGTTGCATCAATAAACATTATGCCTGAGGAGAAATATAATGAACTATATCCGTTTCCAGGACTAACACCCATTAACTAAAGCATATACATGGGCTGCATCAAAGCCATTGAAAAGTCAAGGTTGATTTGTAGTGACGATGAAACACCAGAAGACAAATGGGCAAGCACCCATTCATGTGCTTCAAGGAAAGACATCAAGTGCCTATTTAATCAGCCTCAGCACAGCTGCTGATATGGGACTGATCTCAGTGAACTACAAAATGAATGTTCATTATGAACTAGTAAGTCAGTTCCCTTAATTTTTTCATGGGTTAGGAAACTTAAGACTATGAAAGTGCAATTGCATATTAATGAGGTTGTCCATCTTGTAGCTTAAAGAAACAGATGAATTGCATTCATTTACAAGAAACTGTTGAAAAATAATGTGAATCAACATGATATCATTGAGCGTTCTACTGGTCCAGGGACATGGGTTTCTCTCATGGTGGTACACCCAAAAAGGACAGTAAAAGAGATGTAACCATCTGTGCAGCTATTCGTCAAGCAAACAAGGCAATTGAAAGAGAACAACATCCAGGTCCACACATTGCTGAGATGATAACACAATTGAATTGTGCAACGGTCTCCTCTTGCCTTGATGTAAATAAAGAATATCATCAGTTGGAACTTGAGTCAAATTGCAGGTACATTACAAACATTTCTAAACATATTGGTTTATTGTGACATAAAATACTAAGGGGGTCATTATGACCCCGGCGGTTGGTGTAAATATGGGGGTAGTACCGCCAATGTAACACACCAACCGCCATGGCGGTAGCAGCCGCCGGGCTGGAGATAACAATCTCCAAACCGGCGGCAGCTACTGTCCCGCCTGTGGCATTATGACCCTGCCTACCACCATGGTTTTCGCGGCATACATAACACCGCAAAAACCGTGATGGTAGGCCCTACCAGTGACAGGGAATTCCTTCCCTGTCATTGGTAGGAGGCCCACCCAGGCCCCTAACACTCCCCAGACAACCCCCCTCCATCCATGCTCCCCCTTGCAATCCTCCCCCCATAGATGCACACTCGCAGGCACACCACGCATTCACATACTCACTCACACTAGCATACATGCATTCATACATGCATGCATCCATTCATTCACGCACACACCCGTACACACATTAAAACCGACACGCAGACACACATTCACATTTCCATTCATTCACTCATTCTCATACATGAACACACACGCAAACAACACTACACACTAATTTGCATTCACGCACACACTCACACATTCATGCACATACCCTAACACACACAACACCCCCACCCCCTCTCCTGTCAGAAACCCAACTTACCTGCATCCAGGGGGTCTTCCGGCAGGGGACAGGACGATGCAATACTACCGCCAGCAGCGCCCACCAGCAGAACACCGTCAGGCCGTATTATTTGACATAATATGGCTGGTGGCGGTCTACTGATGTGGGGCTGCTGGTGGTAGCAGCGCCACCTTAACACGGTCCACCAGCATGGCCACAGCCGGATATCCGCCCTTCTTGTGGCAGAAATCCAGCTCTGATCATATTATGGCAGACAGATGTTAGCTGCGGTGATGGTCTTTTGGCAGCCGTCACTGCGGTGGTAGGCGGCACTTATCGCCAGTGTTAAAATGTGGGCCTGAGTTTCAGTGTGTCATCAGCTGCAGAGCTTTTTCAAGATGTCATGCGACGTATCATACAACCTGTTATGAAATGCTTTCAACTATACTGATGACAAATTTGTTTATGGAAAAAGAACAAACATTTACCCCCGTCACAGATCTGGGTTAAATCCATCAGTTTTTTTTGCTCACCATGCCATTCCAGTTTGGACCCAGCCATTTGCAAATCAGTCTTGACCCTGCTCCCCATGGGAAGAGTCCCGCCAGAACTGCCATGTCAGGTCCTCCCTGAACCAGAAACAAGCATCCTGGGATAGGTTTTGGGGTATCACCCCCTCAACAGCCAGGCTAACTTGAATCCAGTGGCATAGTGAGCACAGGACCCACATCTGGGCATGCCCTTCCCACTTGGGGTCACAATTGCAAAATGACCAAATGATGGACCGAATGCTGAACAAATCAAACATTCACCCCCAGTCACAGATCTGAGTTAAATCCATCAGTTTTTTTTTTGCTCACCATGCCATTCAAGTCTGGAGCCAGCCATATGCAAATCAGTCTTGACCCTGTTCCCCATGCGAATAGTCAAGCCCGAACTGCCAGGCCAGGTCCTCCCTGGACCAGCAACAACCATCCTGGGACTGGTTTTGGGGTATCACCCTCATCAGCCAGGCTAGCTTTAATCCAGTGGCATAGTGAGCACGGGACCCACGTCTGGGAATACCCTGCCTACTTGGGGTGACAATTACAAAAAGAACAAATCATGGACAGAATGCTGAACACATCAAACATCCACCCCTAGTCACAGATCTGGGTTAAATCTTTTGTTTCCTTTTACTCGCCATGCCATTCCAGTTTGTACCCAGCTGTCTAAACTGGAAAAATATGTCTGGGTCCAAACTGGGTTAGCATGGTGAGCAAAATAACTGATGGATTAAACTCAAATCTGTGACTAGAGATGAATGTTTCATTTGTTGTGCTCAACACGAGTCCTCTTTCTTCCAGAAAGCCAGTGCTGAGGGTCAGACAGTACGCATTGCAAGGGCGCTTGTGTTCCATGGCATTGGCACCCTTAACCCCTTCGCTGTCAGGCCTTTTCCCCATCCTGTGCCAAGTCTTTTTCTGGCTATTTGGGGTAGTTTGCGGTTAGACCCTCTTTTTGTCCACATACGCTATCCACGCCAAATTTGCATCCTATTCCCCTACATTCTAGGGATTCTACAGGTACCCAGAGTTTGTAGGTTCCCCTGAAGGAGACCAAGAAATTAGCCAAATGACAGCTGAAATTCATTTTCTTGGGGGGGGAAATGGGAAAAAGTGCTGCAGAAGAAAGCATGTGGCTTATTCCCTGCAAATGGCACTGACAAAGGGTTTATGGTGCTTAAATTACTATCTTCCTAGCTTGCAAAACAGGCAGATTTAAATCAGAAAACCCAATTTTTTAACACAGTTTTGGTATTTTACTGGGACATACCCCATTTTTACTTACAAAGGGTCATTTGTGTAGATCCTTCAAGGTTTTCCTATAGAAAGTTACAGTTGAAATAAAAAATATTGAAATTGATTTGAAAAAACCCAGCCATTTCTGTCTCTGTTTTCTTCTGTAACGTTTTATAGTTATGGCAGATTTTAAAAAACATTAGATTGTTACGTCTGCTGGACCCTTCTGGTTGCAGGGATATAGAGAGCTTGTAGGTTCATTAAGAACCCAAGGTACCCAAAGCCAATAAATGAGCTGCACATTGCAATGGGTTTTTGTAGTATACCGGGTATACAGCAATTCATTTGGTAAAGTATAAAGAGTGAAACATAGGTATCAAGGAAACCGATGTATTTCCCACATTGGCACAAGATATGAAGTTTAGAAGCAGCGGCAAAAATGTTGAGAAGGACAATCGGCAATAACACTTGTCCTTCTAGTCTGTGTTCCCCAAAGTCTCCTGATAAAAATGGTACCTCACTTGTGTGGGTAGGCCTAGTGCCCGCGGCAGGAAATGCCCCAGAGCGCAACATGGACACATCACAACACAGTACCTCCCAGTACCTCAGTAGGCACTTAGGGAAACCTACCTAACCTGCACATTTTTTAAAACAAGAAACCTAGTAGAATCCTGGATGTGGTGACTTGTGGGGTTCTCAATGGGTTCTGTCACCCAGAACCCTTGCAAACCTCAGAACTTGGCTAATAAAAAAAACTCTTTCCTCAAATTTCGGTGCTGCAAAGTTCTGGAATCTGAGGGAAGACACAAACTTCCTTCCACCCAGCATTCCCCCAAGTCTCATTATAAAAACAGTACTTCACTTGTGTGGGTAGGCCTAGTGCCCCGACAGAAAATGCCCCAAAACACAAGGTGGACACATGACATTTTTCCAATGAAAATGGATGTGTTTTTTGCAAAGTGCCAAGCTATGGCTTTTGACTGCTAGATCAGCCAGCACCTACGGAAACCAAGCAAACCTGTACATTTTTAGACACTAGACACCTAGGGGTATAAAGAATGGGGTGACTTGTGGGGCTCTTACTGGGTTCTGTCACCAAGAATCCTTTGAAAACCTCACAAATGTGGCTAAAAAACACTTTTTTCTCACATTTCATAGCTGCAAAGTTATGGAATCTGAGGGGAGCCACAAACTTCCTTCCACCCAGCGTTCCTCCAGGTCTCCTGATAAAAATAGTCCCTCACTTGTGTGGGCAGGCCTAGTGCCCCCAACAGAAAATGCCTCAAAACACAACGTGGACACATCACATTTTCCCAATGAAAACTGTTTTTTTTTTGCTAAGTGCCTAGCTGTGGATTTTGACCTCTAGCTCGGCAGGCACCTGGGGAAACTTAGCAAACCTATACATTTATGGAAATTAGACACCTAGGGAAATCCAGAATGGGGTGGCTTGTGGAGCTCTTGCTGGGTTCTGTGACCCAGAATCCTTTGCAAATCTCAAAATGTGGCTAAAAACACTTTTTCCTCACATTTAGTTTCTGCAATGTTCTGGAACGTGAGGGGAGCCACAAACTTGCCTTCCACCCAGCATTTCCTCAAGTCTCTTGATAAAAATGGTACCTCACTTGTGTGGGTAGCCCTAGTGACTGCGACAAGGAAAAAACACAACATGGACACATCAAAATTATCTGTTACAAAACTACCTGCTTTTGCATGGGAGGGCACCTGCGTTTTTAGTCCTGGGCTTGACAGCCATCCAAGGAAACCTACCAAACCCAGAAATGTCTTAAACTAGACACCTGAGGGAGTCCCGGGAAGAGAGACTTGTGTGGATCCCCCAGAGTTTTCTTACCCAGAATCCCATTCAAACCTCAAATTTAGCTAAAAGAATCACATTTTCCTCACATTTCTGTGTGGGATCACTACACCAGCTGTAAGAAAGTACCCTCTTTCTTGGCATGGTTACCCTCATTTTCTGCCTGATGTCAGTGTGCTTGACTGTGTCTACTGGGATACTGCTAATCAGGACTCTATGATCTCTCCCTTCAAAATGGTTGTTGGATACTGTTAACACAGTATTTCATCCACAATTGGCATACTGGTGCCCCCTTTATAAGTCCCTAGTATATGTTACCTAGGTACCCAGGGCATTGGCGTTCCAGGGGATCCCTACGGGCTGCAGTATATATTTTGCCACCCATAGGGAGCCCATGCTAAGGCTTCTACAGGACTGCCATAGCAGCCTGTGTGAAAAGGTGCAAACACCCTTTCACTGCCATTTACACTGCACCTGGTAACTTATAAGTGACCCCTATAGCAGGCCCCACAACCCTGAGGGCAGGGTGCAAAGTACCTGTGTGTGAGGGCACCCCTGCACTAGCAGAGGTGCCCCTGCGAGCTTGACAACCATTTTCCCAGACTTCGTGAGTGCAGGGACGCCATTTTCCTCATGTACTGGACATAGGTCACTACATATGTCCAGCTACATAATGGTAACTCAAACATAGGCATGTTTGGTATCGAACATGTAGGAATCATACCCCCATGCTTTTGCAAGTATTGGTTGCATGAACCCATGCACTCTAGAGGCTCCTTAGAGGACCCCCAGAACTACAATAACACCCTTTTGAGGTTTTTCAGGCAGCCCCAGCTGCTGCCACCTTACACATAGGTTTTTGCCCTCCTGTTACTTGAAAAGCTCAGGCCCAGGAAGGCAGTACAAAGGATTTCCTTTGGGAGAGGGGTGTTACACCCTCTCCCTTTGAAAATATGTGTTACACGCTTGGGAGGGGTTGCCTCCTCAAGCCACTGGAACATTTTTTGAAGGCCACATTTGGTGCCCTCCATGCATAATCTAGTGTACACCAGTTCAGCGACCCCCAGTCCCTGCTCTGGCACGAAACTGGACAAAGGAAAGGGAAGTGACCACTAACCTGTCCATCACCACCCCAGGGGTGGTGCTCAGAGCTCCTCCAGAGGGTCCCTGGGTTTTGCCATCTTGGATTCGAAGTTGACTGAGAACTCTGGGAACATCTGACTGGCCAATACCACCAGGTGACATCAGAGCCCTCCCCTGATAGGTGCTTACCTGGTTAGCTGACCAATCCCCCTTTCAGGGCTATTTAGGGTCTCTCCTTTGGGTGGTTCTTCAGATCCGGATTGCAAGCATCCAGCAGGAATCCTCTGCATCCTCCACTTCAACTTCTCACCAAAAAAAAAGCAACTCGAACCTCCAGGAACTCTACAAACTGCAACAAAGAAGCAAAACGCCATCTGCAATATTGTATCTTCAGATCCTGCAAGAAATTGCAACTGTTTCCCAGTCGTACATCCTCTGAGGACAGCCCGTCTTCAGCCTGCACCAGAAGAGCGAAGGAATCTCCCTTGGGGTGAAGGAGTCACTCCCCTGCTTCAGCAGGCACCTACTGCAACGACAACTGGTTGTGTGGATTTCCTCTCCTGCTGATCTGCGTGGATCCTGCATCATGGGTAATAGACTGAAGTGGTCCTGAGAGTCCTGACGTCCCACTGCCCAACTTTGGTAAGATAAGAGCTTGCCTCCCCACTCAAGACAATACCCCATGCACTGTGTGTTTTGCAGTTGTCAAGGCTTGTTGGCATCCTTCCATGAAGTTCTTCATGCATCTTGTAGCTCCGACCCTCAGCACTCTATCATGTGACGCACAGCTTCCTGAGTCGTTCTTCGGCGGCGTGGGGGCCTTTGTCGTAATGATGCGTGGGCTTCTTTTTGTGCCTTCCTTGTCCCCATGCTGTGGGACTCCTGTGCACGCTGCCTGGTCTTCTGTGAGCTCTCTGAGTTCCTGAGAGCCCCCTTTGACTCCCCCTCCTGGGTAGAGTCCACCTACTCCTTCCTGGTCCCGGGCAGCCCCATTTTCTGCTAACCGCAAACTTTGCATGTGCCAAGGCATGTTGGCAGACTCCAGTGACGCAAACCAGACTGCAATCCTCCATCTGGCGTGGGACATCACGTGCACCAACCAGGATCCCGACTCCATCTTCTTGGGTGCAATACTGACTGTTCTTCCTCACCTGTGGTTCTTCTGTTGCACCTTTATCCGGGTTAACAGGGGCTCCTGTTCTTCCTGGACTCTTCTGTGGTTCTTGGACTTAGTCCCCTTCTTCCACAGGTCCTCAAGTTCAGGAATCCACTGTTGGTGTCTTGCAGTCCCTTCTGGTTCTTGCATAATCTTCTTTCCTGTGTTCTTGTGTGTTCTAGGAAAGTTACTGTGATTTACTCCTGCTTTCCTGGGCACTGGGGTAAGTTCTAGTACTTACCTTTGGGGTTTTCTAGTACTCCCAGCTCCCCTCTACACACTACACTTGCCTAGGTGGGAGACCGACTTTCGCATTCCACTTTCTTAGTATATAGTTGGTGCTGCCCCTAGGCCCATTTCTAACTATTGCAATTTTCACTAATTGCACTATTTTCTAACTATGTTTCTTCATACTAGTGTATATTATTTGTGCATTACTTACCTCCTAAGGGAGTATAGTCTCTATGGTATTTCTGGCATTTGTGTCATCAAAATAAAGTACCTTTATTTTTGTAACACTGAGTATTTTCTGTCATGTGTGTGAGTACTGAGTGACTACAGTGGTATTGCATGAGCTTTGCATGTCTCCTAGATAAGCCTTGGCTGCTCATCCACAGCTACCTCTAGAGAGTCTGGCATCTAGACACTGCCTACACTATACTAAAAAGGGATAACTGGACCTGGTATAAGGTGTAAGTAACATAGGTATCCACTACAAACCAGGCCAGCCTCCTACATTGGTGGTGCAGCAGTGGGATAAGTACTTGCACTTGCCGTATCACTCTGTCACCTGGTGCTTTCTACAGGGAAGACTACTCTATACCTAGAGAAAATACATTATACCTTGAACAGTGTTGGACTTTTTTGCTTATGCAGGGTCATCCTCAATCTTTTTGCCTCCTGCCTCCTATTTTTTCTGACCTCTTGCTGTTGGCTTTTGAACTCTGAGCACTTTACCACTGCTAACCAGTGCTAAAGTCCATATGCTCTCTGTGTAAATTGTATTTAATTGGTTTATCCATGATTGGCATATTTGTTTTACTGTTAAGTCCCTAGTAAAGTACACTAGAGGTGCCTAGGGCCTGTAAATCAAATGTTACTAGTAGGCCTCCAGCACTGGTTGTGCCACCCACATAAGTAACTCTGTAATCATGTCTCAGACCTGCCACTGCAGTGTCTGTGTGTGTATTTTTATACTATAAATTCGACTTGGCAAGTGTACCCACTTGGCAGGCCTAAACCTTCCCTTTTCTTACATGTAAGGCACCCCTAAGGTAGGCCCTAGGTAGCCCCAAGGGCAGGGTGCAGTGTATGGATAAGGTAGGACATATAGTAATGTGGTTTATATGTCCTGACAGTGAAATAGTGTCAACTTTGTTTTTCACTGTTGCAAGGCCTGTCTCTCTCATAGGGTAACATGGGGGCTACCTTTAAATATGATTAAAGTGTAGATTCCCCTAGAGAGTAGATGGACATGTGGAGTTTGGGGTCCCTGAACTCACAATTTAAAAATACATCTTTTAGTAAAGTTGGTTTTAAGATTGTGCGTTTGAAAATGCCACTTTTAGAAAGTGAGCATTTTCTTGCTTAAACCATTCTGTGACTCTGCCGTTTTTGTGGATTCCCTGTCTGGGTCAGTTTGACAGTTGGGTTGTTCTTCACCTCGCACTAGACAGTGACACAAAGGGGGCTGGGGTGTAACCTGCATTTCCTGATTAGCCATCTCTGCTAGGAGGGAGGGGTGGAGTGGTCACTCTCATCTGAAAGGACTGTGCCTGCCTCTGACAATGCCGGCTCCGACCCCCTGGTGTGTGTCTGAGGCCTTGCCTGGGCAAGGCAGGATTTCACAAGTAGGTGTGAGTCCCCTTTGAAGAAAGGTGACTTCAAAGACTAAAATGGGTATAAGAAGGGCACCAAAATCTACAGACTTTTGAGAAACACTTCTGGAACCAAGAGGAACCTCTGCCTGGAGAAGAGCTGATAGCTGAGGAAGAAGTGCTGCCCTGCCTGTGACTGTGCTTTGTGGAGCTTTCCTGCAGTGCTGCTTATGCCAGAGTAAGAGGGCAAAGACTGGACTTTTTGTGCCTTCCATCTTGTGAAGAAATCTCCAAGGGCTTGATTTAGAGCTTGCCTCCTGTTGTTTGAAGTCTCAGGGACAGCAAAGACTTCTCTCCGCCAGCACCTGGAGTCTCTGGAGAGACTCCTGCCCCGACAAGTGGTGTCGTATCCAGGCCCTGGGCCCTTGAAAGGAAAGCTGGTGGAATCCAAGGAAATCGACTTCGGACGACTTCGGACCGGCGCCGCTGCTGAATCCGGTAACGCCGCCTGCACCTGATGCCGTGACCTTCGCTGGAACGCGATGCTCTTCGCAGCCCGACGCCGCAGCAGCCCCGCTGAAGTCCGCGACTCCGTGGAAGTCGCCGCACCACGTCGTGACCGATGCCGCTTGAAGTGCACGGATTCAACGTTTTGCACAGACACCGCGATTCCCGACGCCGCGCATTGGCTTGTTTTCACTCTTCACCAAAGATACTGTACTTGGGGGTCTACACAACTCCTTGTCCGGCGCCGCTGGTGTCGGCTTGTTGGGAACGACTCTGTCATGACGCCGGGTTAACATCTCATCGAATAATTTTTGTTTCTATACGCTATTTTTGAGTTTAATCTTTAAAAATTCATAACTTGACTTGTGTATGTCGGATTTTTGTCGTTATGGTCTTGTTTTGTTTAGATAAATATTTCCTATTTTTCTAAACCGGTGTTGTGTCATTTTGTAGTGTTTTCATCAAGCTACTGTGTGTGTTGGTACAAATACTTTACACCTAGCACTCTGAGGTTAAGCCTACTGCCCTGCCAAGCTACCAAGGGGGTAAGCAGGGGTTGGCTGAGGGTGATTCTCTTTTACCCTGACTAGAGTGAGGGTCCTTGCTTGAACAGGGGGTAACCTGACTGTCAACCAAAGACCCCATTTCTAACAAACAGGAATCTAGTTTATTTACTTATTTTCTGAGAGACTAGAGGTTAGGTAGGTTTGGTACATCCTACACCACCCTAAAACATATACCATGTCTGCAGCTGGACCTAGCTCTGGGGTCATGGACTTTCCCTATGAGGACATGACCTTCAAGGAATTGAAGGGGCTTTGTTCAGACAGGAAATTAGAAATGGGGAACAATCCCAATAAGAATGTCCTTTTGAGCCTCCTTCTTCAGGATGACTAGGAGCATGCTGGTAGCCAGGAGGAGGAGGAGGAGGATTCTCAGCTCCTTGAGTTAGAAGAAAATCTTCCTGGTTCGGGGGAGGATTCTTCCAAAGATCTGGTACCCAGTAGACCAACTAGTGTAGCTGGTAGTGGGAGGGGAAGTCAATCAGTCAGGGCTCCCTTTATACCCAGAGGACAGGTAGCTAGGATCACAAAGACTAGGGAAAGATCTACCTCTGCCCATTTCCACATCACCTCAGTGCCTGAAGGGTCACACTGCACAACTCCAGGGGATGTCTGTATAGATAGAGAGCTCAGAAAGCTGAGTCTGGAGGAGCCCAGGCTGAGGCTGCAGCAGCAACAGCTAGTCCTAGATAGGGAGGCCTTGGCAGTGGAGAGGGAAAGGCAGGGGTTGAGGTTAGTACCCCGTGGTGACAGCAGCAATAGTTTCAGGGATTATAGGGTCAGGGAGGACTCCAATGATTCCAGAAACGTGCATAAAAGTGTCCCCTCATACAAGGTGGGGGATGACATATACAAGTGGTTTGCTGGACTTGAGAGGGCCTGTAAAGTTCAGAGGGTCACTCAAAGGCAGTGGGCTGCTATTCTTTGGTAGTCCTTCTCTGAGAAGGGGAAGGATAGACTTCTTACTGTCAGAGAACAGACAACTACACTATTTTAAAAACAGTTCATTTGGAAGGTTTTTTTCTCACCACTGAACAATATAGGATCAAGTTCAGGAAGACCAGAAAAGAGCCCTCACAGGATTGGGTTGACTTTGTGGATTGTTCTGTCAAAGATTTAGAAGGCTGGTTAAATGGCAGCAAAGTGCCAGACTGTGAGGGCTTGTACAATCTGCTGTTGAGAGAGCATATTTTGAATAACTGTGGTTCTGACGTGTTGCACCAATACTTGGTAGACTCAGATCTGACCCCAAGAACTGGGAAAGAAGGCAGACAAATGGGTTAGATCCAGGGTGAGCAGACAAGCTCATACAGAGGGTGACAAGGACACAAGAAGGAGGATGGTAAGTCACATGACAAAGGTGGGAACAAAGATAAAAACAAAGAGTCTTCATCAGGCCCACAAAACTCTTCTGGGGGTGGATCTAAATGCTCTTCTCACAACCATCAGAATAAAAAGCTGTGATGCTATATCAGCAGGAACAAAGGCCATAAGGCAGGAGACAGCTCTTGCCCTAAGAAAAGCACCAAGCCTACCACTACCCCCACTGCCACCAACTACTGCCCTTTGCAATAGCAGTGGTGGTGGGAAAACTAATACTACAAATAGACAGTCCAAGGGTGTAGCAAGGCTCACTCTGGGAAATGTAGTGGGGTTGGTTTAGTTAGGGAAACCACTGAGGCTGTTTTAGTCTCTGGTGGTGGCATTGACCTTGCCACCCTTGTTGCTTGTCCCCTTAATATGAGCAACAACCCCTAATAAATGGTGTTCTGGTTGAGGCCTACAGGGGCACATGTGCCAGTATCACAATGGTGACTGAAACATTGGTGGCCCCTGAGCAACACCTACTTGGTCATCAGTATCAAGGGACTGGCACCCATAACAACACTGTAAGTCACCCATGGCAGTTGTTTATCTCAGCATGTGGGGGGGGGGGGTTATTGGTCCTAAAAAGGTTGTGGTATCCACAGACCTACCTGTAGAGTGTCTACTAGGTAACACCTTGGAGACTTCAGAGTGGGCTAAAGTGGAGTTAGAAGACCATGCAGCCATGCTGGGCATTCCTGGGCATATCTTTGCTTTAACCAGTTTTCAAGCCAAGAAGCAAAGAGGACAGGGAAACTTGGATCCTGTAAATATAGACCAAGAGCTTCCCAAAAGCAGGGGTAGAAAGGGTAAAAAGTTATCCACTATCCCTCCCTCCACTGATGATTTCACCTTTGAGGAGGAGGGGTCAACTCCCTGGACAGAACATACACCTGAAGAACTTCAAGCTGATACAGATGAACTCTTAGGTGCAGGGGGGGGCTGTCAGGAAAGAGTTATGTGTGGCTCATCAGACTTTCCCACACTTGAGGGTTTGAGACAGCAAGCTGTCAAAGAAGAGGAAGGAGATATCAGTGGCACCTACAGGGTGTACTGGGAGAACAATCTCTTGTATTCTGGGGCAATGGACCCCAAACCTGGTGCCACCAGGAGACTGCTCATTCCCTTGCAATACAGCGAATTTTAGTTGACCTTGGCACATGATATTCCCTTGCTGGACATCTGGGGCAAAGTAAGACCTGGGACAGACTGGTCCCTCACTTTCGCTGGCCTCACATGTCTGAAGACACTAAGGTGTTTTGTCGCTCCTGTGTCACTTATTAAGCCAGTGGCAACACAGGTGGCACTCCAAAGCCCCCTTAATCCCACTGCCAGTGGTTGTGGTACCTTTTGAAAGGATAGGGATTGATATTGTTGGCCCCCTTGACCTTCCGACAGCTTCTGGAAGCAGATTTAGGTCCTCATTTTGAACATAGCGGGATAGCCCGCCGCCGACCATGCTGACGGTCTACGGAAGACTGCCAGCGGCAGCAGCAGGCGTCCTGCCATATTCTGCCCCATGGAGCCTCACCACCATTGATGCAGTGAGGGCCGTCATGTGCCACGCTGGCGGTCGGTGGCTGGGGTGGATGCTGCTCCACCCTTACCGCCACGTCAGTCCAGACACCACCACGCCTATAATGATGCAGTCATAGGCGTGGCGGTGTATGGAGGGTCAGTGATGCCGACAGAGCAGCATCCTAGGAGCCCGTTTCCTCCCAGGGCAGCGCCACAGAACAGATAAGTGCTGCCCGAGAGGGGAGGGGGGGAGTGGGTGTGTGTGTTAAGTAAGTGCATGCATGGGGGTGTGCATGTGTGTTTGTGAAGGGGGATGTGTGTTTGCGTGTATGAATGTGTGTGCCTGTTGGAATATGGGTGCATGTGAATGTGGAGGGTTGAGGCTTGGGGTGACCTATATGGAGGTGGGGTTGGGAGATGGTGAGGGGGGTTGGGGAGGGCCTACAGGAAGACTGGAGGGAGGAGGGATGGGGGTCGGTTTCAAGGGTTCAGGGGGTCGGTGGGGGCAGTTCTAGAGGCTTGGGTTGGTGGGTGGGGGGTTGTGGCAAGCCGGGGCATGGCATGTCATATACATGTGACAGGAATGAGAATTCCTGTCACCCGTATGCTTTCTGCCAGGGATTACCTGGCGGGGTATCCCACCAGAAAATCCCTAGTGGAAATGGGATCATTATCCCACCGCAGGTCGGCCTCCACTGCCGGGTCAAAAGTGCCTACTGTCAATCCGGTGGTCAAATCTGGCCTGGTGGTGGGTAGTAGTGAACTGGCTGCTTTTCAGCCAATTTACTACTGTGTTCATTCATATGGCGGTATGAACCGCCATGCCGTTTGCGGTAATGACCGCCAGAGGGGCGGTCATTACTGCCATGTTTATAATGAGGGCCTTAATCTGATGGTGGTGGACCATGCCACCAGGTATCCAGAAGCCATACCCCTTAGGACCACTACAGCTCCTGCAGTGGCCAAAGACCTACTGGGAATATTTTCCAGGGTGGGTTTCCCTAAAGAGGTTGTATCAGACAGAGGTAGCTTGAAATAACTTGAAAGCAATGTGGGAAGAGTGTGGTGCAACCTACAAATTCATCATACCTTACCATCCCCATCCAAATGGGTTTGTTGAGCGTTTTAATAAAACACTCAAAGGCATGATAATGGACTTCTCTGAAAAATTCAGGAGGAGATGGGATGTCCTGTTCCCATGCCTCTTCTTTACCTACAGGGATGTACCCCAAAAAAGAGTGGGCTACAGCCCCTTTGAACTCCTCTTTGGTCACCCTGTTAGGAGTCCATTAGCTCTTGTCAAGGAGGGTTGGAAGCAACCCCTGAAGCCCCCTAAACAAGATAAAGTGGACTATGTACTTGACCTAAGACCTAGAATGTCTTAGTGCATGAAGAAAGCCACGAGAACCTTCAGGCAAGCCAAGAAGTGCAAAAGCAATGGCATGACAAGAAGGCTGTCCTGACAGTATACCATCCAGAGCAGAATGTGTGGGTCCTGGAGCTTGTGGCACCAAGGGTACTCCAAGATAAATGGAGTTGTCCTCACTTTATAGTGGAGAAAAAGGGTGTGGTCACTCATTTAGCTGACCTTGGCACTCCAAGAAGTCCTCTCAGAGTACTTTATGTGAACTGCCTAAAGCCCTACTATAACAGGACTGGCTTAACCCTGTTCATGGCCACTGATGAGGGGCAGGAGGAAGAGGGTGACCCTCTCCCTGATCTCGTCTCCAATACTACAGCTGATGGCTCAGTAGATGGAGTGATCCTAGCAGATTGCCTTAATGAATCTTAGGAGGAGAACTGCAGGAACCTCCTAGGCCAGATCTCTGAACTGTTTTCTCTAGCACCTTGTCAGACTACATGGTGTGAACACACCATTGACACAGGATATAGTTTGCCTGTTAAAAGTAAAATGTATAGGCAACCTGATCATGTTAGGGATTGCATCAATGCAGAAGTGCGGAAGATGCTTGACCTAGGAGTGATTGACACTCTGACAGCTCCTGGGCTAGCCCAGCGGTGCTGGTACCAAAACCTCACTCCCAAAATGGGAAAAGAGAGATGAGGTTTTATGTAGATTATAGAGGGCTCAACAGAGTCACTAAGACTGATGCTCACCGTACACCCAGGGCAGATGAGCTAATAGATACACTGGCATCTGCCAAGAATCTAAGCACCTTTAACTTGACTGCAGGGTATTGGCGGATCAAATTGTCACAAGATGCAAAACCCAAGACGGCTTTCTCAACCATTGGAGGGCATTATCAGTTTACAGTTATACCCTTTGGTTTGAATAATGCACCTGCCGCTTTTCAGAGGATGGTGAATGCAGCCCTCTAAGGTCTGTAAACCTTCATTGCAGCATATCTGGATGATATAGCTGTCTTTAGCTCCACCTGGGAGGATCACCTCGTCCACCTATGGAACATTTCGGAGGCTCTGCAAAAAGCAGGCCTTATTATCAAGGCTTCAAAATGCCAGGTAGGGCAGGGGAAGGTGGTTTATCTGGGACACCTAGCTGGTGGGGAACAGATTCAGCCACTGCAGGGGAAGATCCAGACTATTTTAGATTAGACCTCACCTACAACACAGATCCAGGTGAGAGCTTTTCTAGGCCTCACTGGGTATTACAGGAGGTTCATTAATAATTATGGCTATGCGATCATGCAGCAGGAGTGCTCAAAGAGACATCAGGCTTTCCTTTCCTTTGATGCCTCTCTGACCTCCCACTTCCAGAGGAGAAACTAATCAGTTTCTTCTCAGGATGCCCTGGAAGCTATGCTTCCAGCACATCGGGGCAAACTCTGATGACCACAGCGCACGGTGTACACTGTCGTCATCAGATGTTGAGGGGGTCGGGGTGGCAGCGGAAGCCCGGGAGGGTGATGGGCATCCTAAGAAGTGAGTGCCAGCTCTTCCCCACAATTAATCAATCAATCAATCAATGTATTTGTAGAGCATGGCTTTGTTCCTACCATTGTTTGGTTTTTGTATGAACCCTGAAGTTATGGGATTAAAATAGAAATCTCTCTCTTATCAAAGAAGATGGAGACATAATTAGGAATTGAATAACAATATGACATTCATGTGAATATCTTTTCAGCTTCAGAAAAATAAATTGTATATTCTTAATTTGTACTCCACTGTACTGTAAGATAATGTATGTGTATGTTTATGCAGTGTCATGGTCTGATTATCTTAATTGTTTTGTCTGATGTGTTAGGTTGTCTCCGTTTATTAATTCATGTATAGGTGTAAATATTTATGGAAATATTTTTTTGTCTTTCCATGTTTATTTTTGTATAATTGTATATTTGAATATTGATTTATGCCGTTGTTTGACATACATTTGTAATAAATATATTTTTTTTTAAATAATTTCGTTACAGCTTTGTTCTATACTAGATATAAGTGAATATTGATTGTAGCTCATTGCTTTTTCTTGTATTCAAGTATTATTCCCTGGATGGGCTACTTATCAAACCAGGGACCCTCGATAGTCTTTTTTCCTTGATTCACCTGTTAGGGTCTCAAGGTGCTGGGGGGGGCAGTAAGTGAAGGTCAGAGGGGGTCAAGTGAAGAGCCAGGTTTTGAGGTCTTTTCTGAATTGTGATAGAGTGGGCGATCTTCTGAAGTGGATAGGAAGGGAGTTCCAGGTCTTGGCGGCGTGGTAGGAGAAGGACATTCCTCTTTCTGTGGCCTTCCATATGCGTGGGACGACGGTGAGGGTGCGCTCGGTGGAGGGGAGTTGCCTGGTGTTTGTGAAGAAATTGAGTCTTTGGTTGAGGTATTCTGGTCCCGCGTTGTGGAGGGCTTTGTATGTGTGTGTAGAATTTGAATGTGATTCCCTTGTCTACTGGGAGCCAGTGCAGGTCTCTCAGTAGCGTGGAGGTGTGGCTGTGTTTGGGGGTGTTCTTGATGAGATGGGCGGAGCCGTTCTGGATGCGTTATAGTCTTTTCTGTACCTTGGTGGTGGTTCCGGTATAGAGTGCTTTGCTGTAGTCCAGGCAGCTGCTGACGAGGGCCTGGGTGACTGTTCTTTTGGATTCTGTTGGGATCCATTTGAAGATCTTCCAGAGCATGTGCATGGTGTTGAAACATGCAGAGGAGACTGCGCTGACTTGACGGTTCATCAAGAGAGCTGAGTCCAGGATGAAACCGAGGTTGCAGCGTGGTTGGTGGGGGCAGTAGCGCTTCCGAGGTCAGTGGGCCACCTGGAGATGTCCCAGGCTGCTGGGCTGTTGCCAATGATGAAGACTTCTGTTTTTTTCAGTATTTAGCTTGAGGCAGCTCTCCTTAATCCAGGCTGCGACTGCCTTCATTCCATTGTGGAAGTTGGCTTTCGCTGTGAGTGGGTCGTTGGTGAGGGAGATGATTAACTGAGTGTCGTTGGCATATGAGACAATGTTGAGTGCGTGGTGTCTGGCGATGGTGGCAAGGGGGGCCATGTAGAGATTGAAGAGAGTGGGGCTCAGAGAGGACCCTTGCAGGACGTCGTAGAGGATCTTGGTGGCCTCTGAGTAGAAGGCGGGGAGACTGACTTTTTGGGTCCTGTCAGAAAGGAAGGAAGTGATCCATTCTAGTGCCTTGTCTCGGATGCCAGCGTCGTGGAGAGGAGTCCGTAGAGTGCGGAGGGAGATGGTGTCGAAAGCGGTGGACAGGTTGAGGAGGATGAGGGCCGCGGTCTCACCCCTGTCTAGGAGGTTGCGAATGTCATCTGTGGCAGCGAGGAGGGCGGTCTCGGTGCTGTGGTTGCTCCGGAAGCCTGACTGAGAGGGGTCAAGGATGTTGTAGAGTTTGATGTGTTTGGTGAGTTGTCTGTTGACAGCTTTTTCAATGACCTTGGCTAGGAAGGGGAGTAGAGAGATGGGCTGGAAGTTCTTGAGGTCATCTGAGTCTGCGGTTGGTTTCTTCAGTAAGGGCTTAATTTTAGTGTGTTTCCAGATTTCTGGGAAGGTGGTGGTTTCGAAGGAGCGGTTGATGATGTGCCGGAGCTTGGGTGCAATGGTGCTGCTTGCTTTGTTGAAGATGTGGTGGGGGCAGGGATCGAAGGGAGAGCCGGAATGGATGGAGTTCATGATGTTGAGGGTTTCCTCGTTGGATCTGTTGGCCCAGCAGAGTAGGTGGAGGGGGGTTGGAGGAGCTTCGGTGGTGGCAATGACGGAGTTGAGCGTGGGATGGCCCTGGGTTGAGAAGCTGTCGTAGATGTCGGTTAACTTGCAGTGGAAGTAGGTGGAGAGGTTGTTGTAGAGTTCTTGTGAGGGGATGATGTCCGTGTAGTTGTTTGCCCTGGGGTTGGTCAGTTCGCTGATGATCGTGAAGAGATCTTTGCTGTTATGGGCATTGTTGTTGATGCGTTCCTGGAAGGCATTTCTCTTGATGGTCCTGATGAGTTGGTGGTGTGTGTTTAAGGCTTTTTTAAAGGCTTTGTAGTTGATGGGGGACTTATCGGTGTGCCATTTCCTTTCAAGGCATCTGCAGTTTTGTTTGGACTCCTTGAGGGCTGGGGTGAACCAGTTGACTTTCATTGATGAGCGTCTGTTGGAGGGTTTGCTGATGGAGGCTAAGATGTTGGTACAGTCTGAGATCCAGCTGATGAGGTCCCAGGCAGCTGTGTTAGTGTCAATGTCGTCTGGGGCGGTGAGGGTCACGGCCAGGGCATAACAGTTACGCCGTGGCACAGCAGTGCTGCGCCATTGGACGTAACGACTATGTCCATGGCATAGAAGGGGTTGTTAAGGGAGTCGAGGCCAATGCTGTGGCACTGTTTCCACCAGTCTGACAAGCGGAAACATTGTAATATGATGTTTTCTCTGGTGAGCCTAGTGGAAGCATTGTAATACAGCTGGGGGAGAGGCCGCCAGTATAACAGCAGCCTTCTCCCCGTGGCTTTAGCATTCTGCTCAGTTCAACCACCAAAGTTGTAATCAGGTCCTTTGACAGTGTGAGAAATTGGGTCGTTGGTTGAGCGGGTGTAAACCCCACTCAAACAACAGCCACAAACCATGTCTGCCTGAACCACTCAAGTAACTAAAGTAACTTGCACTTAACCCTCTGGTACCCTGGCACAAAATAAGTCAGGCTTAACTTTGAGGCAATATGTAAAGTATTTATGCACCCCACAAACAGCAAAGACAGTGGAAACACAACAGAAGAAAAATTGCATACCAATTTAGATAAATGGAGTAAATTCGAATAAATTATTTGACACCAAAATAACAAAAATCCAAATAATAGAAACTGAGATACATAATTTCCAAGATTTAATTAAAACAGTGCTAATAAGCAAAAAACACCAACCGTGGCTATCTGGTCACTGAAGACCAGGTCCAAGTCACAAGTTCAGGCCAACTGTGATAAACCATGGGCTGGATACAGGACTGACTTCAGTCTGCTGACAAAGTACCTTTTAGGCCTGGTCATTTGGATATGAATTCCTTGCATAGGGCTGAGCCGGCCAGCATTGAAGAACTGATGATGAGGAGCTTTGATGCAAGGTCTGGTGTCAAGTGGCAGAGTCGATGATCATCGTTGAAGAGCTACGATATGATGTCCTTTGCCATCGTCAAGGAAGCCGGTGGGGCTTGCTGAAATTTCTGATGCATTAGCACAGGGGAGAAAATGCATCACACCACGCAGGGTTGTCATTGGGATGCGTTGGCTTTGATGAAGCCTCCAGAACTTAAGAGGACTTGTGCTGATTCATCAAAGGTAATCTGTGTTGCGCTGTCCCAGAGTTGATGGCTGGCTGTGTCATTCTGTGTTGAGATGCGGGGATATGTGTTGACATCAAAGAAGCCTAATATGTTGCTGCTGCTTCAATGGGGGCTGGTCAACTGAAGCAAGGAGATTATCTGGAGTTCTCGGTCCACACAGGAAGGCTGGATTCAGCAGAGCAACTCACAGCAGCAGAGGGGTCCGAGCGCTACAACAGCAGGCCTGGGCCAGCGAGGCAGTCCTTAGACAGCACACAGCTCACACCTGGACTGTTTTCTTCCTGGCAGAGTCTACAGGTCTAGAGGTGATCTGAAGAGTGAGTCTGAGGGTCCTATTTTAATGCCTTGGGTCTTCTTTGAAATATAAGTTTGTAAAGATTCCCTTTGAAGTGCTTGGAATTCCCTGCCTCCCTGCCCTGGGTCCAGCCTGGCAGCAGACATAATGGGCTAGTGTGAAGTTCTTTGTGTGAAGGCAGGTCACAGCCCCTTAACTTGTAAGACCCTCTCCTACCAGTGATGGCAAATCCAGGCACACCTAACCCCTCTATAGTGTGACTGTCGGGGAGGAATACACAAAGTCCAAATACAATCTACACCCCGTCATTTGCCCCAGGAAAAGGGTGCAGGCACCAAATAGGGCTGGAGAATGCTAACTTTCTAAAAGTGGCATTTTCAAAGTTGTGTTTTAAAATCAGACTTTTACATTACAATTTCTCAGACATCAAACATGAAGTTCCTACTGCTCCCAATCAAATGTTGGCACTTGTTACATGTAATAAGACAAACCAATGTTATCCCATGGGAGAGCTAGGTCTCAAAGTAGTGAGAAACGAATATGTGAGTTCTTCACTACTAGACCATGTAAAAATTAAAAGTACACACCCAACCATCCAATTACAATCCTGCCTTTCGTGAGGGCTGTCCAGTTCCTAAAGGGAAATTTGACGCTTGGCAATGGAGTGTTTGGCCAAATTGAATTGCATGCAGGCTGCAATGGCAGATGTGAGTCATGTTTTGAGGGGCAACTTAAGTGGGTGGCGCAATAAGTGCTGGACCACCAGTAGCATTTAATTTACCAACCATGGGTATATTGTATAACACTTTACTAGGGACTCAGCAATAGATTAAGTATGTCAATCAGGTGTAAGCCAATTGTACCATGTGAGCATGAGCACTTTAGTACAATTTCGTATTGGTAAGTGAACAGAGCCCTAGACCAGCAAAACAAATTCAGAAAACCAGGAGGGTGAAGACAAAAGGCTTAGGGGAAGACCACTCTAAGGCTGACGGGCCTAACAGAGTCTATATCCAATTTAGAGAGCACGGACACTTTTGGCTGATGTTCCACATCTGCAAAAAACGAACAGAGCGCAAGTGTAGCAACAGTCCTTGCCTGTTATTAGCTTCCCTCTTTACCCGAAAGCAAGGTACAAATCCATTTTTTGAGCTGGATTTCCTGGTTTGCCCACCTCGAAGGAAGGTTGGTGTTGTGTTTGTACATCTTAAGTTGTTTCGGAATCAGTAAATTCTAAGAATATTGCGCTCTATGTAATTAAATATATTTCTGCAATTAATTATATTTAAAAGCCATCGATAAACTGCCATCAAGAGCACGGATTGGAGACAAAATTGTTGTTGGATGTGTTCACGTTATTTTAATCAAATTGACCTGCTGTGGGTTTTATGTGCATATTACTTTTGAAAAGATTCTTAAGATTATAATAATAAGGCGACTGGTAGGTAAGATATTTTAGGCATCATTTATTTTGGTACATATTACCTCTCCCAACTCATATTGAAATACATGGAGTAAGTGTACAGTGCAATTGGCAAACGGATGTTTTAATAATGGCCTCAGGCGTTGCAATTTTTCAGTCATTAATGGCATTAGCATTTTAACGTTCTTCTGTTTTAATGCATATTTATATGAATGTTCATGTACATGTCAGGATGTATTTTTTTTACTGTGGAAGTCGAAAATAGAAATACGAGGACGAGCTAAGGTTCAAGCCATGGCTAAATCATTAAATGAGATATGTGACAAATTAACTGCGACAGGACAGCATCTGGAATAGTAAACTGGTGATTCAAAGAAGGGCTGGAGGCTGTGGAAGAAAAAAATCCACACCTCATCACCGCCGCGATGGCCAGAGATAGAAAAGAAAGTGAGAGCTTTAAAGACACAGAGCATGAACAGTATCATAATGGTCAACTCTCAAAAAGAGTCATACGTACCGGGGCGAGGGGTTTGTCTGGCATGAGGAGTGGCCACGTCGCTCAATGGTATGATGGCTTGATTCACAAAACTCCTGGGTTGGAAGTGGGAAATGTGCTTCATTAGGCTTATACCTGCCTCATGAGTACATTTACGACTTTGTTGGAAGCCACACAGAGCTCCAGGAGTATTTACATGCAAATCCATTTATAGATATGGAAATATCATAAAGGCATATGGTGAGCGTAGAAGTACATTTGCGCATTAAAAAAAAAAAAATATATATATATATATATATATATATATATATATATATATATATATATATATATATATATTTCTTCTCATAGGGGAATCTGTGACAAGTGAAGCACTCTCTTCATTTGCAGCCCTGAAGACTCACAAGAGACATTCCCACAAATAAGGCGACTTAAGCAAGGGGTACGTTTAGAAGGGCAATATGTGTGAGAAACAGCTTTGAAAAGTTGAATAACTACAAAATCACAACCGTGTGGGTGTTGACTGCCTTGGCATTGTCCCCTCCTATGGCACTTTGTGATAACATCAACATTCCTGCCCTCTCACCTACATTTCTGACAGCAGATAATCAGACCCACCATTTGATTTTCCACAGTACTTCAGGCTATTCACGTCTTCACAGTTCTGCACTAGAGAACCAAAATCTGCCTTTTGGATGTGTATATTTTTGCACTGGTAACATTTTAAGAGCTTATAAATTACAAGGTTGTGCAGTGAAGAAAACAAAAATGTGATGGGTGGTATACTTAACCTTTTCACTGCTTCGTTACTAGGCCTCCCACCCCCCCCTGCTTAGTATTAAGCCTTATTGGCTATTTTAGGTAGTTCGTTCCTAGGCCTGTAGGAAAGTACACTCTTTTTGGCATGTTACCCCCAATTTCTGCCTGATGCCAGTGTGTTTGACTGTGTCACTGGGATCCTGCGAACCAGGACCCCAGTGCTTATACTCTCTCTCTTCTCTAATTTGTCACTGCATACTGGTCAACCTTATAAGTCCCTAGCATATGGTACTTATGTATCAGGGCATTGGGGATCCAGGGGATCCCTATGGGCTGCAGCATTACTTTTGCCACCCATAGGGAGCCGATGCAAAGGCTTCTGCAGGACTGCCATTGCAGCCTGCGTGAAATGGTGCATGCAGCATTTCACAGCCGTTTTCACTGCACTAGGTCACTTATAAGTCAGCTATATGTCAGGTCTTGCAACCCTGAAGACTAGGTGCAAAGTACCTGTGTGTGAGGGCACCCCTGCACTAGCAGATGTGCCCCCAAGTCATCCAGGAGCATTTTCCCAGATTTTGTGAGTGCAGGGATGCCATTTTACGCGTGCACTTGACATAGGTCAATACCTATGTCCAGCTGGACAATGGTAACTCTGAAAATTGGTTGTAAGGTGTCTAACATCTGGGAATTGTACCCCAATATTGAATCTAGTATTGGTTGTACAATCCTATTCACTCTGGGGGCTCCAAAGTGGACCCCCATTAATGCCATACTAGCCTTCTGAGGGTTTCCATGAGGCCCCAGCTGCTAGCACCTCACAGACAGGTTTCTGCCCTCCTGTTGCTCAAGCAGCTTGAGCCCAGGAAGGCAGAACAAAGCATTTCATTTGGGAGAGGGATGTTACACCTTCTCCCTTTGGAAATAGGTGTTACAGGCATGGGAGGGGTAGCCTCCCAGAGCCTCTGGAAATGCTTTGAAGGGCACAGATGGTGCCCTCCTTGCATAATCCAGTCTACACTGGTTCAGGGACCCTCAGTTCTTGCTCTGCAATGAAACTAGACAAAGGAAAGTGGAGTGACCACTCCTTTGTCCATCACCACCCCAGGGTTGGTGCCCAGAACTCCTCCAGAGTGTCCCTGCGTTTTACCATCCTGGATTCCAAGCTGGTGGGGCACTCTGGGAGCATTTGAGTAGCCAGTGCCAGCAGGTGACGTCAGAGCCTTCCCTTGATAGGTGCTTACTTGTGTAGGTGACCAATCCCCCTTTCAGGGCTATTTAGAGTTTCTCCTCTGGGTGTTTCCTCAGATTCGGATTGCTAGACTCTAGCAGGAATCCTCTACATCCTTTACATCATCTTCTACTGACAAAACTGCATCTGGACCCTCCAGGAACTCTACAAATTGCAACAAAGAGGCAAAGACGACTTCTGCAACATAGTATCTTCAGCTCCTGCCAGCAACTGCAACTGTTTCCAGGTTGTGCATCCTCCGAGGACTGCCTGTCTTCAGCCTGCACTAGAAGAAGTGAAGGAATCGCCCTTGAAGTGAAGGAGTCACTTCCCTGCTTCAGCAGGCACCCCTCTGCAGTGACGACTGGTGGTGTGGGTCCCCTCTCCTGATGACGTGCATGCATCCAGCAACACAGGTGGTGGACTGAAGCGGGCCTGATGTTCCTATGGTCCAGCTGTCCAACTTTGGTGGAGGCGAAGAGCTTGCCTCCCCACGCAAGACAGTACTTCCTTGCACTGCGTGTTTTGCAGTTGCCAAGGCCTGTGTGTGACCTTCCAAGAAGTTCTTGGTGCACAGCACAGCTCAGGCCCCCAGGACTTCTTCCTGTGATGCACTGATCCCTTAGTGGTTCTCCAGCTGAGTGGTATCCCTTTGTGTCATGCTGCGTGAGGCTGTATTTGCACCTTCTTTGTCCCTGTGCTGTGGGGTGTCTGTGCACGCTGCCTGGTCTTCTGAGGGCTCACTGAGTTGCTGAGATCCCCCTCTGTCACCCCTTCTGGGTAGAGGCCACCAGGTCCCTCCTGGTCCCGGGCAGCTCCATATTCCACGAACTGCGTGCTTTGCGTGTGCCAAGGCTTGTTGGGACAATCCAGTGAAGCAAACCAGACTGCAATCATCTATCGGGCGTGAGACATCATCTGCACCGACTAGGAACCCGCATCCATCTTCTTGGGTGCAGTACTGACTGTTCTTCTTCACCGGTGGTTCTTTTTTTGAACCTTCATCCGTGTTAGCAGGGACTCCTGTTCTCCCTGGACTCTTCATTGCTTCTTGGACTTGGTCTCCTTCTACTACAGTTCGTCAGGTCCAGGAATCCATCATTGGTGTCTTGCAGTCTCTTCTGGTTCTTGCATAATCTTCTATCACATGTTCCTGTGTGTTCTAGTGTCGCAGTCTGACTCTTGCTCTAGGTAAGACTGCTGGTTTAAGGATGACAGTACTTATGTTTGTAGGCAACTATGCCAGTCCTACAACAAGTCGCAACTGTCGTCCCAACCCTCCCAGCTCACAAGCAGCACCTCACCCAAAACCCAAACAGTAAAAGGTGATTTGTGGCAGCCTTTACGCATCGACTCAAGAGTGTGACATCTCAGGGAGTATCATGGTTAAACAGAGATTACCCCTTTCTCACATAAACACCATGTCGCAGTAAAGTTTCAATAGGTTTTATTTAGCAAAACTGCTATCTGGATAACTTGCATGGGCTGCAATGATCAGGCTAATGAACAGTGCAAGAAACCGAATGGTAAAGACAAGAGTCATTAATACAAAGACCCCCACCATTTTGCAATAAAATGTAATGACATAAATTATGAGATATGTATTAATACTCTAGCATAATTAGCCTAACCTCTAACCTAAAAGAGAGCTAGGTATGTTAAACCTAATCTGCCAATGCCATGTCCATGAGAAGAGCCCCCAAACGTTGTTACCTTGGAATGAGGTCTCTAGCTCAGACTCCGTAGGGCCATGAAGACTGGGTCCGGTTCAAGGCGACGTGCAGCATCATTAGCAGCGATGGCATCTGGTCGGAATCCCTCTGACTATCTGTTTTAGAAAGGAGTATTTATACAGATCTGCGTGGACCCCTGACGTAGGTCTGTTCCCAAACAAAAGATAACAAGACATGCTTACAATGGTAATTTATATAAACAATTCCCTCAAAAGCGTGAAGAGGGAAAGTACCTAATGCGAACACCTACAGTTTGTTTATCTTTGTTGCTAGGTGACGGGGGCACAAGTCTGCAAGCCAAAGGCTGAGCTAACTCCTATATCCCATTAAAACAAACTAAGATTCACTGCACTAGGAAACGTCCTGTAATTTACTCCTGCTTTCCTGAGCTCTGGGGTGGGTTCTATTACTTACCTTTGGTGTTTTCTTACACACCCAGTGCCCCTCCAGACACTACACTTGCCTAGGTGGGAAACCGACTTTCGCATTCCACTATTTTAGTATATGGTTTGTGTTCCAACTAAGGCTCATTGCTATCTATTGTGATTTTCACTATTTGCACTGCTTTCTAACTGTTTTTACATCGATTTCTGCATTCTGGTGTATAAACTATGCATATTACTTACTTCCTAAGGGAGTATAGTCTCTAAGGTATTTTTAGCATTTGTTTCACCAAAATAAAGTACCTTTATTTTTGTAACACTGAGTATTTACTTTCATGTGTGTAAGTACTGTGTGACTACTGTGGTATTGCATGAGCTTTGCAGGTCTCCTAGATAAGCCTTGGCTGCTCAGCTGCAGGTACCTTTAGACAGCCTGGCTTCTAGACACTGACTACATTTCACTAATAAGGGATAACTGGACCTGGTGTAAGTACCTTTAGAATCCACTACAAACCAGGCCTGCCTCCTACAAGGTCTCCATATGTTTTTGTCCACATAAGCTAGCCATGCCAAATTTGCATATTTTTTCCAACATCCTGTGGATCCTGAAGATACCCATGGGTTTGTGGATTGTTCTGGAGGGGCAGATAAAGTAGCCATAATATAGCAAACTGTTGAATTTTGTGGGAAAAACAGGAAAGCAGTGTTCTGGTAAAAGTGTTTTGTTTTTTCATAAAGATGGCTTCAGCATAGGGTTTGATGTTCTAAACTCACCATCTTCCCAGTTTTCTGGAACATGCCGAGCTCATCAAAAACTCAAATTGTTTACCACAGTTTTGACATTTTCCATTTGGAAGGCAAAATGGAGTTAAATCCAATTGGTATTAATTAATAGCCTACTATTCTATGCTCCCACGTCTTCTGATAAAAAATTGTACCTCACTTGTGCAGGAAGGCCCAGTGCCCATGACAGGAAGTGGCCCAAAAACCAACGTATCACATTTTTTCACTCAAAAAGGACCAGTTTTTTTGCAAAGTGGGTAGCTGTGGATTTTGGGCTATGGCTTTAGCCGGGACCTAGGGAAACCTAGCAAACATATTAATTTTGTTAACACTAGACACCTAGGGGAATCTATAATGGTGTGACTTGTGTGGCTTTCACCAGGTTGTTTTACCATAATTCCTCACAAACCTCCAACTTTGACTAAAAATGCAATTTTGTGGTTCTAAAAATTCTGGACCCATGTAATTTACTTTGCCACAGCAGTACGATTTTAGTATCAAAAGACCGATAATGACTAGTACACTAAGCATGAGCATTTTCGCTCAATTCCAGCAGCGTTTTCACCTCGAAATCGCCATTTTCGTCCTGCACTCGTGGCTCCCATTTTATACACGGCAGCCATTTTTAAAAGTTTCCCTCACATAGGCTTATAATACAGTCAGATTTGATTCCAAGGACACGTACACCTTGATTGACTTTTCTCTGACCTGGGCAAGCTGGAACCATTGCCTCAGGCCAAACCTGTTTGGTCAGTCCCTCTCCCAGTGGCCGAATCAGATAGCATCAAGGCACACCAGGCCATAAAACCCTTATTATCGCTCACACACCCTGCCTAACTTGCTCACACCTGCACCTGCTCTTTTCTTCTTCTTACTTTACGAGGGGGAGGTGCCCGTTTTTATTGGGGGTCCACACTTATCTGATGTGAAATTCTAGGCCTTGCCGGGTAATTTATTATGGGCTGGATGACATGAAATATGAGGTTTCATCATGACACTGGTTTTTCCTTTGTAGTGAAAACATGTGAATGACCAACCAAAATGTCAAGAATGTTTGCCTGAAGCTTAAAAAACTGTATATAAGGAAACCTGATTTTGCATTGACACACAGTCTCCTGAGAACATACAAATCGTGCTGTTGTACTTCTAGGACACTTGTCAATTGGTTGCAGCCAATAAATTCGATCTTTGACTTCACCTAGAAGACTCTGAGTTTCTGTAGTCTGAATCAGGAAAGTACCCGAGGTCTTTGGGTGTACCCTGGCACTGCTGGGTTACCGGATCAGTACCGGTTCTGAAAAACCCAGTACCTCAGTTGGCGCCCAACGTGGGGCGATACCAGCGGTACCGGTCCAAGCCTGAGGTCCGTGGGGAGCTTCGTGTGAAAATTCTGGAGGAAGGCCGCCACTTCATCGACCCCTGCATGTCGACGTGGTCCGAAAGTCTTTGTTGCGAGGTTCCCCGCTTCCCGACGGCTATGAAGGACTGCTGCCCTGGCTATCGCCCTGATTTGGACCCTTGATTTTTGGTAGAGCGAAACGATAAGACGAGTCTTCTGGTGACGTCATTGATATTTTCAGTTAAGTATAAGTGGAGCGTCTCCCAGTCCTTAGTTGGACACTTGGTTTGGTCCTTAGTTGGACACTTGGTTTGGTCCTTAGTTGGACATTTGGTTTGGTATCCCTTTGGGATCACTTTGATTTGGAACTTGCAAGTACCAAAGCCGAAGGACTCGTGTATTCACGAGACTATCGTAAACGATAATCCTTTGAAGTTTGAAGCTAGACTAGTGAGCGAAGATGCCTGGTCTTAGCAGACTTGGAAATTTGTTTTGTCTTGGTTGTAAAAAGGACTCCCGGTTGGAGGACTCATGTCTGGTTCCTCCGATTGGAACTCCAACCTATGAACTACATGTGAAGCACGGAGTGGGCCCATTACGTTTAATAAATTATGGGTCCGCTATTCTTGGAAATAATTGAGAAAAGTTTTCTTTTTTTTTTCTTGTAAATATGACTTACAACTAGGATCTGCAAACGGTTCTGTAAGTAAATTGCGACGGCGCTATTTATGAAAAATGGCTAAAGCGCGCGGTATTATGTGTACTGAATGTTTTCTGTTTATATCTGAAATGAGCTCAATGTGTGTTTGTGGGTCTTCTTGATGTTTACAGTTTGTTAAGTAAAATGTTGGTTAATTAATATTAAGTAGAAACTTAGAAAAAATCCAGAAATGAACCATGTGATGTGCTAACATAGCTATATGTTGCTCTTTAATTTATAGAATGAGCAATTGTGCACATATACAAAACTGCCGTTAAATGCTTAATAAATTAGAAAACACATTCAATAGATATAAATAGGGCCCCCCCCCCAAAAAAAAACGAAATTATCTATTTTCAATTCAGCCAGCACTTTCCCAGTTAAACATGGGTGGAATTTTGCATAACCTTCCTTTTAAATGAAAGTGGCGCAAAAATGTGACGTATTTCAAGTTAGGCTTATGCGCTTAGGCTTGTGAGTTAATGTATCCCAAATAATAGGCAAGGGATGCAGCTTGCTTTTATATGTGGAATTATCACACAAAAAATTATAATTGGGTTTTTATTTTTTTTTAAAGAAAATTATTAATTATGGAAAAATTATTTAAAAAAATAAGTGCCTTTCAAAATCGTTTTTTAATATTTATAAAGCTTAATACCTATACTATGACCTCCTAACATTAAAATTGAATTCAAGTTATGTTGCACCACTAAAACGACATTTGTATGTGCAATTTTCCCTTGGCGCAGGAGCAAACATGCTCATTTCTATAAAGTATAAGTTAATATTTTCAATGGCTGACTCATGGATTGTGTAATAGACATTCTGGTAATGCATATTATGCAAGAAAATTGTAGGATATTGATTTTTTAATGCCTAAAATATCAAAGTCGATTTTGGGCAAAAGCACTGTTTAAACTGCATTTTCTTTCATTCAGAGTACTTTTTAAAGTGTCTCAGGCTTCAGTAAATGCATACATTTAGGTTTGATATATATTTGCAGGTTGTGCCTTCTTATGATTCAATGAGTCAATGTGCCAGTACAAAGGCTTGTTTTAATATCAAGGTTGAAGGTTCTAACTTCAGCTGGGCCTACTGAGACGTTCATTCATTCGAGGTTGATGAAATATGTACCATTGCATGGGATTGCAACAAGCATTTATTCTAACAACTGGTATGTGTGTTATTAAGGTGTGTGAATTATTCACAGTAAATGTAGTTTAATAATCTGGAAATAGAGATGATTTTTTTTTACAGTGGAAATTGTAGGTGCCAAATTAATATGGAGTGTCAGTGTAACAATTTTTACTTTTAGAAAGGTAAAACTAAGGTGGCTTGATGTTGCGAAGTAACTGACAAGAGGGTAACAGTTAAGTAATGGAAATTTATTTTCATGTATTTGGTCCTATCATGAATGGTTCTTGCTGGTCCTGTATGTTAGACGAGAAACAGTAAAGTTATATTTGACAGCAGATTTCCATTGCCTGGTGATCTACTGTCAAAAGGAGGGTAAGGATTTTAAACCTGACAAATTAAACAGGCCCAAATATTGGGTTTTGGGCTGCAGGTTTACAGTGCATAAAGTACATGACATGGTATTGTGTGCCACCGCTTATTCACACATGCTATTGTTTTGTCTATGCTTTTTGTGCTTGATACACAGCAAGTATATCTGATGGCTTGACGTTTTGTGCGTTTTTATTATTTTTTTATTTGTTTTTTGCATGTTTGTTGCTGCTTTTGATACTATTACAAGCTCCCCTGTGTTGTGAGGGGATGGTCATGACGATGCCCATCGCTACGCAACAGTTGGTTGAACTTGTTCTGGTTACTAAATTCCACAGATAATGATATTTCATGCTGTGAACATAAAAGACAACACTTCACCAGTGAATGTCTATTTGGCTATAATGGTATTGAAGGAAAATAAAAAGAGATATACAGGATCAAAGTGTGTCACCTGCAGTTAGTCACGTTACTGCCCCTTCCCTTAAAGGAACAGGCAGCCCTACATTTATGTATCCTTGATTGGACCTAAGGATGAAATTATAGATCTGTGACTCAAGGTGGCCTAATTTCTATATTACATTAGTTAACGATGTTGTGTTTCCTAAGTAGCATATGGCTTTCGTTCCTTAAAAGAAAACCAGGTTTTCATTTTTTCCTGAAGAAGGAACTGAAACATTAGCTAGGAGTACCGTATATGTTGTAGTCGCCAACGGTAGAGTTAAAATTTGTGTAACTTTGGCCTTTGTGTATCACCCGTACTCTCGGTGTTGTGTCACATGCCTGACTATCACCCAAATAATTTTTTTTTGTTCTTCCTATAGATTTTTTCTTTTGTTACTTCCCCTGACCAATGTCGCATCATGCTTAGTTATTTAGATTTTAGCTATGTCCTAGTCCCATTTCTCTTTTTCGAATTCCTTTCACCAGTCAGCCCTTTTATTATTATTGATGTATTGTTCAGGTTCACATTTCCAGACTGCAGTGATATACCAGGGACCCCCATGTTATGTGTAATTCCCTTTGGTATGACCAGACTGGTTTTCAAGAATTTGCCTTAGGCCTGCTTCAATGTTTTCCAGCCTGACTGTCAGGGTAGCGATAGACTGGTTAACTGACTCAATATTATAGTAAGACAAGTTTTCCATCTCAATAGGAGATATCTTATGTTTACCTTTTTGAACATGACGAATTTTCAATGTCTATTTTAATTTGGTTTTCGGTTCCCTTCTGTTCCTGCTACTTTAATTTTTGGTGGGATCAGATGTGTCCTAATCATGCAAATATCAGGACCCTCTAGTTCTTGTCTTTTTGTTTGCACATTTGACTATTAGCCTGTGTATTGCATAGTGCACCTGATGCACAGTTTTTAAAGGAAGGTTTCTACATGTCCCTGATAATCGGTATCATGTGATTTCTCTATTGAGATGTTCTAAGGTAAGGAGGAACACCTAGACTTAATCATTGAGGCAAATATGTGTTTACCCCATTAGACAATGCCACTGTGTGAGGAAATCCATTCAGATAGAATTCTCATGTAGCTATAGATGGCAGAGAATAATGGAGAGAACCCAATTAAAGATGCTAGAGACCCTGTTTTGCCTTTCTGCCTTTGTCTTTGTATTTTATGCCCATGGTGTATGGCTACTCCTTTGAAGATTGCAGACCACCTGCTTGCAGTCCCCTTGTTAAAAACCATGAACTGTTTTTGTACTAAATTGAAGGAAACTAACAGCTGTGGCACACTTCCTACGTCACTAGATTCTGCAGGTATCAAGTCATAATAACCTGCAGGACATTGATTTAAGCCTAATTCCCATCAGTGACAGCTACAGATGAAAGACGGACGTCTTGGCCCTACAGTCTCAGCACCCAGAAAGTAGCAAAGCTGGACAGCGATCGCCAGCGCATGGTATCGTACTTGCTCCATCAGACGGCGTTGGACATCACAAAACCAAAGTTTCAGTGTAAAAGAGCTAAAGAGAAGGATTCCTGTTGTTGATGGCAGAGCTGTTTTGAGGTTTCATTTCTCTACCTGTCATGTGCTGGGAACCTCTGACAGTGTGCAATCCCTTGAGCCCCTTGGCCTGAGTTTTGGCCACACACCCCCTTTTCTTTGCTCCAACGGAAGAAGGGCAGTGCACCGGAGATTTCAACTTTGGAAAAAGGCACTATATTTTGGTGCCCATGAAAGAGCAGCTTGAGCGTCCTCTGACACTAAATAATGAGTGTTGGTGTCTGAAAGTGCTGCTGAGCTTGAGCTATTTCCCAATTAATGGTGCTTGGGTCTGCACGAGATGATTTGTGCCCTTGATCAATGAAGAGCACATTGTTTGTAGTATCTGCCACAGAGGAGAGACACTGGTGCATTGCTTTAAGACATTGAGACTTTCGAGTGAGCTGTGGGTGCTTGCCAGGAGGGCACTCCAACTAAGCAGTACTTTTCTCACGAAGAGGCCTGAATTGAGAGGCCCATGCGAAAGAAAACAACAAAAGAGAATTTGATGGACAATAGAAGCCTGCCAGAGAGGCTTTTTGAACGGACTCTGGGCATAGTTGGTTTCACAAGAGGTTTCCGTGTGATTGTATAGACTAGGTGTTAGGAGACTGATTGTTTTGCTGGCATTGTTTTAAAGTACTATTCTGTTTAGTAAAAGCAGAATAAAGTCCATTTTCTGTGGAAAGAGTACCCCTTTTCACCTTAGAGCATTGATGAGAGTCACCACTGTTCCACCTGAACATACAAAAATTACTGAAATGCAGAGGAGCCCTAAAAATGTTACTAGATAATTTTAGGATTTGCTTTTTGGTTAGGGTTGTGAAAAATTATTATTTCATAGTGGTCACTACTTTCTCCCGTTGTCTATATGTTCTTAATAACGTGTTTTCTAATGTCTTTTAAACATGACGTTGTCATTTATGGGTAGGATTGTTTTTCTCTACTCAATTGACTTCTGCACCCACTTCCCAACCTATGTCTTTTCCTACTATTGTTTCTTTGCACTCTTTTCACCCTTTTCCTGAACATGAGCAGGTTAGAAGATCAGAATTCGTAAGCAATTCTTTTGTACAGCTTCTGCATCAACACTAGTTAGTAGTGAACATCACTAATTGTTGGGTGTGTGATCTTATGCCACCTACTGCAGATAGAGGTATTCCTTATTTTGTCCTGCCATATGTGGCCTTTTGTGCTACTTCATGTTCAAGGAGACCTGTCCAGAGAGAGTTACCAAGTACTAGAATTTTGCTCCAGCAACATCTCCATGGCCTTATAAACATAGACCTGGACTCAGATTAGCATGAGAATAGGTTTATTGCCTATGTAAGGGCAAAAGGAGGGTTTGTGGTTCTAAAAATTCTGGACCCATGTAATTTACTTTGCCACAGCAGTACGATTTTAGTATCAAAAGACCGATAATGACTAGTACACTAAGCATGAGCATTTTCGCTCAATTCCAGCAGCGTTTTCACCTCGAAATCGCCATTTTCGTCCTGCACTCGTGGCTCCCATTTTATACACGGCAGCCATTTTTAAAAGTTTCCCTCACATAGGCTTATAATACAGTCAGATTTGATTCCAAGGACACGTACACCTTGATTGACTTTTCTCTGACCTGGGCAAGCTGGAACCATTGCCTCAGGCCAAACCTGTTTGGTCAGTCCCTCTCCCAGTGGCCGAATCAGATAGCATCAAGGCACACCAGGCCATAAAACCCTTATTATCGCTCACACACCCTGCCTAACTTGCTCACACCTGCACCTGCTCTTTTCTTCTTCTTACTTTACAAGGGGGAGGTGCCCGTTTTTATTGGGGGTCCACACTTATCTGATGTGAAATTCTAGGCCTTGCCGGGTAATTTATTATGGGCTGGATGACATGAAATATGAGGTTTCATCATGACACTGGTTTTTCCTTTGTAGTGAAAACATGTGAATGACCAACCAAAATGTCAAGAATGTTTGCCTGAAGCTTAAAAAACTGTATATAAGGAAACCTGATTTTGCATTGACACACAGTCTCCTGAGAACATACAAATCGACAAATCGTGCTGTTGTACTTCTAGGACACTTGTCAATTGGTTGCAGCCAATAAATTCGATCTTTGACTTCACCTAGAAGACTCTGAGTTTCTGTAGTCTGAATCAGGAAAGTACCCGAGGTCTTTGGGTGTACCCTGGCACCGCTGGGTTACCGGATCAGTACCGGTTCTGAAAAACCCAGTACCTCAGTTTCCTCACATTTCTGTGATGCAAAGTTCTGGAATCTGCAAGGAGCCACACACTTCCTTTCACTCAGCATCCCTCTAAGTCTTTGGATAAAAATGGACAGGGATCAACAGCCACCCAGTGAAACCTGCCAAATCCAGACATTTCTGAAACTAGACACCCATGGAAGTCCAGGATGTTGACATTTGGGAGCAAGATGGAGAATGTGTAGAGCCTCTAGTGGCAGGTCCCACCCACCAGTTACGTGTGAGCAAACACTTGCTGCTGTGAGCACAGACTTGAAATATGCAGAGCTGCTGTGTCAGGGAGGGGCGGCAACCCAAGTCAAAGGTGCAGAAGACGCCAGGATCCTCAGTGTTTGTATGAGAGCCCCTCAGAGTCTTTATACTGGGAAGCAATTGAGGCTGGTGCCACAATACCAGTAGGGTGTTCCGGGGGGGACTAAGGAACGGCCCCCCAGGCAGCAGTTTATGTACACCAGCTTTTACCAGCGAGGCGCACACTTTGCCTCATAGCGAGCGAGACAGGTCACGTGAGCGAGACAATAAAGAGAATACTGAGAGGAAATTGGTCAGTGATGCCAGCGGGCGAAGTGGACATGGCACCAAAAAGTATGCAGACTGCAGGAGAGAAGGTGGAAAATGAAGATAACACCACTATTGAGGGCTGCTCGACCAGCGGGTTTCGTCAAATACGAGCAAAGGATGGGAGCAGTGGTTGCCCAGCAGGTAGCCGGTTTGCTACAGGACTGATTAAATCACTCAGCAAAACCAGTGGTGGTCTCTTAAGGATGGTTTGAGCATGGGAAGGGCAGTTCAGCCTTATCATCTGGCCAACAGTAGGCCACAGCCCACTATTACTAACTTATTTTCAAATGGTGGTCAAGAGATTATCAACACGGAGCCCTTTCCCCCGTCGGAAAACACACTAGTTAACATAGAGGACAATCAAGAACTGATGAACTCATTAGGGGAGCGGATACAGGTTAGTGTAGAATTAATAGAGGTTATGGATCCCAACATTCCATTAACATGGGGGAAGAGACAGCCGGATGAATCCAGAAGGTGGATGGAATAGACCAAAGAAGCTACCGGGGCAACCACTAATGTAGACACGCAACCACAAGCAGATATCCAGAATGAAGGCACATTAGACATATGTGGCATGGTTGATGAACCCCTGAAACCCTATAACAAGAAAACTCACATCAGGAACAGCAAGGAGCTAGGTTCAGAAGCTGGCCAGGCCACAGACGGCCAGGGAGGCGAGACAAGAAAGACCGAATGGGGAGGGAAGAGTATGGATCGGTCTGAAGATGGTGCTGAGAAGTTTTACACATTAACTGAAGTCTCTGAGGCCATCAGTAGGGGCTGTAATTCAAGCGATGACGAAGGAAGCATTTCAGCTGGCTCTGAGAGTCTAGCATCAGATACAGACCCAATGGTAAAATAATATCAGCAACAGCGGAGGCCCACAAAGCCGAGATCTGGGTCAGCTACTTGAACTTTCAATTTAGAACGGTGTGCCATGACTCTTAAATGGGACTATTCAGGGATCAGCCTTTCTAGCCAGGAGAGGTGCCCCAAGGTCATCCTATCTCCCAATGAGGTATTAGGTGAAAATAATATGGAGAATCCCATAAGTAGTATAGGCAGTACAGACAAAAAAATGTTGCAATTTATAGATGGCACAATAAACAAACTGCAAACTGGAATGCGAGTGGAGAGTTGGAGAGCACAAATGGCTACCAAACAACTGCAGGTTACGGTACGGGAAGTGATGAAAACTTGCAGGGAAATTGAGGAAAAACTAAACACAATGGAGAACAGAGCTTCTATAATAGAGGCAGAAGTCAAGGGACTGAAAGAACAGGCAGAAACACACGGGACAATTAACCAACATCATGTGGAATTGACAGAAGAGGAACATCTTGCGCTTCTTGGGCATAGAAGAATAGGTGGATGGCAATGATAATATGTCATTCACGGTCAATCTCTTACACAAGGCCTTTCCAGAACATACAAAATGGGATTGGGAGGTGAAAATACAAAGAGCCCATAGATTTCCATCAGTCAGGTGAAAGGAGTACAACCCTGAATCCAAGCACCCAAGAGCCATACTGGTTTTCTTTGGCAACTATTTGCTAAGACAAGCTATCTTCGAAAAGGCCAGACTGGGTGCCCCTCGATGCATTGACAATCTCACTTTTTTCACTCAACCAGACTATTGTCATGTGACTGTTGGGTGTAGATGGAGGCTGCAACAATTGATCAAGGCTTATCAGGATGCTGGGGGAGAGGCTGTTTTGATAGCTCCACCAGGGTTGAAAATGATAATCAAAGGAAAAATTTGAGTATTTACCTCAGAGATCCAAGCAAAGGAGTATCTGAGTGAATTGAAGCAGCAGAATTTGCAAAAAACTTGAGCAGTGACAGAAAGGGCACTAATATCCAGCAAGAATGTATGTTAATTGTTACAGACTATGGTGGGAGCACGTCACGGTGGGGGGGTCCTGTGGGCGGCACTCAGAGAATTATCACTTGGATCATTGGAGGTCTGATTGCTCCATTGATGGGTGGGTGGGGGCGGGAAAAGTGGTGGTAGAAGGGGAGGGCAGGGGGAGTGTTGGGAGGGGTGAAGAGGGATGGGAGGGAGAATGGGTTAGGAAGGGAAGTGGGCATGCATTGGAGAACAAAGGATGAAGGGGAACAGGAGGTGGCAGAGGATGATAAGGGAGGAAGATATTATGAGAGAGAAGGAGAAGGATAAGGCACTAAGGGCCAGATGTAGCAAAGTCCGATTTTACGAATCGGAAATTGCGAGTCGGTGCGACTCGCAATTTCCAATTCGCAAAATCGGATGCAGTACGGTGTCTCAGACACCGACTGCGAGTCGCTATGGGGTCGCAATGACCCACCTCATTAATATTAATGAGGTGGGTCGCATTTTGCTACCCCATAGCGAGTCCCTGCACTCACAGGGATGGTGGCCTGCTGAAGTCAGCAGACCTCCTGTCTGTGACTGCTTTTTAAATAAAGCAGTTTTTTTATTTTCTATTTTGCAGCCCGTTTTCCTTAAAGGAAAACGAGTTGCAAAATAAAAAAAATAACAAAACCTTTGGGTTTTGGTTTTTCAGAGCAGGCATTGGTCCATTGGACCACTGCCTGGTCTGAAAAAGTCCCTTTTGCGAAGGGGTTACCACCAATGTGACACTGGTGGTAACTGCGAATTGCTTTGCGACTGCATTCGCGGTCACAAAGCAATTTAGCATAGCAATGCGAGTCGCAAATAGGAAGGGAATACCCCTTCCTATTTGCGAGTCGCTTTCACAATTTGCGAGTCGGTACCGACTCGCATATTGTGAATGTGCATCGCAAAAGGCTTTTTGCATGGCGCAAACTGCGATTTTCGCAGTTTGCACCATGCAAAAAGCTTTCTACATCTGGCCTTAAGGATGTTGAAGTATGATATACAATGCAAAAGACCAGTTGCTAGGAAGGGTGAAATGTATGTGATTATCCACAACTGTATAAGCCCTAGGATAACTTGTGGGCAAATGACTAAAAGGCGAGTTGCTTCTATAAATATTTGTGGGCTTAATAATTCCCAAAAGAGGCAGAGAATTGCTGAAGATATGAAAACATTAAGGGCAGATAAATACTGTTTACAGGAAACACATATGGAGCATGGCAAAAGATCTATTTTAGATTCCCTTGGAATGGGGGTTGTGAAATGCACCGAATAGAATGTCAAGACCAAAGGGGTGAACATATTAGCTGGCAGTGGTAAATATGAGTTTACACAACGAGCGGCAGATAAGTATGGAAGATGGGCCAGGGTAGAATGTCAACATAGTGAAGGAGGGTTCACCTTATGCTCCCTTTATGGTTCAGTGATGGATGATCCATCAGTATTAGATTTTATATCGTCAGAGTTAGCAGAGTGGATGGTCCCATATACAGTATGTGAAGATCTGAATATTAATGGTTTTTGGGATGGCTTGAAAGACCTAATTGATATCAACCCCCATAGTTATCAAGGACGTAAACTTAGAGTGTATAAAGCTCTCTGTAGTCTGCAAAAAGAAATTTGATTGGTGGATGGTTGGCCAAGATTGTGTGCACCCAACCCAGGCTACACATACTGCTCAGCCCCACATAGGAAATTTGTCCGATTCAATTATTTTTTCATGTTTTCCGAACTGCTGACATGGGCGTATCGAATTATACCCACAGTTTATGTAAGATCATAATCCGTTTATGTTAGAAATAAATATGAAGGGTTATAAATGCAACAGGAGAGAGTGGACCTTTGAGAGGAATATGACACTAAACCACTACTACCTAAAAAACTACTACTTAAACAACGACTTCCCAACACCGAAAAAACCTATAAAACAAATTATTTTACAACGAAGTCTAAACAACGAAAAAAAACATTAACTAAATTATTCCTGAACAACAAACACCTATTTAACGACTACAAAAACCACTAAATCACGAACATTCCACTAAACGACTACTATGTAAACCACGACTACCTAAACAACGACTCCCCAAATAACTACTACCTAAACAACGACTACCCCAAAAAATTATTACCTAAATAACGACTCCCCAAATAACTACTGCCCAAACAAACTACTACCCAAACAACGAATACTTAAACAACGAATCCTAAAATAACTACTACCCAAACAAACGACTAGCCAATCAACGAATACCCAAACAAACACTACCCAACACCGAAAACACCTAAACACCTAATATATTGAAAACAAACCCCAAACAACGAAAAATATTAATAATTTATATCACAACTAAACAGTAACGATTAATAAATAAATTATTAAAAGGACTACGATACTACGTAAAAAAAAAAACGAAATCGAAAATAACAATATATTTCCTACATACAAAAAATAAAACATCACAAAAATCCAAAACATATAAACACCGTTTTAAATCAAATTAAATAATACTTAAATAATTATAAAACAAACACAACACAAAAAAAAAAAAACTATATAAAACGATAGACCTACAACACTTTCTACATGACCCAGGAAGTACTTCCTCTACTGAACAAATCAGAACGAACATAAAAAAAATACAAACTACAAAACAAATACACTCCACAATTATATATATCTAACATCACAAACGAATTCACAATAAAAAAACACATCCAAAACACATTCAATTTACAAATAAAACAATACTTACAAAACCACATATAAATACCAACGACCTCCATTTTCTACTCATTACTACACCGAACAACTTACAGAGAAGACGAGCATATCACTACAGAAAAGAATTAAAATATAATTTATCCAACACCGCCATCTACTGAGATAACAAGGTAAAATATCCATAAATAAATATAAAGAAATTTACTAACCTATACCACAGCTAAAATAATATATAATGAATGTACCTTTCAACTATTTTGTTACAGGCATAAACATCAAGAATCTGACCAAAAAGATTAAAACCACACCTTCACCATCAAAGGTAAACCATTACCATTATACAAAAACAATTTCACTAAACCACAAACAATTGCATTAAAAAATGTGGTAAATAACGAATACCACAATATAATTTAAAAAAATATATTAAATATTAAAACTACAAATTAATTTAAAAAAAGGAATTAATTCACCTAATAAATTTATCCAACAACCAAATATTATTCACCAAATTTCAAACCTACTAAAAAAATTACTTCTAAATCCAAAAAACTAAATAATTAATAAAACAAAAGAATAAACTAAATAATACACTCTCTCTTATTTCTTACAGACTCCAAGAACCCCAAAAAACACAAGAAGACATAAAAAAGTGAAATAAATCAATTTAAAAAAAATAACATCTAAAAGAAGAAAAAAACCTCAAAGTAAGTATAATATTTTCATTATAACATACAACCAGATTTTCTAATTAAATAAAACTAAAATAACATTCTTATTCAAATACCCCTTAACTTAACACCAAACACACATAAATTCAATAAAATTAAAAACACTTCGCAAACACACTACATATATTATATCCAAAAAATAACTATTACAACTCCACCAAACACTTACCTCTAAACAGCTGCTAAACAATAAACATAAATAAATTTTACAACAAAACACCAACTTCCAAAACAACTAGTGCCTTAACAACAAGGACAGAACACCAACCTTAGTCTTACTACTAACAATTTTTCCTCAAATGCCTTAACAACAATATTTAATTCTAAAATCATTCTTGATAAAAGCATTACTAATATGCACCATTCACCCTACATCCCTCACCCCACCACCGCAACCAGACCCCAAAACCTAAAACCCCCTGACCCCCCACCGCCTTCCCAAAACCAAAAACGCCCCACCCCCCCAACCCCACCCCAAAACCTAAAACGCCCTAACCCCCCACCTCCTCCCCTAAACCAAAAACACCCCACCCCCCCAAACCCGCCCAAAAACCTAAAACCCCCTTACCCCCCACCCCCTCCCCAAAACCAAAAACGCTCCACCCCACCAACCCCACCCCAAAACCTAAAACCCCCTCAGCCCACACCTCCTCCCCAAAACCAAAAACGCCCCACCCCAAAACCTAAAACCCCCTAACCCCCCACCTCCTCCCCAAAACCAAAAACGCTGCACCCCCCCAAACCCGCCCAAAAACCTAAAACCCCCTTACCCCCCACCCCCTCCCCAAATCCAAAAACACCCCACCCTCAAACCCCACCCCAAAACCTAAAACCCCCTAACCCCCCACCTCCTCCCCAAAACCAAAAACGCCCCACCCCCCCAAACCCTCCCAAAAACCTAAAACCCCCTTACCCCCACCCCCTCCCCAAAACCAAAAACGCTCCACCCCACCAACCCCACCCCAAAACCTAAAACCCCCTCACCCCAACCCCCTCCCCAAAACCAAAAATACCCCACCCCCAAACCCACCCCAAAACCGAAAACCACTACCCCTACACTGCCTCCCCAAAACCAAAAACGCCCCACCCCCAACCCCACCCCAAAACCTAAAACCCCCTAAGCACACACCCACTCCCCAAAACCAAAAATGCCCCACCCCCTAACTCCACCCCAAAACCTAAAACCCCTCACACTCCACCACTGCCCCAAAACCAAAAACTCAAAGTAAGTATAATATTTTCATTATAACATACAACCAGATTTTCTAATTAAATAAAACTAAACAAACTGCTTACCTCATATCACATTAAAATACTCAAAACATAAAAAAATAATCAAAGCAACTTAACTAGATACTTATATTAACATAGGTGCTGCAGAATAATTATCAAATAATATACTATTACAACTCCACTAACTACTTACCTCATAACAAAAACTAGGAACACAATAGACCCACAAATACAAATCTAAAAGTAAAAATTACTTATCTCAATAAATAACACACAATCACCAAATATAAAACATAACAAACCACCTACACCAAACACTTACAAATAGGACACATTATATATTAATTAACTTACTAAATGGTAAACTAAATCCACCACAAATGTAATAATAAAAACTGCAAACTTCTTTTAACCTATTTCTTTTATATTATTTACAGATATTTCACAAATGGCATTGCAAGGAGAAGCAAGTTACATAAACTCAAGATCCGGAAACCAGCTACTAAAGTATGAAGGTTATCTTTATTGCAGAGACAAGGTTGTCAACCTCAGGAACCATTGGAGATGTGTACAATTCTACTCTTCACATTGTAGAGGCAGAGCTGTAACTCTAGAAAACACTGTTGTTAAAACAACAGATCACAACCACTCTGCCTCTGCAATAGAAATTGAGATAAGAGAAAACATACAAAAAAAAAAAACATTGCAAACACCTCCAATGACTCCTGCGGACAGGTTATAAGGGAGGTAGTACAAAATATTCCAATACAGATTTCCGGTAGCATGCCTTTAGTACCAAACCTTAGGAGAATATTTCAACGACAAAGACTGGCAAGTAATCCCCAACATATAACATCACAAACCTATGAAGACATTAACATCCCCCCAGAACTAACAATTACCTTCTCTAAAGAAACTTTCCTCATTCACAACAACGAAAACCCTCAAAAAAGAATTTTAATATTCAGCACAAAATGCAACTTACTAATCCTACAAAATAGTGAAATTTGGATGATGGATGGAACCTTTAAATCTACACCCCATCCATTCACTCAAATTTATACCATACATGCCACAAAAAACAACACTACAATCCCCCCAGTGTATGCATTACTGCCTGATAAACATTCCTCTACTTACAAAGAATTTTTATCAACAATCAAAAACAAAACATCAAATAAAACACCTAGAAAAGTAATACTAGATTTCGAATTATCAATGATAAATACAATACTAAAAATATATCCACAAACCCAAATTCAAGGATGCTTTTTCCACTTTTCACAAGCATATTGGCATAGAATACAAAAATCATCCCTAAGTAGAGAATATTTCGCAGATTGCATACTACAATTTGAATTAAAAAACTCACAGCATTATGATTTGTACCACCTACAAAAGTAGATGAGTATTACAACACAATAACAGAGTCTAACTATTATACACAAAATGAAGACAAATTAGAACCCTTACTAAATTACTTCGAGCAAAACTGGATTGGACACCTAAACAGATCTGGTCGCAGACGAAAGCCAAGATTTCGAATAGAATGGTGGAACTGCTATCAAACCTGTTTCGAAGGTGGTGCAAAGACTAATAATGCCATAGAAGGATGGCACAACGCCTTCAATAAAGTAAGAGGTAAACCCCACCCAAATCTGTATCATTTCATAGAAATTTTGAAAAAGGAACAAAGTTTCCAAGAAATGAGACTTGCTCAATCACTGTCAGGTAGCCTGAACCCACGCACAAGTAAAAAAAGCAAATAAATGACCGAAAGAATTTTGGCAAAAATACAACAATTTGATACAATAACACCATCAGACTACCTCAACAGTCTAGCATATATTCTACAATACTAACAACCACTAACCTACTAAAAAATTACTTGCCAGTTCTAAAAAAAACAAACACCATCAATTAAATTGGCATTTTTCAAACTTTTTTTACACTAAATGTACACAACAAAAATTGTTCCTACCTTTGACATTTTCATGTCTTTATCCAAACACATGATGCTGAATAAATCTTCTTCATTAATATAGAAAACAGCATCTCATACTTAGAAAAGAAAAAATAAAACATTAATCATCCAAAAACAATTACAAATTATTCATATTAAATGGATGATAAAAAAACCAACTCTATATACTATACAAACAATCAAAGAAATAAAATATAATACTTAACCAAACCAGAAATTCGAAAAATATCTAAAAAACGTAAAATACCAAATAGACTTTTTTTTACCAAAAAAAGTAAAACAACCACATACTAACCAAAGCCACATCATTAATTAAAACATTAACTATCAAGAAAAAGACATGAAAACGATATAAAGGATACTACTAACACAAAAGAAAAATTAATCACAAAACCTATTACAATGAACACATTTTTTTTTTCATAAACCAAACAACTGACTCGCTCAAAAATCCCAAAACTAAATTTATCAAAAAAATATAAAATTCTTTCCAACTACTGCAAAAGCAGTATAATCATTTCTATAATATAACGCTGCTAAACAAATTTGTTTACTTTTACGAAACCACTATCGTATACAAAAATATACGAAAACAAATAATTAAACAGAAGAAACATAACAAACTCCAAAAATCTACTACCTACCTTATAACTACCTCCGACAACTATTTCCGTAATAAAAATACCCTACTACATACTGTAAAAAAAATTATAATCCAACTTACCTGAACGAGGTCTCCGCTTCCGTCCTATCTTGACCGCGACGCTCCTCCGACTGAATACAGAAGACGTCAAACAACGTAAACATGGAAGAGCACTAAAAATAGAAAACGGACTATTTCACTCATAGACTACAATAGGGAAAATAAGAAAATACCACAGAAAATAGATAAAGAAATATAAATAAATAAGGAAAAAATTTCTATAAATCTGTAAATACAAAATTTATAATTAAAAAAAAAAATGCATTTTTTTTACTTGATTATATTCAAAATAAAAAATATTTTTAAAAAATGAATGGTATTTTTATTTTTAAAAAATCAAATTTGCATGAAAAAAACATTATTGCACATTCAAAAATTTCTAACACCTAAAAAAAAAAAAAAAACTATAATTAATCTACAAATAATTATTTAATAAATTAACTTTTAGAAATAATATTAAAACAAATTAATGTATATATTAAATTATACATCCAAAAAAATATTTAAAAATATTAATAATATTAATTACATCACATCAAAAAAAAATATATATATATAAACAATTTTAACAAATTTTAAAAATCACAAAAAAATTACAATCTAAGAAATATTTAAAATAAAAAAATATAACATTATTATATTCCAAAATCTCCTATACCAACTACTATACTATTAAAAAATCACATATAAATTCTTAAACATAACTATTTGTAAACAAAATTATTTTTACACCTTCAATAACAACAAAAGAAAAATACAAAACCTAAAAACATAACACAAACAAATTATTCACCCATAATAATTTTTTTTTAACTATCAATACATTTCAAAATCATAAACCACCAATATACCAAATTGCATCCCAAAAAAATAAGTAAAATAAATTTTACAAAAATCAAACATAGAAAAAAAAACCTAATCATAAAAACAAAACCCCAACCATAAACCCGACATCCCCTATATCCCACCCCTAATTCTAAATATACTTTCAATAATAAAAAATAAACAATTAACCAAATACAATAAATAATACCAGACTACTAATATACTTCCCACCCATAACTCCTAGATCCCATATATCCCACCCTTAAACCCACAAAATAAATACCAAATTTTAATAAAATGCAAAAACATAAATTAATACCTGAGTATTAATACACTTCCCCACCCATAACCCCTACATCCCATATATCCCACCCCTAAACCCACAACATAAATTACAACATATAAAAAACACAAGTACTTAAATTAATACCTGAGTATTAACACACTTCCCCACCCATAACCACTACATCCCATATATCCCGCCCCTAAACTTACAACATAAATTACAACATATAAAAAAATACAATTACTTAAAATAATACCTAACTATTAATAAACTACCCCACCCATAACCCCTACATCCCATATATCCCGAACCTAAACCCACAACATAAATTACAACATAGAAAAAAAAAAAAGTACTTAAAATAATACCTGCATATTAATACACTTCCATACCCATAACCCCTACATCCCACATATCCCATCCCTAAACCCACAACATAAATTACAACATATAAAAAACACAAGTACTTAAATTAATACCTGAGTATTAATACACTTCCCCACCGATAACCCCTACATCCCACATATCCCACCCCATAAACCCACAACATAAATTACAACATATAAAAAAACACAAGTACTTAAATTAATACCTGAGTATTAATACACTTCCCCACCCATACCCCCTACATCCCATATATCCCGCCCCTAAACCAACAACATAAATTACAACATATAAAAAAAACAACTACTCAAATTAATACCTGAGTATTAATACACTGACCCACCCATAACCCCTACATACCATATATCCCACCCCTAAACCCACAACATAAAGTACACCATAATAAAAAACACAAGTACTAAAATTAATACCTGAGTAATAATACACTTCCCCACCCATAACCCCTACATCCCATATATCCCGCCCCTAAACCTACAATATTAATTACAACATATAAAAAAACACAAGTACTTAAAATAATACCTGAGTATTAATACACTTCCCCACCCATAACCCCTACATCCCATATATCCCGCCCCTAAACCTACAACATTAATTACAACATATAAAAAAACACAAGTACCTAAAATAATACCTGAGTATTAATACACTTCCTTACCCATAACCCCTACAACCCATATATCCCGCCCCTAAACCCACAACATAAATTACAAGATATAAAAAAACACAAGTAGTTAAACTAATACCTGAGTATTAATACACTTCCCCACCCATAACCCCTACATCCCATATATCCCGCCCCTAAACCCACAACATAAATTACAACATATAAAAAAACACAAGTACTTAAAATAATACCTAAGTATTAATACACTGCCCCACCCATAACCCCTATATCCCATATATCCCGCCCCTAAACCCACAACGTAAATTACAACATTTAAAAAAACACAAGTACTTAAAATAATACCTAAGTATTAATACACTTCCCCACCCATAACCACAACATCCCATATATCCCGCACCTAAACCCACAACATAAATTACAACATATAAAAAACACAACTACTCAAATTAATACCTGAGTATTAATACACTGACCCACCCATAACCCCTACAACCCATATATCCCGCCCCTAAACCCACAACATAAATTACAAGATATAAAAAAACACAAGTAGTTAAATTAATACCTGAGTATTAATACACTACCCCACCCATAACCCCTACATCCCATATATCCCGCCCCTAAACCCACAACATAAATTACAACATATAAAAAACACAAGTACTTAAATTAATACCTGAGTTTTAACACATTTCCCCACCCATAACCCCTACATCCCACATATCCCACCCCTAAACCCACAACATAAATTACAAGATATAAAAAAACAGAAGTACTTAAATAAATACCTGAGTATTAATACACTTCCCCACCCATAACCCCTACATCCCATATAACCCGCCCCTAAACCCACAACATAAATTACAACATATAAAAAAACACAACTACTCCAATTAATACCTGAGTATTAATACACTCCCCCACCCATAACCCCTACATCCCATATATCCCGCCCCTAAACCTACAACATTAATTACAACATGTAAAAATACACAAGTACTTAAAATAATACCTGCGTATTAATACACTTCCTTACCCATAACCCCTACAACCCATATATCCCGCCCATAAACCCACAACATAAATTACAAGATATAAAAAAACACAAGTAGTTAAATTAATACCTGAGTATTAATACACTTCCCCACCCATAACCCCTACATCCCATATATCCCGCCCCTAAACCCACAACATAAATTACAACATATAAAAAAAACAAAAATACTTAAAATAATACCTGAGTATTAATACAATACCCCACCCATAACGCACACAACCCATAAAATACATTACTTAATCCACACAATATACTTAAAAAAATTACACATATAATAATTAAACCCTAAACAAATAAAAAACAAAACATAAAACTCACCTTAAAATTTATAAAAAAATTATTCACTTACCTTAAAATTCGTTGTTCTGGCATTAGTAGTTAAGGTAAAATCGTTGTTAAACCAATAGTTGTTCAAAACTTTGTTGTTAATACCCAGTAGTTCTTCAAGATTCGTTGTTAAAGCAAGTAGTAATTTAAACGTTAGTTGTTCAGGTTGTTTCCCCTTTGAGAGAGGGCTTTTGAATGATCCAGAGTACCTCCACCATATGAACATATGGCGGAGGGAATTTCTTGAATTTAACAGGGGGTCATCTCCAGTGGAGATTGTATGCAACACCTTAAAGGCAGGAATGCATGGAGAAACGTTTATGTTTAGTATCAATAAGCAGAAGTATGCCCAAAGTCAGATCAAGTAAGCACATTTCAAACTTAGAGGCAGAATATCAACTCATCCTAACTATCAATGGAGATATGAAGGTGAAGGTTGCATTACAGAAAATTGCTATAGCCAAAGCAGCAATTAATGAAATCTCAGCAAAAAAGTCTCTCAAAGCGGGCTGAATACTATGAATACAGAGAGAAGGTGGGTCGCCTATTAGCGATACAAGCTTGCCAAAAGGCAGCAGCTGGTATTCTTAGAGTAAGTAAAGATCCACAGGGAAGGCTTGTCTCTGATCCTGAAGATATTAGGGAAGCTTTCCGTGGGTTTTACGCAGAACTTTATAAGGCCACCCCCCAGTAGATGAGGAAGCAGTTAATTGGTTTTGAAGCATGGTTAGGGCAGGCATTACCATGGCAGAGGATCTGGAGGCACTGGGGGACAAGATCAGGAAGGAAGAACTTGAGGAGGCGATCTGCAGGCTTCCAACTGGAAAGGCGGTGGGGACCGATGCAATCCCCCTAGAATTTTATAGACACTTTAATATTATATTGCCTGTGATGCTCTAAGTGTTTGCTCAGGTGCAACAAGATAGTTAGGCTCCTCCCTCCTGAGCAACTGCTAAAATAGTAGTTTTTCTGAAAAAGGGAAAAATACCACAAAATCCCAGCTCATACAGGCCTGTCACATTAATAAACAGTGACACTAAGATATACTCTAAAATGTTTGCATCACATTTATCTCCTATTACTAGGAAACTAGTCACACCACACCAACACGGTTTTGTCCCTGGGAGGCACACCTCTGACCACATTAGAAGAGTCATTGTGCCGCTGTTTGATGCAACAAACGTGGCAGAAAAAACGGCAGTGGCACTATTAGATGCTGAAAAGGCCTTTGATAGGGTTAATTGGGAGTATTTGTGGAGAGTTTAAAGATGTGCAGACTCAGAGACAAGTTCATGAAGGCAATTAAGGCTATTTGTGGGCAACCAAATGCTCAAGTACAATTGATGTGAGGGCAATCTGACATCATTCAAATTGGGCGGGGTAGCAGACAGGGGTGTCCGTGCTTCCCACTGTACATCGATCCCTTGCTCAGGCAGCTAGAAAGAAAAACAGCCATTTTACCAGTGAATATGTATGGATGGGACACCAAGATACTTGCATACGCAGATGATATAGCTCTTATAACAGCCAACCCGAACTAAGCTTTAAGGGAAATAGAGAAGGTGGCAAGCAGTTTCGGTGACATTTCTGGGTATTTATTGAATAGAGAGAAGACCCAGCCGTTGGCTAATAAGTACACAACTACCACTGACACCCGTAGGGTGGACCTTGCAGTATATCTAGGCATAGACATTAGCCCCACAGTGGGACAAATAGTCAATCTAAACTTAATGCCAATTTTAGGGAAACCTAAGCTAGACTTCAGTAGATGGAACAACTTGCATTTGTCTAAAATGGGATGTTGTAATATGATTACAATTATTTTTCTTCCCAAGATGCTGTACGTGTTTCAGACAATCCCACTGGACTTTGAAAAGCCACCATGGTTTGTAGTAATAGATCAGCTAGTAACAAGATTTATTGGGGTGTGTGGTAAGAGCAGAGGAGCTAGCACATTTATGTCCCTACCTAGAGAGGAGTGGGGATGGGGCTTGCCAAATCTTAAATTATACAAATTGGCAGCCGCCTTCAAATATATATGCCTGCTAATGGCAAGCAAAGGAGATGTGGCAGGGGAGGGACATCAGCCAAATATTTATAAATTATTAATTGGGCCAATATCTAATGGGGGATTGTTGACCTTGGTAGATCCCAGTTACTATAAGAAAGTATGGTTTAAGGTGCTAGAAGCCACTTTTGAATGCTGGCACCCCTGGCATAAGAAAGCTGGACTCAGTAGATTTAATCGGTATATGCCAACCCATAATAATCAATCCCTACCAGAAATTTTTAAAGATCATTGCTTTGCAAAATGGAACTTGTGTGGGGAGCAGAGGTTAGGACATTTTTATGAGGGAACTGTGATAAGAACATTAAAAGACCTCCAGGAAAGATATGGGATGGAGCAGAGGGAATTCTTCAAGTACCTACAAATAAGATATGTTTTAAGCAAGAAGACTGGTGGGCCGGTTGGGTTTACTAAAAACCCACTCATGGAGATGAGAATAGGTGAGGCTCAGCCATCAATTGGGTCCCTGTATTTGTTACTCATATCAAAACAGCTTGATGACCTCGAGACACATAGCAAGAAGTGGGAAGGCAGACTAAATAGTGGGGGCACCAAATTTTATGAATCCCTTGAATTGGGGTATACGGCCTTAATCTCATCAGCATTACGGGCACAGCATCACAAGACAATATGTGACTTATATTTTACTTCACCTAAAATAGTTAAATGGGGGAGGACGGCGGGGACGTGTTGTCCAAGGTGTTCAGCATTAGGGGCAGATCTGATAAATATGTTTGCTACCTGTATAAAATTGGAACCTTTGAAAGAGGAGGTCAAAAGGTTTTTAAAAGAGGTGATAAAATATGAGTTGGACATCACCCTGGATATGTTGGTGCTAACGCGTCCCTTTATGACTATTTTACTCACTTTGGGACTCGTATTAGGCCAATGAATCTTTTGACCCTGATTGAAGACACCTTAGGACAAGATAGCTAATCAACATGTCAATCAATATGTCAATAACGTCATCAATATTTACCAGGATAAGACAATTCACTTTAGTCAAAGACATCAATAAAACTCTGAAAACACCCTGACCTTCCAGTCATGAATAACCACACCAGTTTAGTATGAGTTTTGTGATATTTATTCCCTATTGATTACAATTCTACTGGCAAGTTTATTAATCTCAAAACCAAGAAGCTCATTAGCATAGTCACAATATGGCAACAGTGATAAGATTTCATCAAAGCGAGAATCACGAATATTATAACATAACACGGCGTCAACATAGGTTATCCTTAGCAGAGTAACATTAGCGCATTATTCAACAAAGTATAGATTTAGTCATTTGTCTATTTGCGTCATTTTAGTGAACCCTCTTAACTAACCTTGAATTAGCATTGGCATGTTGGGCTTCATGCAAAACAATTTAGCAACACCAATTTGGAAAAACATCTAACTATGGTCTCTGTCAAAAGGAGAAGCAGTTGGTACCTAGAAAGGAAAAGCAAACAGACAATCACAATTTCATTGTCATATAGTTACCCTCCGTGTTAGGTCAACACTCAGGTTCAGTCTTCGTCCTCAGGACATCAGTTGATTCTCCATCATCCAGGAACTCAGCAAGTCGGGTAAAGGGGCACTTCCCTCATAAGGAGGTAAAGTGTAGACGGGTAATATAAGGCAAGAATGATTTTAAGAACCAAACAGCAAAATCTCTATGCAGAGTGACAAAGTGTCTGGGTCATAGCAAATCGCATCAGCATCTCTCTCTCCTAGTCTCCTATTCGCTCCTGTTCTGATTTACTTCCTGGTTTCAAGGGTTTTTATCCCATTTTCGTAGTACATTCCCCTAAAATTTGGTTGGACAAGGGGTTGCACCCCACTATCTTTAACCAATTGTCTTCAAATTAGCTCATCGAATTTGTCACCCCATAACAGTTCTCACGTATTTTATTGGTCCTTATGATTGACGTCTTTAGCGGGTGGAATGTCCGGTATGATTTCATCCTCTCGTGTTCCTTTGCACATCTTCAGTCAGTGACTCCATTGTCTGTACCGGTTCAGGCCACCTTGTACCTACGAGTGATCTACAGTGTTGCATTCAGCTAAAATGTTTCTACAAGCAAGTTGAATTTCATGAGAACATATCTACTACAGTTACATTCAGCTTCTAGCTTTTGGAAAAAAAAAACAAGAGTTCATGTCCTTCAGCAAGTCAGCACACTGCACGTTAGAAAAACACATTTAATATGAGAGTCAGGCAGCTAGGCCTTGACTCATGCTAATGATTTATTAGCAAAATTCTAGTACATATCTTTTTAATATTAGTGCAAACTTATATTCTATCATAATATTTCAACATTATTAATCAGTTTAATTAGTCATTGTATATGGTGGCGGACACTCCCCGTGAGCACATTTTCAAGCATGCCTTTAGCAAATACATTATATTCTCTATGCAGCATTATTACACATAAGTTCATAATAATTTCATGTTAATATTAATTATATAAGCTACGCTCTCTCACTGGTTTTTGGAGTACTAGAAGAGGGAGGAGTGTCAGGACCTAAATATTTCATCTTTATGGTCATGGTGCTCTATCGAATCTGTGTCACATCTGCGTGGCAAGACTCACAACCTCCATCATTTCAGCAATTGCTGGGGAGACTCCTACCTGTATATCATCTGGAGATACCACTGTACCAACTTAAGGGGAAGAAGGCAAGATGTAAGGGGGAGGTAATCTGAGGGTGCTTGGGATTGGGTTAGGTCTAGGTAACAGACTTGTGATTGTCACTTAACAGACTTGTATAGCTTCTGCGCCAGATGGGAGCTTATCTCCTTTCCTGAGTTGGTAATGAATTATTTCTCATTCATCATTTTAATAAAAAAAAATGAAAACAAAAGAACAACCATGACAATCATCCGAAAGGCTACTTAAAAACAAGTTTGTAAAGGAGAAAGGTATGGGTATCTGAAAAATAAAATTGATTTGTGTTTAAACATTTAACCAGAATTGATAGGTGTAAGGACATTCAAATGATACATGTTTGATATCTGAAACAGAGACCAGCAGGATGACAGGATATTGGGATTAAACTTGTGTAAGGAAGCTGGAGTAATCTAAATTTGGTTGTAAGTGAAAAATAAAGTCTGAATTGTGTTAGCAGCATGGAAGGTTTTGCGGATCTTATTCCATAGAGAAGGGGGGAAAGAAGTGTGTAAGTCTGTTTTCAATTATACCTCCAATATTGTTTTCTGTCTAATATCATGGGGGAAGTGAGGTATGTATAGATAGGGGAAGCTGCAGGGGAAGTTGACAGTAACAGTTGTAGAGGGAAGTGGAAGATGGGAAAATGGTCAGTAAACAGAGGAAAAAGGAGGTGCTGGAAATGGATGAGATTAGCAATTGAAATTTGTTTCTATATGAATTAGCAAATTGAAGGTAAGATTGGGCCTTTGAAAAAGAGATAAACAAGTGATTCTGAATTAATTATTAATTGATGAGTCCATAATAACCCTTTTGCTTGTCAGTATTTAAAAAAAAAAAAAAAGGAAGTCCAGGGTGTTATGAGGTGCATGGATCCCACAATGTTTTCTTACTCACAATGCCCTGCATACCTCAAAGTTTGCCTAAAATTGCACATTTTTCTTGCATTTCTGCGACCTAAAATCTTGGAATCAACAGGAATCCACAAAATTCCTATCGCCCACCATTCTCACACTTGTCCCGATAAAAATGCTACCTAACTTGTGTGGCTGGGCTGTGTGCATGTGACAGGCAAGCATCAAAGATAGGTCAATGGGAGTCTCGCTAAGTGACACACATTGACCCTGGTTTGATTTGTATCTCCAGGCTGTTTTCAGCACTGAAGAGGTTAAATTAATCTCAGGCATTGCTCAGGCCTCATTCAAGAAGAAATTTTCTCATTTCAAATGTAATTGTACTAAAGGTTTTCTAGAAGGATCTTGTGGACATGTTGTCTGTTGAGAGTGAGGTCTTGATCCACTGAGGACGGCCTGCTAACTTTTTTGTGCACTCTTATTCCTGAGACTTGGGTTCCTGAACTGGAAGTATCTTGAAACAAAGAAAACCGACTGCGCGCCTGGAGGAATCTCAATCAAGTTGTGGAGTATTGTGATTTCTAGATGGACCTGTAAATAGATGTGAAATACTTGCTTTCCTACGCATTTCCTAAACTGGACTAGTTTAATAAACTTTTTGTTATGGAAACAGAAGAAGAACCAAAATAAATACTTTTGCAGAAAATGTTCATATTAACAGCACAGAAATACCAAATACAAAAAGCTGCCATGCACCTTTTTAAAATAAATATCTCAAAACCTACTGCATGGAATTACATGAAATACCAAAAAGGATACGTTTTTCATTCAAATTCTATCTTCATGTCACATGTGGTGTAATTTGATTCAGTAGGTCTTGTAGCAAAAACTGAAAATTCCTTTAGGGCAACAGAACTTTTACTTCACACTAAATGCCTTCCGCCCACCCTCCTGACAAATCTGAGTGCAGTCAAATTTGTCAAATGATGACTGAAATAATTAACATAATATATGCCCATTTCCAGTTACTATTGCTCAGGGTACCATCCTAAGTATGACAAGAATAATGAAGAGCAATGTGCTTGAACCAAAAGCATATCTTGTTTCTAAGAAACTAATTCCTGCGGTCAATCAGAATCATTATAAAATGGAGAGTTTCTTAGAAAATAACATTTCTTTCCTGAAATGTTTTTTGACACTCAAGTTACTTCTCTGTAATTGTTTAGTGACTGTGAGAAAGTGGATGACTAGTTGTGGTGGATGGTAGTCCACCACAAGTAATAGAGTCACTAGTCTTCATAGGACCAGTAAAGGTTTCAGTTATTTAAACTTGAGCTCGACTCCTGGTAGCTATGCAACAGGGTAGACAGAATTAGCTTTAAAAAAAGTGTAAAACATTTAGAGGTACCAAAACAATTATAAACACATGACAAAAAAAAAATCCCGCTCTGATTTATAAAAAATGGAAAACGTTAATCAGTAAAATTACACTAAAATGACAAATGTCCTATAAAGAGAATCAAAAATATGAATTTTTAAAGATTTAAGTGAAATAGCACCAAAAAGTGCAAAGCACCTATGGCAGTCAAAGGTTAAGGTAGACTGGGACCTAGGCTTGATTTGAGGCCACTGTAATAGAGCTCAAGTCAGATGCACCAAATGGATTGTTTTCATTGAAATTCTGGAAGTCAAAAAAGTTGAAAAAGTTTCTAGGTTCCACTTCAGAAAGGGACTTGGCCACTTTTTAGAAAAAAAGCCTTTAAATGTCTTCCTTTGCCCCAATGTAGAAAGGTACTTTGGCACTTTTTGAGAAGAAAAATCCTTCCCAAACAGGTTGCTGCTGAAAGTGTAGCTGTCTCTGGGAACCAAAGTTGAATATATGAAACAGGTTGACCCCGCTGGAGCTCTCAAGTTATGGAGATTTGTAGCTGAAAATTTCCAAAATCCCAATGCAGAATGGGCCTTAGTCGTTTTTCAAAGATATGGGAACCTTTGATAGGGATGAATCTGAAATGCAATCTAACACCATGGAACTGTCTGTCAAATGGTTTTTCTGGCAAGTCTTGTTGAGGGAGTTGATCCCTAGATTTGGTTTGAGAACGTCTTTAGAGTCAAACGGAGGCAGTCACATTAAAAGGGAATTAATGAAAATTTGGACCAAAAATGTCACTGTAGTTATCAACCACGAGAATCCAGTATAATTGAAAGAATCAATGTTACTCTGAACTCAAAGTTGTCCAAGTTGGCCAGCTGCCCTACCACTGGTGCTGATCAGTTGAAGATGCACACCTAATAAAGTGACTGGAGTCTCACCTTATTAAATGATCACAGGCAGAGTAATGCAGATTTCTGGTATTACTTCATCTGTACTTGCAAAAGTTTTTTATGATCTTGTTCTGGATTATTGAAAATGTCTGGCTGATGTGGGGCATTACACCTCTCACCAAGTGAAATTGTAAACACCTCCAGCCTGTGAAGAACCCTGCCTTGACTCGGAATCTGGTGACTGGGTTGTGGTGAAGAAACACATTTGAAGAAGCTGGCTGGAGCTGAAGTGGCATGGACCTTAGTGAAGTGTTTAGGCTTACCAGTGGCTTCATGCATTTCACAGGAAAAGAGTAAACACTGCAAATGAAGAAGCAGTAACATTACCTCTGACTTACAGTGACAAGCTGGTGCTCACTACGGATCCAGAGGGAGGTGGTGAAGATCAAATTGTGTAACAAGAAGAGCCAGCACAGCAACAAGCTCAAATGAAGGAAACTCAGAAAGCAAAAGTTTGAATTTTAAAAACCCCAGGGATAATCAAGATGTTCCAGCCACCAACTGTACCTGCTCAAGTGGCAATGACGTCAAGAATGTAAAAGTGGGCATAAATGGGTTTGCAGATGAGACCTCAATCTAAGGTGAATGGCCTGAGAATGTGAGAAGGAGAAAAGGTGTCAGTACACAATCAAAGACTAGAAGCAATTGGACAAGAAGCAGAACAAGAGCCAGAACAAGGAGAGACAGATCTGAGTAAGAGAGAGCCAGAATAACCAGTGATCAGAAGATCTACAAGAATGGGAATACCAAATCATAAGTATACAGCACCTGAATGGAATTGCACTGAACCTATTATTGGTGACACATTAATGTTTGAAGATTTTGAAGTTTTGATTTTCGTACCATATCTATTAGATTATATTTTTGGTTTTTCATTTTGAATTTTGTTAATGTTTTTGAATTTTATAGTTGCATGGCCAAAATCAAACAGAGGTGAATAATTTTTACAATTTTCATATTGATAATTGTAATAGATATCTTAGCCTTCACATTTCAGTTGCATATGTTTCTTCCAAATTTGAATTTGAATTGCATACTGTGTGAAAATTGCCCAAGGAAGGGTCAACCTTAACTTTTTGCCTTCCTCCTCCTCTTTTTCTGACCTCTTTTTTTGTTGGCTTTAGGACTGCTTACCAAGGTTAAAGTGCTTCTACTCTCTCCTTAAAATTAGTGGTGGAAAGAAGTCATGGAGTTTTACTCTGTGGAATTCTGCTGAGTTATTTTAAAACTCCATGGAGTTCTAGGAGTGGTGAAATTCTGCTTGTCATTTTGCAAATTGCAGCATGGCCATTCCCATTCAGCAACTAGAGCTCATGGCCAGCATAGAGAAATGTCACTGGTTAAAGAAGATTTTTCTTCTTCACCAAGAAGAATCTTGAGACAACAGGCTGTACTACAGATTGGGGCACTAAACCTTCCCGTATCTAAAAGGGAGAGAGTGCATGTGTGCGTTAGTCACTGGCATCCCATCTTCTAATGTTTCTGGCCAACTGAAGTCTTCAAGCAACATTGACTGTTCATGATATTCATCTCTGGATAGCTTTTGGCAAAGTGCACTGCAGAACCTAATAACAATAAATAAACAATTCTCACCCACTCTGCTGCTGTGCCCCAGTCCTGGAGCCATTTACCCCCACAACTCTTGAATCAGCATCAAGCGCTGCACAGCATGAAGCATGAACTGCATGGCAGCCAGGGGTAAGACAATATTATTAACAGAGAGCTTTGGGCGCCTGTTGTCACTACTACTCCAGAAGAGACCAGACACGCTTCAGCGAATTAACTAGCTGCTCTCATCATCTCGCACAATGCGCTGCATAGTAGTGCCTACAATAGGAGGCTTTGAACAGTTTCACCCAGAAGTACATGATGTCCATTTTACTTTGGGCTTGAGCCTATTCTGTGATGTGCAATGTGCAGGAGTGGAGGGCAATTTCTTAATCAGTTATAGAAGTGGTAAACTCTACCATGCAACAAATACTTTGCACATTGCCTTCTAAGTTAAACCTGCCTGCTCTGAGCCAAGCTACTCAAAGGTGAACACAGGATAATTTAGGTTGTGTTGTGACCTACCCTGACTAAGATTTTTGTACCTACTTGGACAGGGTGCAAACCTCTGTCAACTAGAAACCCAATTTCTAGCACATACAAAAACACTGCTTCTAGAGATAAAAGGTTAGATCATAAATATACTTTAAGGGTGACTTTAGTGAAACGCCCATACTAGTTTGCTAATTAAGGTTGTCACCACACTTAATGTAACACATTTTTGTATATGCATATACATGCTATCTTCTGTTTCAGTGGGGGTGACCTTCAATCAACTTCCACTTTCCTATGGCTTGTCATGTGGCAACTTTCTGTCAATTCTTTGTGGTCAAGATTTGTTGGAGATAAACAATGTCAATGTAGATATTTAATTGGAGGATCTTAATATTGAGGAGTTAGGTTCTGTTACTAGGTATATTAGAACAATGGAGCGATTGACATAAAAGCTGAAAATAAACCAAATGTGGGTAGTTTGACTGATGTAGAGCAAAGGTTTATTAGAGGAGGTACTGAGAGAAGAACGAACTGAAGTCTGGGTGAAGCGAAAGAGATTAAGTTGCAGGAAAAAGCAGAAAAGAGGTTCAGAAATTCTTAGATAACTTCTAGACTTTGGGGCTGACTTATAGTTTGGCGAATGGGTTACTCTGTTACAAATGGGACATTTATCCAGTCTGCCATGTTACGATCTCCATAGGCTAAAAGAGAATTGTAATATGGCGGACAGGATATCCATCACGTCTGTGACGGAGTAGCCCCATCCACCAAACTTTGAATCAGGCCCTTAGAATTTAACAGGATACATGATTTTTTCAAGTGTTAAGTAAAAAGAGCACCAAGATGCCTTAAGTGCCAACTGTGGAAATCTGGTTGCACTTGACCAGGCACAATTTAAGACTAACTGCAAAGAAGAGTGCGTCAGTTATGGAAACCAGGTTCCTTCTGGCCAAATGGTTTACCTGACTTAGGCCCGCATTGCGAGTGTGGTGGTCTTAAGACTGCCACACTTTTAGGCCAGCCAACAACCCCGTGTCCACCAGATTTTGCATGGCAGTACCGGGGGCCACATGGGCAGTGCAGGGGCCCCCATGGACAGCCCCGTCATGCTTTTCACTGCCTGAATTACAGGTGCAGTTCCACGTACCGCACCCCAACATTGTCACTGGCTCGATTCCGAGCTGGCGTTAATGCTGTGTTGAGATTCCCACTGGGCCAGTGGTTGAGAACGCTGTTTCCACCCGCTGGCCCAGTGAGAAACTCGTAAATGGGCCAGCGGGTGGAAAACCAGAGTGGTGGTCTTCTGGCCCAAAGAGTTTAGCGAGCGGCCACGCCACCTGCCAAACTGATAATGAGGCCCTTAGTTTCTGAAACAGAAGTCCAAATTTCTTACTAGTTTGTAGTGGTATAGGACAGGAAGTTAATTAAGTAATAATTAATTGCTTATTGATTATTATTTGTAAATGAATTGTTTACTAGAATTTTAAATATGGAACTTATGGAATAGTTATTTATTTCACTTATATTTTAGTTGCAAGCTGCTCAGTTTGTAGGATCTTGGGTGGGAAGATACTTAAGTGTTAATTAATTAAGAATTCATTAGTGAGTGTTATTTTTTTAATCTTATTTAAATATGTAAATTATGTACGTCATTATTTTGTTATATATTAGGTGCGGGTTGCTAGGTTTGTAGGAGTATAGGGTTGGAAAGTAATTAATAATTGAATAACAACTATTTGTTCATCTATAATTATTTTATTGAATAGTAATTATCTATTATTTTTTTGGGGTGCTTTTTTTTATATGTATATATTACATGTTATTTAAGAATGTTTACATTAAGAAATTAATATGTTTCTACATTTGTGGGATTACTCATATATGTAATAATGTGTACTTAAGTACTTTCCCTACTCTTAGACTTCAGTAGGATGGGTTAAATTACCCTTTGCACTTTCCCTAGTGTTGCACTGTTTGGAATGGGAATAATAAATGTCACCCCTCCGAAATTGTGTATGTGTTCTATGACACACTCATACATATATATATATATATATATATATATATATATATATATATATATATATATAAATATATATGTGTGTGTGTGTGTGTTGAATGTGACGGAAGTCCATGGCATGTGAGGAATGTGAGGTTGTCAGTTGTATTTGTAGATGTGATATTGCTGTGTTATTGGTGCTGTCTGACACAATGTTGTATACACTTCACTGTCCCTGTGCCAGAGATGGTCACATGTGCGTTTTTGTGGAGTGTTGTGGTGCAGTGTGAGTGACCTGCCCAAAGGGGGTATCTTGTGGCTGTGAATGTGTCCTTCTTTGTGAATGACTCTAAATGTGTACACAATGACATGTGTACTTAGTGCCCATGGGGTGACCCCCATGTGATGTGGATAACGGCGCGACAATCTGTTGTTGAACGTAATGACAAAGGTAGATTTGTGTACTTAAAGTCGGTTGCGTCCATGGCGGCATGGGTTTTGTGCTCCTTTGATGATTAGGAGCAGTACCAGGATACACCTGATGGGCTCCATAGTGGCAGCAGATGTGTAAGACTGCCTGCAGGTGATTTGCACCCTTTTAAAGTGATTGTTTCTACCTGCTGAGACATGGTGGTTGGACTGCCACAATCATATTGGTGGTGTGCAGCATCATAATGTGTCCGGCAGGAACACTGTTTCAGACAGCCTGTTTGTGTTGTCTCATGACCTCGGCAGTCTGTGCTGCTTGTCGGGCGTACTTTGCTCCATGTGCCCACATGACTCGTAGTCCGACCACCAAGCTGATGGTGGTCAGAACACCACCACCGCTATGACAGTGTACGGACTGCCAAGCTCGTAATGTGGACCGTAGTTTTACAGTCAAAGTACTAGAGAATACCTTTTCTAATGAAAATGAAAAGAAAAAAACTTTTTTTTGCAATTTTTATTATGTTGTAGAATGTTTATGCTCAATGTAAACTTATAAAAATCCTTGATATGTTGAGTTAGTCATTTAGAATTGTTGTTTCCGTTGCCTCAATGGACATAGTGTGCTGTTTCACGTTGTAGGATTTGTAAATCATACCAGGTGCTAAAAAGTCACCTTTGAGATTTATTATGATGTCTAAAGAACTTATAATATATTTTACACATAAAAATTAGAGTTATATTCATACTCCATGCATGACATTTCAACATATTGTACTAGTTTACTTTCATAAAAAGTATTTAAAAAACATAATTGTTAAGCAGGTGGAGCTCTATTCTTGTGATAGAAGAAATGAAGCACAATACATTTACCAGTATGACTTAGGTCAGTTTCCCATAAATATAAACGTATGTCTGTTATTTGAAGAAGTACCTCAAAGATGGGTACTAGGATCACTGACACAATATCATGGTAAACAATATCATTGACAAAAATATTGTGTCAAAAATATAATTTACCACAATATTGTGCTCCTATGGTTATAATGGTAAGTACCAAAGTAATGGAAAAAATATAATATCAATCTCCGTTTGATGATAAACCAATTAAAATTACTGGGGCATACAATTGCAAGATGGAGTTTGCTATTTATGAACTGGTGTGTGCTTGAGGATTGAGATATGGGGCAGCAAATTCTGGCTGGTCCATAAGAGTATTTTGCAACACATGAGGGCTATTATGAGTAAGGACCACACTTACTATATGGCTATACACATGATAGAGTGTCACTACAATTTCATTAAATGTTTGAAATATTATGTCATTGACGTGATTTCTAAATACTTGAGAGGGGGTAACAGGGAGTGGCTACTCAGACAAACTGTAATCAGGTGCATTATCAATTTAGATTCCAAGTTACCCCGTGGTTAAATCTTGAAAATGAGTTGTATACGTTTGTAATTAAGATAGTGCTATAATCTCTTATTTCTTCAAATTCACATGGTGCCTGGTTACTGAATTGGGATATGTTATCATTTGTATGTTTTTTCATATTTCATAATTGTTTTATAGATACTGAAGTTGTGTTATGATTTGAATAGTATAATTTGAATACAGAGACAGTTTATATCTTCATGCTGTTGAATAGTTAAAAAGTAAGTGCACCGTTTTCCAATATTCCACACACATGTGCCCAGTTGGGATCAATTAGGATCTACATGTGAAGGAGGAATATTGGTCATAGACAGTCTAATGTGTGAAAGCGATGCACTGAGTAGTTGACAGAATATACATATCAATGATGATTCATGAACTATTATTTGATATACATGGTCCTGAATAGACAGGCACTATGCTATGCATTTCTTTTGCTACAGTACTTACAGATTTACAGGAATGATGGATTATGTAGGCTCGTTTGGGAAGAATGGTATGATATAATTTAAAGGGAGTGAATGACAACACCAAAATGTGTGAAGGTACATGATTAAAGGGGCAAATGATTATGAGAAGTTAAAAATTATAATTGGAAAAAAAGTATCAATAATGTCAAGTTTGTATATCTGGTATGTTGAAATTAGGCCTTCCCTACATTCATTTTATAATCATGAGAATCCTGTATTCAATGAACTGTGGTCTAAAATAGGTACAAAGTATCAATAATCTGATATGTTGTAATCTGCTCTTTATCAATATACACCTATTGGATGCAGTTTATTAAGCATTACAATCATTCTATAATCATGAGAATTGCTATCTGTGTTTCTAAATTAGTTTTTTAGTTTTGTTGCACAAATGGGAAATATGCAGTCTTTCTACCACTATAGTTGCTCACTTGGCTGCCATTTAAATGAAAGTGTAATGGCACAGCAGGTATGTGAACAAGGCCAAATATTTTGGCTGAAACGCCTCATGGCAGACATTTGTTTAAGAAAATAAAATACTTTCAAAGTGGACCTTGTTGTCTGCACCTGGTCTATGTGGATTACATGAGAGACATATACTGTATATATATTAGAGTCATTCACAAAGAAGGACACATTCACAGCCACAAGATACCCCCTTTGGGCAGGTCACTCACACTGCACCACAACACTCCACAAAAACGGACATGTGACCATCTCTGGCACAGGGACAGTGAAGTGTATACAACATTGTGTCAGACAATGGCAATTGGCAGACTGGCAGTCAACACCACTGGCCTGTCAAGAAGGACAGTCGGCCTCCAAGTGGAAATGGGCCACTTTGCAGGGGATGTGGCAAGAGGCCTGGGCCGGATCACCCATGTGATCGATCTAATGGAGGCACGGCATGCGTCCAGGGGTACAGGGGACACCCCCCAGGACAGCGAAGAGGGCTCCACTGTGAGCAGTGTCTCTGCTGGTGACACTAGGGTGCTCTGGAGTGGGAGTACAAGGCAGAGCACTGCAGAACAACCTGGGACCAGCCAGACTGGCTGAGGCCGTCGTAGGTCATAGACTAAACCCTGTCCCTGATGTTGGGGCACATGACGGCAATGTGCCCCATGCATGGTTGGCGTTTTGAAGTCCCTGAACAGTTTGTCATTGTAAATAGTTCAATTTCTGCACATATTAAATAGTTTTTTTGTTCCACTTAACAAATGGAGTTTTTGGTCAGTAGGTGAGTATGGTTGAAGTTGACAAGTACCTTCCAAAGTATTGTGTTGCAATGTGTTCCCGTCTCAGTCTGCCTTGATTTGTGATGCTCCTATCCCCATGATGGCGATGTGGTTGCTCCTGCTCTTCATCCTCGGAATCTGGGTCTGCAGGGGTGAGAGGTAGCCCACGTCGGGTGGCAATATTGTGCAGGATGGCGCATGCGACAACAATTTTGAATGCTGTAATGGGGGTATACTCGAAGGCACCTCCACTGCGGTGGAGGCATCTGAACCTTGCTTTCAGCAATCCGAAGGTGCGTTCAATCAGGTTCCTGGTCCCCTTATGTGCACTGTTGTATCGCCTCTCGCATTCATTGCTGGGTGTTAAGAACGGAGTCATTATCCATGGGCGTAGTGCATATGCAATGTCACCTGTTGGGCACAAACAGTACACTGTTAGAAAGTCCTGGTTGGTGTGCACATTGATCTGTGTGTATGTCTACAAGGTGTATGCAGCTCTACCTAGGAGGTATCCATCTCCAAACTCCTCACGTTCCAGGTGTTGGTGTATCCCACTGTGCCTAAAAATGTAGGAGTCATGGGTACTGCCTGGAAATTTTGCAACAATGTCAGTGATGACATAATGGGCGTCACAAACAACCTGAATATTGAGTGAGTGGGTACACTTTCTGTTGCGGAAAACATATTCCAGGTTTGCAGGAGGGCATATTTGAATATGTGTCCCATCTACACACCCTCTGACATGGGGAAAGTTGGCAATCCGGTAAAAGTCCAGCTTGGTGCTGTTAATTTCTGCCTCATTCCTGGGTAGGTATATGAAGTGAGACATGTGTGTGAGTAAGGCATCTAGGAATGCCCTGAGGAACCTTGATAGTGCACTTTGAGATACCCCACCTGCCACAGCAATGACCCCCTGATAGCTCCCCGAGGCCAAGAGGTGCAGTGAGCATAGCACTTGCACATGCGTAGGGATGGCGCAGCCGCGCAGAGTCTGGCGTTCTAGCTGTGGTTTGAGTAATTCAATTAATTCAAGTATAGCTGCGCTGCTAAGTCAGTATTTGTCGTAAATTTCCTCCTCAGTTTGCTTAAAAAGAGTCTGCTTTGTTCTGTAAATCTTCTCCTGTCTCTGGCTCCTCCTCCTCCTCTGCTGGGCTGCCTGGGCTCTCCTCCTCACTGCTATCAGGTATTTCTCCGCCATCTTGAGTAACCCAGATGCCTTCTGGGTCTCCTTTTATACTTTGGTAATGATTACCACCTGCTCTGAGTTAGTGGTCGCACATTTTGCGAGTCGGTAACGTCTCGCATCGCTTTTTGCGAGTCGGAAATGGGATTTTTGCATCCCATTTCCGATTTTGCACAGTCGCAAATAGCGATTCGGGCCATTTGCAACTCGCAAACCTTTGCTACATCTGGCATAAATACTTACCATGCCATACAGAACACAATGCAATGACACCACAATGGCATTTACATTCACATATCCATACAGTCAAGATCTACCTCTGTCTTGAAGGACACCAGCAGTGTCCGCAAAGTCAGATTTTCATAAGAACAGCAAATGGATCACAAGAAGGATGAAACACACACAACTGTAGGCAGACAACACAGGTTACTTGGGAATAACATACAGGTAGAAAAGGAATTGCAAGACAAATGTGTATCCAACAAAACAACTCTTTGGATTTATTTTGAACAAAATGCAAAATGTTCAAGGCCATTGGCCAGTCCATAAGTTTCTCAAGTGCACAGAACTTGACTCCTATTACTGCAAGGGAACATCCACAGGAAGGGGCATCAAGTGGGCAGGCAGGCACCTCAGTGATCCTCCTTGGAGTGGGGTGTTGGATTTGGGATGGGTGGGTTTGGGTGCAGGCACCTCAGTGATCCTCCTTGGAGTGGGGGTTGGATTTGGGATGGGTGGGTTTGGAAAGGTTGGACTCTTTCTTATGAGGGGTGGGCTTCTTCTTGAGGGAAGGGTATGGGTGCTTGCAAGGAGGCAGGTCTGACAGGACAGGTCTTGGAGGTGGAAGGGATGGGTTAAGATACGGGTCAGGCCTTTTGGGTTTGGGATGGGGTGAAGGGCACAGGGAAAAGGGCACGGTCAAACCAAAAACTTTCCTTAGGAACACAGGGATGGTCACCAGAAAGGGGTGGGGATTTGGAGGTTGTGGGAGTGGTTGTCTGGTGTGTCGGTGTGGATATTTTAGGTATGTGCATGTGTGAGGTATGCTGGTGTTTGGGTGGTGTTAGACTTGCCATCCTTGGCGTGGTCTCACTTAACTTTTTGCCTCTGTTCTCCAGGTTGTTGATGTGTGCTGACTCTGATTTTGCTGTTTTTGTTACTCTGGGCCCTTTACCACTGCTAACCATTGCTAAAGTGTATGCGCTCCTTTACAAAATGTGTATGTTATTGTTTTTTCCATGATATGCATATTTGGTTTACTAGTAAGTCTCTAGTAAAGTGCACTACAGGTACCAGGGCCTGTAAATCAAATGCTACTAGTGGGCCTGCAGCACTGGTTGTGCCACCCACATAAGTAGTTCTGTAATCAGGTCTCAGACCTGCCACTGCAGTGTCTGTGTGTGCAGCTCTAACTGTAAATTCGACTTGGCAAGTGTACCCACTCGTCAGGTCTAAACCTTCCCTTTTCTTACATGTGAGACACCCCTAAGGTAGGCCCTAGGCAGCCCTAAGGGCAGGGTGCAGTGTATGGTTAAGGTAGGACATATAGGGGGTCATTCTGACCCCGGCGGGCGGCGGTCGCCGCCCGCCTGGCAGGAACCGCTTTTGGCCGCCCTGCGGTCAAAAGACCGCTGGGGCTATTCCGAACTTCCCGCTGGGCCGACGGGCGCTAACATTGTTAGCGCCCGCCGGCCCAGCGGGAAGGCGGCCTACAACACTGAAGCCGGCTCCGAATGGAGCTGGCGGTGTTGCAGGTGTGCGACGGGAGCAGTTGCACCCGTCGCGCTTTTCACTGTCTGCTAGGCAGACAGTGAAAAGCAGGCTGGGGCCTTGTTAGGGGGCCCCTGCACTGCCCATGCCAGCAGCATGGGCAGTGCAGGGGTCCCCTGGGGCCCCAGGACACCCGTTCCCGCCAGCCTCTTCCTGGCGGTGTAAACCGCCAGAAACAGGCTGGCGGGAAGGGGGTCGGAATCCCCACAGCAGCGCTGCCCTGGAGGATTCTCCCAGCTAGGGGAAATCCGGCGGGAAACCGCCGGACCCGGCTGGGCAACCGCGGCTTTACCGCCGCTGTCAGAATGACGAATAAAGCACCGCCAGCCTGTTGGCGGTGCTTCCGTCATTCGCGACCCTGGCGGTCTATGACCACCAGGGTCGGAATGAAGGCCATAGTAATGTGTTTTATATGTCCTGACAGTGAAATATTGCTAAATTCGTTTTTCACTGTTGCAAAGCCTGTCCCTCTCATAGGTTAACATGGGGGCTACCTTTAAATCTGATTAAAGTGTAGATTCCCTTTGGGAGAGGATGGACATGTAGAGTTTGGGGTCTCTGAGCTCACAATTTAAAAATACATCTTTTAGTAAAGTTGATTTTGAGATTGTGTGTTTGAAAATGCCACTTTTAGAATGTAGGCATTTTCTTGCTTATACCATTTCTGTGACTCTGTCTGTTTGTGGATTCCCTGTCTGGGTCAGTTTGACAGTTGGGCTGGTTGCACCTCCCTAGACAGTGACACGAAGAGAGCTGGGGTGTAGCCTGCATATCCTGATGAGCCATCTGTGCTAGAAGGGAGGTGAGGAGTGGTCACTTACACCTGAAAGGGCTGTGCCTGCCCTCACACAATTCAGTCTCCAATCCCCTGGTGAGTGTCTGGTGCCTGGCCTGGGCAAGGCAGGATTTCACATTCAAAAGAGACTTTACTTTGAAGTGGGCATACTTCAAAGGAGAAATTGGGAATAAGAAGGGCACCCAAAACCACAGACTTTAGAAACCCTTCTGGAAACACGAGGAACCTCTGCCTGGAGAAGAGCTGAAGAGCTGAGGAAGAAGAGCTGCCCTGCCTGTGACTGTGCTTTGTGGAGCTAACCTACAGTTGCTGCCTCTGGCAGAGTAGTAGGGCAAAGACTGGACTTTGTGTGCAATCCATCTTGAGAAGAACTTTACAAGGGCTTGATTTAGAGCTTGCCTCCTCTTGTTTGAAGTCTCAGGGACAGCAAAGACTTCTCTCTGCCAGCACCTGAAGTCTCTGGAGAGACTCCTACTCTGCCCTGTGGTGCCCATCCAGTTCCTGGGATCCTGAAAAGAGAAGCTGGTACCCTAAATAGAAGGAAATCCACGCAAAGAGCCCTGTGCAGGGAAAAGATTGCTGCAACTGCAATCTGCGGCTGAAGAAACGACACGCCACCGGCTCCGCCGCTGAAAATCGAATGCTTGCCGGAACCGTGACTGAAGAATCGACGCATGGAGCAGGAGAAACGATGCACAGCATTGCTGATGGAGGCTGGGAGATCCCAACCCGCTGTGCGTTGTTTTCGGATCATCGTGGGGCTGGATTTCCGACGCAAGTAACACTTGGCGTGTGAAAACAACGCAAGGCCTGCCCGGACCCGAGAGTGCTGACTGGATCGAGGCATCGCTCTCCTGCGGAGAGAAGAAACGACACGCCCTGACCCGACGAAAGGAGAAACGATGCAAGATCCCGTTCGTGAGTGGAATCGACGCATCGCAAGCCCTTTTTGACGCACTCTCGCCTGTGCGGGGTTATTTTTGATGCACCCAAGGTACTTTTTCACGCTAACAGTGTTAGTGTGTGTTTAAAACTACTTAAAGACTCTTCTTGCATTTTTTTGATAACTTGACTTGTGGATTGTGGATTTTTGTCGTTTTGATCTTGTTTTGTTTAGATAAATATTTTCTATTTTTCTAACCCTGTGTTGTGTCATTTTGTAGTGTTTTCATTGAGTTACTGTGTGTGTTGGTACAAATACTTTACAGCTAGTACTCTGAAGTTAAGCCTACTGCTCTGCCAAGCTACCAAGGGGGCAAGCAGGGGTTAGCTGAGGGTGATTCTCTTTCACCCTGACTAGAGTGAGGGTCCTTGCTTGAACAGGGGATAACCTGACTGTCAACCAAAGACCCCATTTCTAACATTGGTGATCAGCGGTTGGGATTTGGACTTGTATTTGTACTTGACATAGAGTGATTAAGTGTACACTACTATTTTGAGTGCAGACCACTATGTGACCTATGTAAATACTTGTTTGGTGATCTTTTGATTTTTTTCTCTTTGGGACTGTTTTTTTTTCTACTTCAATTTTTTCGCTGATTCCTTGATTGAGTTTCTTTGGAGCTTCATTTGGGAACTTATTTTTCTGCCTTTGGAACTTTGCACTTGATTTTGAATCTTCATCATGTCCCAAGCTGGAGATGCATCAGTTGGAGCTGAATTTGGCCTTGAGAAATTGGAGAGTTATACCAAGGCTCAGTTGAAGCAGTTCTGTAAAAGTTTTGACTGTCCCATTAAGAGCTCATCCAGGAAGGAGGAGCTGCAAAAGGCACTGAGTGCCTGGGTGGCAGCCAAGAGCACTGAAGGGCACACAGAGGATGAGGGAGATGAGGAGGAGGAGGAAGAGTGTTCCGTACACAATGGCATTGTGGGTGGGTCTGTTATGTCGAGGGAGAAGGTCTCCAGGGCAGGTAGCAGTGTATCATCTAAGGTTCTGACACCTGAGGGGTTACAGGACAGACAGGCAGAAAGGGAGTACCAATTGGAGCAGAGAAGGCTAGCCCTTGAGGAGAGGAAGTTAGCGATGGCTCATATGCTTAGCTTGAGAGAGATGGATCATAGAAGCCAGTCCAGTAGAGATGGTGGCAGCAACCCTACAGTGCAGCCTGAGAGGAGGGTGCACATTCCTAAAGACCTTGTGAAAGATAACAAGAGGGAGGATGACATATACTAGTGATTCAAGTGGTATGAGTCTGCTCTCCACATTAATCTGGTCTCTGAAGCGCATTGTGGGGTGGGTCTGTGGATGCACTTTAAGGTAGAGAGGAGGGATACACTGACAGCCTTAGGGGATGCTCAGAATCTCACCTACTCTAGCATGAAGGATGCTTTGCTTACAAGGTATGGTCTTACCCCTGAGCAGAACAAGGATAAGTTTAGGTCCTACAAGAAGAAGGAATCCCAAACATGGTTGGAATGTGTTGATTCTTATTGTAGGTCACTGGATGGTTGGGTGACGGGCAGTAAGGTAACTACGTATAAGGGGCTTTACAATCTGATTGCTTGGGAGCACTTGTATAGTTTATGTTTTCCAGAGCTGCGCCAGCACCTGATTGACAGCAAGCTGACTGATCCCATGAAGCTTGCTCAGGAAGCGGACTGCTGGGAGAGCACTAGGTTCCAGAAGAAGTATGGGGGAGAGCACGCCAAGGGTGGGCAGGGTCCCTCTCAGAAGAAAGGATGGGTAAGGGTAAACAGGGGGAGTTCTCTAAAGGGCCCCAAATTGATTCCCAGGGTAAGGATTCCCAACCCCCTAGTGAAAAGAACCCATGGTTCTCCAAAGGGAAGCCAGTGGCGGGTGGTCCCCCACGTAATTGCTATGCATGTGACCAGGTGGGTCATGTGAGGGTGGACCCCAAATGCCCCAAATGTATACCAGCATCCACTAGTGTGCCGTCCCAGGGTTTGGCCAGTGTAGCCCTTGGGGAGGAGTTGGTCTCAGGTGGGTGGGAACCAGCTGAGATGACCCTTGTCTCACTAGGGGACAGTGAGCTGGTCCAGAGAGCCCTAGTGCCTGAGAACACTAAGAAATACAGGCAGTGGGTGACCAGTAATGGACAGAGGGTGGAGGCTCTGAGAGACACAGGAGCCAGCGTGACTACAGTGAGGAGTCAGCTGGTGTCTGAAGAGCAGATTGATCCCCGGGTACTTCACCAAGTAGTTGCAGTGGACAACTCAGAGCGCCTGTGCAGAGTGGTGCAGGTTCACTTTGAATGGGGGGGGTCTCAGGTTCCTTGAAGGTAGCTGTGAGTCCAACCATGCCTGTTGATTGTTTGCTAGGCAATGACCTGGAGGATTCCCCTTGGAAGGAGGTGGAACACACGTCTCACTTGGAGATGTTGGGTCTGCCTGGGTGGGTGGGTATGCGTATCCACCTGGTCAATGGCAGCCCATCAGGGTAATCAAGAGTCCCTGGAGCCTCAAAAGGTAGTCCATGGCACATCCAAGATGAGGAAGGGCAGAGGGTGCAGGAAACAGGCCCCAGATGTTATCACGGTCCGGGAGGAGGTGGAGCCTGAGGGTGACGCCCCGGAGCCTACAGGGGAACAGGTGGCTGAACTGGGGGAGGTCCCTGAGCTGTCGCAGTGGCAGCAGGAAGGGGGGTCCACCAGGGAAGTATTCTGTGCAGCACAGGAGACATGCCCTACTTTGGAGGGTGTGCGGCAGCAGGCTGCAGACCAGGCTGCTGGCAAGGACCCAGGATCGCACCTGATCTATTGGGAGGATGATCTCCTGTATAGCGAGCCTAAGGTTCCTGAGCATGGGTCAGCCCGTGTGCTGGTTGTACCCAGTACTTCAGGGCCTTCCTACTGGGATTGGCTCATGATGTGCCTTTAGCTGGACGTTTGGGGCAGGACGAGACATTTGAGAGGCTTGCAACCCACTTTTACTGGTCCCTAATGCGCAGGCACTCAGCTGCAAATTGCAGGTCTTGTCAGACTTGCCAAGCAAAAGGCAAGAGTGGGAGAAAAATGTAAGGCTCCCCTCCAGCCTTTGCCTGTTGTCAGTACTCCCTTTGAGAGGGTAGGCATTGACATTGTGGAGCCTCTGGATCCCAAGAGAGCCATGGGCAAAAGGTTTCTCCTGGTGTCGGTGGACCATGCCACCCGGTACCCAGAAGTAATTCCTTTGAGATCAATCACTTCCCCTATGGTGGGTCGTGCTTTGATGGGGGGTTTTACCCGCATGGGGTTCCCCAAGGAAGAAGTATCTGATAGGGGTACCAACTTCATATCCACGTATATGAAGTCTCTGTGGAAGGAGTGTGGGTTAACCTACAAGTTCACCACCCCCTAAGTAACGGTCTGGTTGAGAGATTCAACCGCACCTTAATAGGCATGATTATGGGCCTGTCAGAGCCCTTGAGGGGGAAGTGGGACGTCCTCTTGCCATGCCTTCTGTTCGCCTACAGGGAGGTGCATCAAAAGGGACTTCGGTTTAGTCCCTTTGAGCTGATTTATGGCCACCCTGTGAGGGGACCTTTAAGTCTGGTTAAGGAAGCTCTGGAGAACGCTCCTAGTAAACCCCCCTCAGTATGTATTCAGTTACATGCTGACTCTGAGAAACCAGACTGCTTGCTTCAGGAGTCTTGCTCAGAAGAACCTGGAAGCAAGCCAGGAGGATATGAAACGATGGTATGACCAGAATGCCACTCTGGTTGAGTTTCAACCTGGCCAAAATTTGTGGGTGATGGCACCAGTGGAGCCGAGGGCTCTCCAGGATAAGTGGACTGAGCCATTTGAGGTGGTGGAGCGCAAGAACGAAGTCACCTACCTGGTGGACTTGCGATCTCCTGCGTGTCAACCACCTCAAGCCACACTTTGAGAGGACTGAGCTGTCAATGCTCCTTGCAACAGATGATGGGGTAGAAGAGGAGAGCAAGCCTCTTCCTGACCTCCTGTCTGCAGCAAAAAAAAGATGGGTCAGCGGAGGGAGTGATCCTCTCCCCCTCCCTGACTGAGGAACAGCAAAGTGACTGTTTCCACGTGTTGGGACAGTTTTCTTCATTGTTTTCCCTGATCCTAGAAGTCACACACTTGTGCACACATGATGTGGACACGGGGGACAGTACACCCATTAAGCAGAAGGTTTACAGGTTGACTGACAGGGTCAGGGCATGCATGAAGGATGAGGTATCCAAAATGCTTACCCTAGGGGTTATTGAACACTCCAGCAGTCCTTGGGCCTGCCCAGTGGTATTGGTCCAACGGCTGCTGCACCTGGTGCCACTCCAGAACTCAGGTTCTTTGTGGACTACTGGGTACCCAATGTGGTCAGCAAGACTGATGCACACCCCATCCCCCGAGCTGAAGAGCTCATTGACCGGTTAGGAGCTGCCAAGTACCTCGGTATGTTTGATTTAACATCTGGGTACTGGCAAATTGCCTTAACTGAGTGGGCCAAGGAGAGGTCAGCATTCTCTACCCAAGATTGACACTTTCAATTTAAAGTGATGCCATTTGGGATGAAGAATGCCCCTGCCACCTTTCAGAGGTTGGTCAACCATGTGTTGGCATGAATGGATGAGTTCAGCGTAGGAACACCTGCAACACCTATGGAGAGTGTTAGAGGCCCTGCAGAAGGCAGGCCTCACTATTAAGGCGAGCAAATGCCAAATATGGCAGGGTTTTGTGGTGTACTTAGGACACCAGGTGGGGAGTAGCCAGGTGGCACCCCTACAGCCTAAGATTGTCACAATTCTGGCTTGGGAGCCTCCAAAGACCCAGACTGAAGTGAGAGCCTTTTTAGGTCTCACGGGATCCTACAGGAGTTTTGTTAAGGGATGTAGTACCATTGTTACCCCCTTAACTGAGTTGACTTCTAAGAAGCAACCCAGGAAAGTGATCTGGACAGAGGCTTGCCAGAACGCTTTTGATGCCCTGAAGGCTGCCATGTACACTGCACCTGTGCTGAAGGCACCTGACTACTCCAAGAGTTTGTTGTGAAAACAGACACCTCAAAGCATGGTATTGGAGCAGTACTCTCACAGTTTAATGAAGGGCCTAGATAAACCTGTAGCCTTCATTAGAAGGAGGTTACTACAGAGGGAACGTAGGTGGAGTGCCATAGAACGTGAAGCGTTTGCTGTGGTCTGGGCACTGAAGAAGCTAAGACCCTACTTGTTTGGGACTCACTTCCAAGTTCAGACTGACCACAGGCCCCTCAGATGGTTAATGCAGATGAGGGGTGAGAATCAAAAACTGTTGAGGTGGTCCATTTCCCCACAGGGGATGGACTTTATGGTGAAACACCGTCCTGGTACAGAGCACGCCAATGCTGATGGTCTGTCCAGGTTCTTCCGCCTTAGTGATGAGAACTCCCATGAGGTTAGGTAGTTGCTCCCCACTTTCAGCTGGGGGAACACATGTTAGACTTTTCATCCTTGGCATGGTCTCCCTTAACTTTTTGCCTCTGTTGCCCAGGTTGTTGATGTGTGCTGGACTCAGATTTTGCTGTTTTTCTTACTCTGGGCACTTTACCACTGCCAACCAGTGCTAAAGTGCAAGTGCTCCCTTACAAAATGTGTATGTAATTGGCTTATCCATGATTGGCATATTTGGTTTACTAGTAAGTCCCTAGTAAAGTGCACTAGTGCCAGGGCCTGTAAATCAAATGCTACTAGTGGCCTGCAGCACTGGTTGTGCCACCCACATAAGTAGCTCTGTAATCATGTCTCAGACCTGCCACTGCAGTGTCTGTGTGTGCAGTTTTAACTGTAATTTCGACTTGGCAAGTGTACCCTCTTGCCAGGCCTAAACCTTCCCTTTTCTTACATGTAAGACACCCCTAAGGTAGGCCCTAGGTAGCCCCAAGGGCAGGGTGTAGTGTATGATTAAGGTAGGACATACAGTAATGTGCTTTATATGTCCTGACAGTAAAATATTGCTAAATTTGTTTTTCACTGTTGCAAGGCCTGTCCCTCTCATAGGTTAACATGGGGGCTACCTTTAAATCTGATTAAAGTGTAGATTCCCTTTGGGAGCGGATGGACATGTGGAGTTGGGGGTCTCTGAGCTCACAATTTCAAAATACATCTTTTAGTAAAGTTGATTTTGAGATTGTGTGCTTGAAAATGCCACTTTGAGAAAGAAGCATTTTCTTGCTTATACCATTTCTGTGACTCTGCCTGTTTGTGGATTCCCTGTCTGGGTCAGTTTGAAAGTTGGGCTGGCTGCACCTCACACTAGACAGTGACACAAAGGGAGCTGGTGTGTAGCCTGCATATCCTGATGAGCCATCTGTGTTAAGAGGGAGGGGAGGAGTGGTCACTTACGCCTGAAAGGGCTGTGCCTGCCCTCACACAGTGCGGTCTCAGCCCCCTGGTGAGTGTCTGGGGCCTGGACTGGGCAAGGCAGGATTTCTCATTCAAAAGAGACTTTACTTTGAAGTACGCCTACTTCAAAGGAGAAATTGGGTATAAGAAGGGCACCCAAAACCATAGACTTTAGAAACCCTTCTGGAAACAAGAGGAACCTCTGCCTGGAGAAGAGCTGAAGAGCTGAGGAAGAAGAGCTGCCCTGCCCGTGACTGTGGTTTGTGAAGCTATCCTGCAGTTGCTGCTTCTGCCAGAGTAAGGTGACAAAGACTGGACTTTGTGTGCCTTCAATCTTGAGAAGAACTCTCCAAGGGCTTGATTTAGAGCTTGCCTCCTGTTGTTTGAAGTCTCAGGGACAGCAAAGACTTCTCTCTGCTAGCACCTGGAGTCGCTGGAGAGACTCCTACTCTGCCCTGTGGTGCCAATCCACTTCCTGGGACCGTGAAAGGAGAAGCTGGCACCCTAAAGAGAAGGAAATCCATGCAAAGAGAGCCGTGCAGGGAAAAGATCGATGCAACTCCAAACTGAGGCTGAAGAAACGACACGCCACCAGCTGAAAATCGATGCTCGCCGGAAACGTGACTGAAGAATCAATGCAAAGAGCAGGAGAAACAACGTGTAGCATCGCTGATGGAGGCTGGGAGATCGCAACCCACGGTGCATGGTTTTCGGATCATCTTGTGGCTGGATTTCCGACGCAAGTACTGCTGGGGGTGTAAAAACAACGCAAGGCCTGTGCGGACCCGACAGTGCTGACCGGATCGATGCATCGCTCTCCAGAGGAGAGAAGAAACAACGCGCTCCGACCCAACGAAAGGAGAAACGACGAAAGGTCCAGCTCGTGACTGGAATCGACACATCGCAAGCCATTTGTGACACACACTCGCTTGTGCGGGGTTATTTTTGATGCACCCAAGGTACTTTTTCACGATAACAGTGTTAGTGCGTATTGAAAACTACTTAAAGACTCTTCTTGCATTTGTATTGATAACTTGACTTGTGTATTGTGGATTTTTGTCATTTGGTCTTGTTTTGTTTAGATAAATATGTTCTATTTTTTTAACCCTGTGTTGTATCATCTTGTAGTGTTTTCATTGAGTTACTGTGTGTGTTGGTACAAATACCTTACACCTAGCACTCGGAAGTTAAGCCTACTGCTCTGCCAAGCTACCAAGGGGGTAAGCAGGGGTTAGTTGAGGGCGATTCTCTTTTACCCTGACTAGAGTGAGGGTCCTTGCTTGAACAGGGGGTAATCTGACTGTCAACCAAAGACCCCATTTCTGACAGGTTGAGTCTGTTACATGTGTGGGCATTTGCGTGTCTTAGGGAGCTATGAGGTGGAGGTTCTAGGTGAGGTGGGAGTGGTGGATGTGTGTGTAAGTCTGTAGGGGTGGTGACTGTGGGTACGCTTGTAGTAGTAGATGCATGTGTGTCTGTTGGGGTGGTGTCTGTAGGTAGGGTGAATGTAGTGGATGTCTGTGTGTCTATTGGGGTGGTGTCTGTGGGTATGGTGAGTGTGGTGGGTGTGTCACTGCCTGGTGTGGTAGTGCCTGTGGGTATGCTTGATGTGGTGGGTAGGTCAGTGTGGGTGGTGGGGGTATCGATGGAAGTTGTGGCTGATGTTGTGTGTATGGTTGTCTGTTGAGTGCTTGTGTGCCAGTGTGTTTTGTTTATGTTGATGTTTATGTGTTTTGATTTTGTGTGTTGACCTGGCTGCGTGTGGGTCTGTCTGTGTACTTGGGATAGGTAGAGGAATGAGGGATTTGGATTGGGAAGAGGAACAAGGAGGGGGATGGAAGCTGGAGGGTGACTGACTGCCAATAGCAAGGAGGCCAGAGCATGAAAAGGTCTCTATAGGCCAGACATGGCACTATGAATGTCTTTCGGGAAAGCAATGGTCTGGTGAAGTGTGCAGGCCAACCCCTGGATGACATTCTCAATGGCTGTCTGACCCACAGAGATACTGCTCAGGAGGTCAATAACCTCCTCACTCAGGGCAGCAGGGGTAACAGGAGCTGGGGTGGAGGAAACTGCGGAAAAGGAGACTCCCACCCTCTTGAGTGAGTGCCACGGCCAACTGGGTGGGGAGCAACAGGCATGGTAGCAATAAAACTGAGGGTGGCATACAAGGATGGTACTGGAGTATGTCTCAATGGGTCTACCACAACTAGGGAGTGGCCACTGGAGGAAAAATCTGATAATGATGATGTACATCCTATCTCCGAGGCACTCCCCTCAGTCATCAGGTCACGGGGTTCCTCTGTGTCGGTGATGTCTGGCCTGAGGTCCCTTGGCCAGATGCTTCCACACTTGGCTGTGCCCTGTCTCCTTTGCTTCCTTGTGCTGATGCTGTGAAAACAAAGAGAAAAAGGGTCATCACATGTCTATGATCACACTTGAACAACAGTGATGTCAAGTAGGCTCCAGCAACAAACTCCACCTAAGTGGCCGCTACCTGTACCATACATATGCATGCATGCCATCTGAACTGTCAACAGTTTCCCACTGGAAAATCATGATATGAGACAACTACAATTGCATGACTGAAGTTGTGCAACTACAGTAGCCATTGAACAAGTAGGAGACCACATCACCTTCCATGCTTTGCCTCATGGAGCATACCTCAGTTACCTGTTGTCATACAATAGAAGGTCAATGCCAACTGCATTTCCACAGATCCCACACAAGGTCACGCAGACATACATTTGTCACACACTGTTAGACCTGCCAGTCTTAGGCTGGTCTTCCCCCAACTTTTTGCCTGCCTCCCTCCCTCCATTTTTCTAATGTAATTTTTGCTGGTTTTAGGAATCCGAGCACTTTACCACTGCTGAGCAGTGCTAAAGTCCTTGAGCTCCCCCCAAAACATGGTAATATTGGCTCATAGCCAATTAGCATATTTATTTTACCTACATGTCCCTAGTAAAGTGCACTAGGGCCTGTAAATTAAATGCTACTAGTGGGCCTGCAGCACTGATTGTGCCACCCACATAAGTAGCCCCTTAACCATGTCTCAGGCCTGCCATTGCTAGGCCAGTGTGCAGTTTCACTGTCATTTCGACTTGCCATTTAAAACTACTTGCAAGCCTTAAAGTCCCCTTTTCTTCCATATACATCATCCCAAAGGTGAGCCCTAGGTAACTCATAGGACAGGTTGCTATGTAAGTAAAAGGCAGGACATGTACTTTACATTTTACATGTCCTGGAAGTGAAAAACTCCCAAAGTAATTTTTCACTGCTGTGAAGCCTAATACTTTCATAGGCCAGCATTCGGAATCCCCTTACATTCTTTTAAGTGGTAATTTCAGATCTCAAAGGAATAGACTTGTCGTATTTGCTATGGTTGGAATGGTAGTAGGAAATCCTACTTACTGGTGTAATTGGATTTTATCATACTATTTCAGAAATGCCACTTTTAGAAAGTAGGCATTTCTCTGCACTTATACTGCCACCCGTGCCTTACAGCCTGTCTCCAATCCATGTCTGGTCTGTACTGGTTGACAGCTTCCCTTGTGCATTTCACCCAGACAGCCATAAACACATGACACTCAGCTGCGTCTGCATTTATCTGTATTCCGATGTGTTTCTCTGGGCAGGAAGGGTGGAGGGGCTTTTTCTCACACTTCAAAGGCCAGTGGCCTGCCCTCACACAAAGGACTGATAACCTCCCCCCCACACACACACATGGCTCCTGGCAGGCAGGGCTGGGTTGAAAGGGAAACTTGTGCACTTCAAAACCACTCTTTAAAGTTCCCCCACTTCAAAAGCACTTTTGGCTATATATTCTGGATCTGTGACCCCTCAAATCAGACACTTCTGGACCTGCAACTAGACTCTGTCAGCGGGACTGCTTGGCTGCCCAAAGGACTCAATTGGACTGCTTTGCTGAAAAGAACTGCTCTCCTGCTGTTGCCCCGCTGCCTTGTCCCTGACCCTGCTGGAAGGACTCTGCCTTCCTCCACAAGTGCTCTCCAAAGGCTTGAATTGAACTTCACTCCTGTTCTCAAGTCTCAGGGCCTACAAAGACTTCACCAAAGAGGAGAAAATCCCTGTGCGCCAACAAATCGATGCAATGCCTGCAGAAATCATTTTTGGTCTTATTTTATTGAGATAAATATTATCTATTTTCCTAAAGCGGTTGGGGGTACTTTTTGTGGTGTTTTTGCTGTGTTACTGTGTGAGTTATTGCACAAATACTTCATACATTGACTTCTAAGTTAAGCGTGCCTCCTTTGTGATAAATTACAGATGGTGAGCACAGAAAATTTGGTTTGAATGAAGCTTCCAAAACATGCCATATTGCTGACAACAGTATAATTGTCTAGAGAAGGTGACATGGAAATACTCATGTCACACTGGAAATATACCCACAATGCACACTTCACCAAGTGAAATTTGTCCTAATTAATTCATGGCTGTAGTGCCAATGTTGCTCAGAGATGCTACATATTTAGCATTGAAATGTACACTGTGTACATCATGTGCAAAATGTCAGGGAGATATGTCCTTAAAATCAACAACACAATGAATCAGCAAGTCCCAGGGAAGTCACCACTAGCGTCTGGCACCCCTTTACAATGACATACCCTGATTGCATCAGTAGACACTATTAGTCCATTGGATGTTGGAGAGGCCCAGAGATTTACAAGTACTTGTAGAAGGCCCTCAACATGTTGCCCAATGCGAAGATACACCACTGTCTCTCTTTTGGTCATGCAAACCCAGATGTCCACGGATGAATGGTTGTACCCAAACACATGTGATTTCAGCATACCTGTAAGTCACTCCATAATGCATGCCAACAGTAAAATTACATACCTTCACCATTACACATGTGCAGTGCACTTTGATAAATAATGCCGCATCAATGTCATGGAAATGCTCATTGTGGCAAAAATATCTAGTAATACACGTCTTGTCCCTCATTGGTACTGTAGTTGCACATGCCAAATGATATAGTATGATGGATGAGGGTATGTGTCAGTCAATAATCAATGGTGAAACACTCCTGTATGTGGCACCACATGAACTGGATCACTATTGTAAATGTCCTAATCTACACATAGGTTGGCATGCACATATATGTGAGGTTGTACAGAAATTATTCCATTAACACAGATAGACCATGCATGAAACAGCAGCTTATACATGTTTTTCAAAAGATAAAGGGACACATGATGACATGTAGGCACAAGGAATGTTGGTAACAGTGATGACACAGAAATCATGTCAATGGACATGACCCACTTACCAAGGGAAAGATTTGATCTGTAGCTGCACCCAAATAAATGTGTGGTCTGTTACGTGTATGATGGCCATCTTCACATTACAGACAGTAGTGAGCCAGCAGTACCCATCACAAGCTGAAGACAAGTAGCTTCTGGGTGGCAGATGCCAATACACTAATTTCACCAGACATATGGAAGAGGGCAGTGATCCATCATTAACTTTCTTTTGGTCTGTGACACTGCAGAGTAGTGATCTGTTGCATAGAATTTAGACACACTACAACAACAAAAGGGACTTGATTCATCACTTTACACATCCATGTGTTGTCCCTGGAGAGCAAGCAAAATGTTTGTGGATTGTATACAGTTGTGTCCTAGGTCCCTGAGCCAAAAAGCAAGACACATCAATTTGCACATGACATGTCTAGAGAAACAATCACTCATCTACTGTGTTACACATGGCTCATCCCTAATCATCAGGGGATGCTGTCATGTCAGAACCTAACATATTAACTTGGCAATGTGACAGGCAGGAATATGCCCTGTAATCACCCCCTTGTGTCTGCCGTGCTGTCCTCAAATGCCCATTAAGATCTGGGTAGGCTACAGCCAGAATGCGGACCATTAGGGGGGCCATGGTCCGACGTGCACCCCGTTCACATTGGGAAGGCATCCCCAGCTGGTCCGCTGCAGTCTTCAGACAGTGGGTGCTCAACAGGCTGTGGACCCACAGGGTCCGCACCTTCCTAGCAATGGATCTCCAAATCTTCTTTTTATGATGGGCTTTAACCTGCATGGATGCAAAAGACAAATAAAGAGATTACAATCACAAGTTTTTACCCAAATGGTTGAGTCACATACATGTCAGAAACACCAAGCTAGAACTTTTGAATATGTTAACACCCCACAAGTGTGAAATACACAAGCCACGAAGTACAGGGACATGACTGCAGACACATATATTTAAATCTGCAGACTACCTCACTATCCTGCTCATGGCCTACCATGACTAAGCATGCTTACTAACATCACGTAGCCCATGCTCCAGCAACATGTACTGTGATGTGAGCCACAATGAAACAGTACCCACATATGTGGCTTCTGAAGGGTAAATTCCTTAGGTCTGAATGGGCCAGCACACTCACACTCTGTGAGATTGACTCATTGCATAGAGTTACACAGGCAACTAACACAGTACAGATGTCACCATTGTACTTGAGTGGCAATGAAGAGGCTGGCATGGTGGGTCCAGAAAGCCTTTTATGTACCAGTACCACAGAACACTCCTTTTGATATATGTGTTCATCCTACAGAGATGGCACCCAACATACAAAGGCACGCATTGTACAATTACTGCTATGTGACCAAGCTACTGACTCCTATATCATGGCCTCCCAGAAATCAACACACTGTCTGCACTGTGAGGCTGTCATTTTTGCAATAAGCCAGCTAAGCCAGCACATGACAAATATGACCTTTTTGAAGGTGATGACAGAGCTGTGGGAGTAAGTGACCTGTCATAAGTCAAAGACATACATTGACAATGATGCTAAAGGCACATATGGACTAGTTCAGGGATTTACCTCAAAACCAATTCCTAACCTAGTCAATGGACATTCAGGGCACGTTTTGTGCCAAGAGCATCATATTGTACACATGCCTGGATCTGCTGGTATACAGGGAGTGGGCACAGTGCCACAGTTGCATAATCACAATGATTCTCCTACAGCCCGGACTAGGCCCCATACTAGGATATACATTTGACAGGCTCTGTTCTCTGCAGGCTGAGCATACAGAACCTACATGACACTCCATCTCTATCACTTCCATGGATGACAGTACATCATATGGTTACCCACAATTTGGCATGTGGTGTGTGTGGCAACCTGAAGGGCCTAGTGAGTCAGGATATGCATTCCAGACAACAGTTTGGCAAGACTGGATGTGGGGTGAAAGACCTGTGGTACTTTACACATTGCTTATCAAATCCTCAATTGACTCATATAAGATGCATACACAGCTCCTCCTGTCATGCACATACATGTTCTACAACGTTTACAACAATCATGAAGGAAAATATGTCATTGGATGGCAGTAAAGTCTCCTTACCTCGTTATGTGTATCCAAAACAAGGAGGATCTAGGACCCCAAAACCTCACACAACACAATGTGACTGAACTTAACATATAGTACTGGCCATCAATACCTACACATTGTACACCCCATTGATGCCACACAGACTGCAACAGGCACACAAGAGTCAAACTGGCACACAGGAGCACATTGTAGCCTGTGATGAGAGAAAGGATTGTGACATACAGAGAAAAATGAGCACATGAGGTACTTACCTGCTCTTCTGGTGAGCCACAGAGCTGTTCATACAGGGGTAGGAGCTCATTAACAAACTCCTCCAGCTCCTCTGGAGAGAAGGCAGGGGCCCTATCACCTGCTAGTCATGGGATTATTGTTCCCAGAGGCGGCACACAGTAGCTCAGGTCGTGGAGGTGTTGGTAGCAGCAGTGTCAGGAGTCAAGTGAGAGAATCTGCAAAAAATGACAGTCATGTCCACCACGTATGCAGTCGTCATTGCCAGCAGACACAGACATTGGCCACGGCTGTCACTGGCAACAATGTTAGCCTATTGCTGTGTTGCAACTTCCTACCGCCATGACAACTTCTGCCAGCGGTAGCAGGTGGTTCCTAATGTCCAGTGGAGTAGGTTAGGTTTTGGCGACCTGAAATGCTGTATTTGACATTATAAACTGCGCTAGACCTACAATACCTGTTTTGTTGCATCAGAAACCTCCTTATCATGTCTTGTCATGTAGGTCCTTCTACTCAACCACCATTGTACTATGTTTCAGGGCACAGATGGCATTTTACAGTGGTGCATGGTCTACCACCACAGATGGGCATTTTGGTGGTCGGAATAAACAGTCACATTTTGAGGTGCAATTATGTTGCACATCTATGAGTTTTGTTCAAATCCATGTTTTGGACACGTATTGAAAACCATTGGGTCACATCTAACCCTTTTGTAGTTTGCAGATGTGATGTGCCCTGGGTGTCATGTCTATACAGTCATAAATGATTTGTCACATGATATCATTGGCATGCATCATATATGTTGCTATGAACACACTGACTAATGTCACAACTCATGTCTTTTCACACATAGGCACCCTAGGGGAGGTAGGATGCAACATCCTCCTGTCTGCAACCCACTGCCAGACCTTCATACCATGCAAGAACACTATGGGGGTCATTACAACCCTGGCGGACGGTGTTAAAGGTGCGGTAATACCGCAAACAGGCCGGCGGACAAAAAAAGGGAATCATGACTGTGGCGGAAACCGCCAACATAGACAGCCACTTTAACACTCCGACCGCCACAGCGGTACAGACAAGCAGCGCGGCAGTCACCGCCAACAGACAGGCGGAAGACAATGTACCGCCCACAGTATCACAACCCGCCAATCCGCCACCTTTTCCGGGGCGGATTCACCGTGGATAAAAACACGGCGGAAACAGCTTTTGCAATGGGAAAACGCTCACCTTAACACACTCCACGAGGAAGGAGGACACCATGGAATTACAAATCCTACCTACCCTTGCCTTCCTGCTCATTTATGAACACCAGCAACGGCGGCGGGGAAGACAACGGTGAGTACTGCACCTACGACATAGGGGAGGGGGTAGGCAAAAGTCAGGAACACACACACGCAACACCCCCACCCCTACCCTCGCACATTATAACACACACAGCTATGCATGTCAAAACATCACAGTAACAACCCACAACCCCCCCGGAAGAATGCAAAGACCAAAGGAAATTAGTCGAAAAATTGTAATGTATCAAAATACAGTTACCAAATATATACAGATATATATATACACATTCAAAAGTATATACATTACAAGAAGCAGGGCAGGTATGCACATATCAATGTCCGTGCACCACTGGTCCAAAAATGCATGGGTGAGGCCACAATAGATACCTGTCCACAAACGGACAGAACACTGCTGGGCATCAGATCGAAATACAACAGGCACCTCAGGGGGAAGGGAAGGGGGGGCACCTCAGCCGGATTACAGCACCACGCCAGATCCACGACGGGGCTCCATGCCCATTGATGTATCCTGGGGAGTGCAAAGCCACAGTCTCTCAAGTCTCTACAGTGGTTGGTTTGCCCACTGAACAATCCTGGGGAGTGCAAAGCCACAGTCTCTCAAGTCTCTACAGTGGTTGGTTTGCCCACTGAACAATCCTGGGGAGTGCAAAGCCACAGTCTCTCAAGTCTCTACAGTGGTTGGTTTGCCCACTGAACAATCCTAGGGAGTGCAAAGCCACAGTCTCTCAAGTGGATAACAGTGGGTGGGTTGCCCACTGTACCATCCTGGGGAGTGCAAAGCCACAGTCTCTCAAGTCTCTACAGTGGGTGGTTTGCCTACTGAACAATCCTGGGGAGTGCAAAGCCACAGTCTCTCAAGTCTCTACAGTGGGTGGTTTGCCCACTGAACAATCCTGGGGAGTGAAAGCCACAGTCTCTCAAGTGGATAACAGTGGGTGGGTTGCCCACTGTACCATCCTGGGGAGTGCAAAGCCACAGTCTCTCAAGTCTCTACAGTGGGTGGGTTTCCCACTGAACAATCCTGGGGAGTGCAAAGCCACAGTTTCTCAAGTCTCTACAGTGGGTGGGTTGCCCACTGAACAATCCTGGGAGTGCAAAGCCACAGTCTCTCAAGTGGATAACAGTCTCCACTGGTTCTGGAGGGGGAACGGTGCCCACACTGCATTTAGCTCCCCGTGACGGTTCCTGTACCGTCACAGTCCCAACTGTACATGGGATAACGATGCTTGATGTGGCGGTGTTTCCTTGTTCAGCGGTGCTTTGCTATGACGGTCTATGATCTGTTCAGCGGTTCTCTGCCCTGTTCAGCAGTGCTGTGCCCTGTTCAGCGGTCTTCACCATGGTGGTGATTCCCTTGTTCAGCGGGGCTTTGCCATGGCGGTCTCTGATCTGTTCAGCGGTTCTCTGCCCTGTTCAGCGGTGCTGTGCCCTGTTCAGCGGTCTTCACCATGGCGGTGATTCTCTTGTTCAGTGGTGCTTTACCATGGCGGTCTCTGATCTGTGCATTGGTTTGTGGCATGACGGTCCCTCATTTTCCAGCGGGCTGTGGCAGCCGGGGCCCGCCTGGGCACTGACTCCGGCAGTGGTCTCCTGACCAGTGACGATACTCGTGCCCTCCTGGGCAATGACTGCGTGGTGGTCTCCTGACCAGTGACGATACTCGTGCCCTCCTGGGCACTGACTCCGGCGGTGGTCTTCTGACCAGTGACGATACTCGTGCCCTCCTGGGCAATGATTCCGGCGGTGGTCTCCTGACCAGTGACAATACTCGTTCCCTCCTGGGCAATGACTCTGGCGGTGGTCTCCTGACCAGTGACGATACTCGTGCCCTCCTGGGCAATGACTCTGGCGGTGGTCTCCTGACCAGTGACGATACTCGTGCCCTCCTGGGCAATGACTCCGGCGGTGGTCTCCTGACCAGTGATAATACTCGTGCCTTTCTGGGCAATGACTCCGGCCGGCGGTGGTCTTCTGACCAGTGACGATACTCGTGCCCTCCTGGGCAATGACTCTGGCGGTGGTCTCCTGACCAGTGACGACGGTGCTGGCGGTGGCGTCCCGGCCGCCGCGGAGGATGGCGCCCTTCTCCGCCGTGCTGCTCTCACCAGACTGTGCAGACTTCCTCTGGCCCTTCACCACCTTTGCAGGAGTCACAGCTGACTCTGCAATCCCCCTGGGACCCTTGTGAGCAGTTTTGCCGCCCGGAGTCTTCACCCTGTCCCGTCGGCCACTTTCCAACTTGAGATGCTTTACAGGGGGTGGACTGGCAGTGCTTTGGCTCCGTGTCACACTGCCTGCCCTGGTGGCCGGTGCACTCCACACACCTGTAACACGCACCACTGGTACTGGAGTCTTTTTGGCTGAGGTGCTACTACGGGACTTATGAATTGGAGGGGTGGGGATGGGGGCAAAGAGGTCAACGTTGCTGAGGAAGAGTTTATGACGAACACTGGGATGGGTAGCTGGAGGGGGTCTGGGAGTGGAGGAAGAGGAGGTGGTTGTACGAGGTGTCACTTTAGGTGTTTTGGGTGCAGGTGCAGGTACTGGAGGCTGTCGTGAGGTGGATGGATGTTGGGTGTGTGGGTGCCCGCGTTTGTGTACTTTGGGAGGGGGCGTCACAGACACACTGGGAGAGGACACAGGGGACGTGTAAATGGGAGTGGGGGTGGTGAGTGCAGGTGAGCGGGGTGTGGTGCTGGGTGTTCTGGTACGAGTCTTAGTGCCTGTAGATGTAGTGCATTCGGATGAGAGTGTAGACGACACTGGGAGGGAGGCGGGAGACGATGAGGAGGGGGACACAGTGGAGGCAGTGGATGTTGCTGTGTCTGTATGTGTCTGATGCTTGTGTGAGTGTCTGTGGGATGTGTGGTGCCTATGTTTGCCTGAGCTACTTTTGTGTGTTGAGGTGTGTGCATGCTTGTCTGTTGGTGTGCTTGGGATAGGCTGGGGTACAGGGGCTTGGGTCTGGGTGGAGGAAGTTGGAGGGGGGAGGCTAGACACAGGGACAATGGCTGCCATCAGTGCTGAGGCCAAAGATTGCAGGGTTCGATGAAGGGCAGACTGACCAGAATGAATGCCCTCCAGGAATGCATTACCGTGTTGCAACTCCCTTTCTACACCCTGGATGGCATTCACAATGGTAGACTGCCCAACAGTGAGTGACCTGAGGAGGTCAATGGCCTCCTCACTGAGGGCAGCAGGGGTGGCAAGGGCTGAGGTGCCTGGGGCGAAGTGACGCCCACCCTCCTGGGTGAGCGGGCACGGGGCGAATGCTGAGGGGCTGCTGGGAGGGCGGTGCTGGTAGGGGAGGTGGCGGCTGTACCTGTAGAAGTGTGGGGCACAGATGGTGCCGCCACCACAAGGGAGCTCCCATCGGCGGACAAGTCCGTGTCGCTGGTTGGTGATCCGGTGCCCGACGTGAAGCTCCCCTCACCCTCCGTCCCACTGGTGCATTCTGAGTCCGTGGTGTGGCCCTCCATGGCCATGTGGGATGCAGCTCCCTCGTGCTCCGGTGCCACTGTACCTCCGCCTGATGATGCTGATGCACAAAAGAACATGGAGAGCAGAAAAAGGGGGGAGGGACGACAGAAGAAAGACAGGTTGAGTGCATGGCATACCGCTACCGTTGGCGGACAATACAGACACAGCAGCCCCTGCACTACGCCGTGCTCCTGGCCTCTACAGATGCAATTCCTGGGATATGGCTACATCGCTATGGTGGACATCTGCACACATGGATGCCACAGGGGCATGTATACCTGTACTTGGCACTCTATTGCGGTGGGGTGGAGTGCCACATGGCCTGCATTACGGAGGGGCCTAGCCTATGGAAGTCACCCTGGCCTAGGGAAACCCACAGCCCTCCTCCCACACCTAGACTCCTCAACTGTGCGCAAAGTCCCCAGAATTATTGTGTACTCACCCCCTTTTGTCTGCTGTGATGCCCTCAAGAGCCCATCCAACGCAGGGTAGGCCACCGCCAGGATCCAGAACATCAGGGGGGTCATGGGGCGACGGGCACCCCTCCCACGTTGGGAGGCCATCCCCAGCTGAGCCTCCACCGTCTTCTTGCTCCAGCGGCGAATTTCCTCCCATCTTTTACGGCAGTGGGTGCCCCGTCTCTGGTGGACCCCCAGGGTCCGGACGTCCTTGGCGATGGCACGCCAAATGTCCTTCTTCTGGTGGGCGCTGACCTACATGACATGCACAGTGGAAGAAGAGAAGTCATTAGCAAGAGCACCATTGAAGTGAGTGGCCCCCATCCCTGCCCTTGCCATGTGGAACATGCATTCACAGTCCTTCATGTTCACTGCAATCTGCCCCCTTCCCTCTTACAACCAGCCCTCTCCACCCAGGCATAGCCCATACAACGTGCTCCCTGTGTACTTACCTGTTGGTCTGGAGGACCGTAGAGTAGCGTGTACTGGGGGAGGACCCCGTCCACGAGCTTCTCCAACTCCTGAGCAGTGAGGGCAGGGGCCCTTTCCCCAGACTTAGCAGCCATTGTCTCTTCCAGACCGAGGTCACAGCAGCACTTGCAGTGTAGGTCCTCTCCTGTCGAAGATCAGGTATCAAGTGATTGAACAGATAGAAAATGGCGGTCACGTCCGCGGCGGTGATGTCCGCGGCGGTGCGGCTCATCACCGCCGGCGCACTTCATCATTTGCTCCTGGGACCCATAGGGTCCAATGTTAACCAATGCAGATTTGCGCCGCGGTCTTCGACCGCCTACCGCGACAGTGTACAACACCAGCGCAGTTACCTCACATCCCACTGTTCCAGTTTAGAGGTCAGGCAGCCGTCATTTCAGGGGCCCACATGGCTTAATTTGCAACTGCGTCACACATACCTGGGCCTACATTCGACAGACATACAGGAAGATTTTTGTCTTTGGTGTCATGTTCTGTGTATCTGTGGGTACATACCTGGGATTTTGTTGACTCTGTGGTCACTGTTGTCCTTCCTAGGCACCGTCAGCTTGGACATTTGAGAAGATGGCGGAATCCTCCGGTGTACCGACCGCTGGTGGACCTGTTGACAATGGAGGAGCATCATTTACTCATCACCTACAGGTTTGACCGTGCCACTATCCAAGAACTATGTGCCCAGTTGGAGCCAGACCTGATGTCACCAATCCGCCATCCCACAGGAATCCCCCTCAAGTGCAGGTGCTGTCAGTGCTCCATTTCCTTGCAAGTGGATCGTTTCAGACAACAGTGGCCATGGCATCAGGGATGTCCCAGCCTATGATTTCCAACGTGTTGTCCAGAGTGTTGTCTGCCCTGCTGAAACATGTAAGGAGCTACATAGTTTTCCCTCAGGTGGAGGATTTGCCAACAGTGAAAGGTGACTTCTATGCCCTTGTACATATCCCCAAAATCATAGGTGCTATTGATGGGACCCATGTAGCTCTGGTCCCCCCCCACAGGAGTGAACAGGTGTACAGGAACCGGAAGAGTTATCATTCCATGAATGTACAGATGGTATGTTTGGCAGACCAGTACATCTCGCTGGTAAATGCTGTGTTCCCTGGCTCAGTGCATGACGCCTACATCCTGCGCAATAGCAGCATCCCTTATATGATGGGTCAACTCCAGAGGCACCGGGTGTGGCTATTGGGGGACTCTGGTTACCCCAACCAGTCCTGGCTATTGACCCCAGTGAGGAATCCCAGGACCAGGGCAGAGGAACGCTACAATGAGGCCCATGGGCGGATTAAGAGGGTGATCGAACGCACCTTCGGCCTCCTGAAGGCCAGGTTCAGGTGCCTGCATATGACAGGTGGTTCCCTATTCTACTCACCAAGGAAGGTGTGCCAGATCATCATCGCCTGCTTGATGCTTCACAATCTTGCTTTGCGACGCCAGGTGCCTTTTCTGCAGGAGGATGGTCCAGATGGCGGTGTTGTGGCAGCTGTGGAGCCTGTGGAGCCTGTGGACAGTGATGAGGAGGCCGCTGAGGAAGAAGACATAGACAACAGGGAGTCAGTCATACTGCAATATTTCCAGTGACACACAGGTGAGAACGGTTTTCTTTTTACCATTACATTCACTTTCACACTTCTACCTCTATCCTGTCTGTCAGTTCATAGCAGTATTTGGTCACTGAGTTGTACCTTTCCATTGCGGTTTCACAGGTGTGGTTAGCAACGTGTGTCATCTGCTTGCATCCTTCAAGGACTTGTGATGTGTGACATAGGTATGTTGGCTATAAAATTGGAAAGCATGTTGACATTGTCATTGATTATACATATTTACCAAATCACAGACTGACTCCAGACTGTTTTGTGGTTCAAGGGTGTTTATTTCAGTGCTCAAAAATGGAGGAATGTCCGTGGCAGAGTCCAGTCCATTAGTCACACAGGTGCACTGCCCATATGGGCATAGGAAGTGGAGATGGGGCCGTTCCAATCGGGACAGGGTAACAAAGTGAGACAGTGGGAGGACAATCAGGGTGGTCTCATTTCCTGGCAGGAGTCTTGCCATCTTGCTCTGTCCTGTTCCTGGATCTCAGGGACCGCTTGCGGGGTGGTTGTCCGTCTGCAGGGGGTGGGGTGCTGGTGTGGTGGTCCTGTGGCGGGGCTTCCTGTCCACTAGCGCCGGCGGAGGTGGTGGGCAGTTCATCGTCCATGCTAGTGTCAGGGGCCCCTTGGAGTGCCACGGTGTCCCTCATGGTCTTTTGTATGTCCTCCAGCACCCCTACGATGGTGCCCAGGGCGGAGCTGATGGTTCTGAGCTCCTCCCTGAACCCCAAATACAGTTCGTCCTGCAGGCGCTGGGTCTCCTGAAACTTGGCTAGGACCGTCGCTATCGTCTCCTGGGAGTGGTGGTAGGCTCCCATGATGGAGGAGAGGGCCTCGTGGAGGGTGGGTTCCCTTGGCCTGTCCGCCCCCTGTCGCACAGCAGCCCTCCCAGTTCCCCTGTGTTCCTGTGCCTCCGTCCCCTGGACCGTGTGCCCACTACCACTGCTCCCAGGTCCCTGTTGTTGTTGGGGTGGTGGGTTATCCTGGGTTCCCTGTAGTGGTGGACACACCGCTGATTGACGTGTCCTGGGTACGAAGGTATGGGCCCGCTGGGTGGGTGCTGTGCTGGTGTTACCAGAGGGTGGAAGGTCAGTGTTGGGCTGTGCCTGTGCAAGGGGAACCGACTGTCCCGAGGCCCACGATGGTCCGGGCTGGTCATCAGGATCAAGTACGGCAGAGCTGCTGTCGTCACTGTGGGCCTCTTCTGTGGGTGGAGTGGAGTTGTCTGGACCCTCCGGTGTGGTGACGTTCCCTAGTGGTCCTGCAGGGATATAAGAGCATGATTAGTGCATGTGTGTGAGTAATGGTGTGCAATGGGTAGGTGTTTGTGTACCCCAGTGCAAGCATTCCTGTGTGTGGGTTTGTGTGATGATGGTTAAGGGGTTGTTATGGGTATGTGCAGTGAGCATGCTTTGGTGAGGGCTGACCATGCTTTGTTTTTCCATGCGGGGCTTGGTGTTGGGATGCGTGGTTTGTGATATTGGTACATTTGTGAGGAGTTGGAGTGATAGGGGAGGGGATGAGGGTGGGGGTGTGTGATGGCATGCAGGTAGGGTGGGGGATATAATAGTTGAGATTTAACTTACCAGTGCCCATTCCTCCACCGACTCCTCCGAGGCCCTCTGGATGCATGATGGTTGGGGGGGAGGAGGTGGGGGTCCGCCGCCAGTCTGCTGTACCGCGATGTTGTGCCTGGATACCACTGAACGCACCTTCCCCCGTAGGTCGATCCACCTCTTCCTGATGTCCTCCCGATTTCTCGGATGCTGTCCCACTGCTTTGACCCTGTCCACAATTCTTTGCCATAGCTCCATCTTCCTGGCTATGGATGTGTGCTGCACCTGTGAGCCAAATAGCTGTGGCTCTACCCGTAGGATTTCCTCCACCATGACCCTGAGCTCCTCCTCGGAAAACCGGGGGTGTCTTTGGCGTGACATGAGGTGGTGTGGGTGATGTGTGGGGTGGTGTAAGTGTTGATGTGTGTGGTGATGTGTAGTGGTGTGTGGTGTATTCTGCGTGTAATGTTGTATGGGTGATGGTGTTGTGTGCCTCTGTGTGGTGGGGTTCTCAGTTGCTGTGCTCTCTGTCTATCTAGCCTTCGTCTCTGATTTTTGGTCGTAGGGGTTTGTGGGTGATGTGGGTGTGTGTTTTATATTGTGTTGGGTGTGTGGGAGTGGTGTTTGTATGTGTATCAGGGGTGTGTATTTGGAATTGTCCAGTGTTTTGGAGATGTGTGTGTATTTTGAGCACGGCGGTGTATACCGCTAATGGAATACCGCTGTTGAAAGACCGACGCATGGATTTGTATGTCGTGATAGCATGCCCGTGTTTCTGTTGGCGTGACGGTTGAGGTTTTGTTTTCGCCAGTTTATCACTGACCTTTGGTGTGGCGGTCTTGTGTGGGTGTCTGAATTTTGGCGGATTCCGAGATGTGGGTCATAATAGCTGTGGCGGAATTCCGCGGCCGCGGCAGTGTTTTGGTGGTCTTCTGCACGGCGGTAAGCTCCTTTTACCGCCAATGTTGTAATGAGGGCCTATATAATCATGTACTACCATCTGCATAGGTAAACAATAGTTGACTTATGCCGTCAGTTGGAGCCATATTTGATGTCAGCTATTAGTTATCCAACTAGCATAGCACGCTTGGTACAACTCATGTCAGTATTGCACTTCTTGGCCATAGTGTCCTTTCAACTTACAGTGGCCCTATCTGCTGGCATGTCCCAACCAATGTTTAATCTGGTACTGAAGGATTTTCTTTCAGCAATGTTGAAACACATTGACATCTGTTAGAAATGGGGTCTTTGGTTGGCAGTCAGGTTACCCCCTGTCCAAGCAAGGACCCTCACTCTAGTCAGGGTAAGTCACACACAATCCAAATTATCCTGTGCCCACCCTCTGGTAGCTTGGCACTGAGCAGTCGGGCTTAACTTAGAAGGCAATGTGTGAAGTATTTGTGCAATAAGTCATGCAATAACACAGTGTAACACCACAAAAATACATCACACAGGTTTAGAAAAATATAGAATATTTATCTGAGTAGATTAAGGTCAAAACAATCAAGATTTGATAAATACAAGTTGAAATATCACTTTTGTACTGATAAATGGAGTCTTATAGTTCTTAAAAACAACAATGGTCTCTTGCGAGCGCAAAGTACTTGGTATGCATCTAAATTAGCCACACTGTACCTGAGAGGGGATGGTGCATGGAAAATGGGTAGGTGTCCGTTGGTTTCTCTGGGTGCACACAGATGATGCGTCAATGCTTTTCCATGCAGCAAGGGCTTTGCGCCGATTTCAGGCAGGCATACTTGGATCATCTTCGGGTTGCAGGGCATTTGGACGCCCCTGGGACGATGCAGAGAAATCCTGGGTATGCAGGATAAAGTCACAGGAGCTGCGTCGATCCTGTGGGTGCTTCGGGGAAATTTCTGTCCCACGGCAGGCGCTGCGTCAATTACTCTTGCAGGTAGTCGGGCTACGTCGTTGCGGCCCGGCGATGCATTGATCCAGTGGACCGTGCGTTGAAGTTCCGGTCCCAACGCTACGTCGATCTCTATTCAGGGAGCTGGACTGCGTCGTTCCATTTTGGCGTTGTGGTTATTTTCTTACCGCAGGGCAGGCTGTTCGTCGATTCTTGGAGGCTGTGCATCGATTTTCACCGCACAAGGTGTTATTTGCAGAGATGAAGTCTTTTTGGCCCTGAGACTTCAGGAAACAGGAGGCAAGCTCACTCCAAGCCTTTGGAGAGTAGTTCTCAGCAGAGCCAGAGGGCGGCAAGGCAGCAGGGCAACAGCAAGGCAACAGCCCTTTACAGCAAAGCAGTCAGGTGAGTCCTTTGGGCAGCCAGGCAGCTTCTCTTAGCAGGTTGCAGGTTCTGGTTCAGAGTTCCTTTCCCAGTAGGTATTTTGTCAAGAAGTATCTGAGTTGGTAGGGTCAGAGACAAGGTTTAAATAACCAAATGTGGCTTTGAGGTGGGGGGACTTCAATAGTGGCCTAGAAGTGCACAATGTCCCCTTTCAGTTCCACCCTGTCTGCCAGGGTCCCAGTTGGGGGTTTGGCAGTCCATTGTGTGAGGGCAGGCCACTGTCATTTGACATGTAAGTGTCAGGCCCTCCACTCTCCTAGTCCAGGAAGACCCATTCAGTATGCAGATGTGTGCAGGTGTGACTGAGAATACCGTGTTTGGGGTTGTCTGAGTGAAATGAACAAGGGAGCTGCCAACTAACCTAGCTAGATGCGGATTGTAAGGCACAGAAGGATTTAAGTGCAGAGAAATGCTCACTTTCTAAAAGTGGCATTTCTAAATTAGTAATATTAAATCCAACTTCACCAGTCAGCAGGATTTTCTATTACAATTCTGGCCATACTAAATATGACCTTGTTACTCCTTTCAGATCAGAATCTACCACACAAACAGTATATGAGGGTGGCACTAATGCTAGCCTATGAAAGGCGCAGGCTTACCTAGGGCTTCCCTTAGGGGTGACTTATATCTAGAAAAATTGGGGTTTAAGGCTTGGCATGTACTTTTGAGTGCCAAGTCGATTTGGCAGTGAAACTGCACACACAGGCCTTGCAATGGCAGGCCTAAGACATGGTTAAGGCGGCTACTTGTATGGGTGGCACAATTAGTGCTGCAGGTCCACTAGTAGCATGTAATCTACAGGCCCTGGGCACATGTAGTGCACTTTACTGAGGACTTATAAGTAGATTAAATAAGACAATTGGGTATGAGCCAATGTCACCATGTTTTAAGGTAGAGGGCATGTTCACTTTAGTACTGGTTAGCATTGGTAAAGTGCACAGAGTCCTAAAACCCGCAAAAACAGTGTCAAAAAGTGGAGGGAGACAGGCAAAAAGTTAGGGGTGACCACTCTAAGGGTGTCAGGTCTAACAACATCTAAATCAGGTTCCCCTGACTTAAGGATTTAGCCAATGTGAAGGCTGACTTCTATGGTTTTGGCCACCTCCCACATGTGGTGGGGCCATTGATGGTACATATTGACTTGGTGCCACTTCAAGCCACTGAACAAGCCTATTGTAACAGAAAGAATTTGCATTCCATCAACGTGCAAGTTGTCTGTTTGGCCGGGTCTCTACATCTCACATGTCTGTGCCCATTATCCAGGTTCACCCCCTGATTCCTTCTCTATGTCGAACAGCACCATACCCCAGCAGATGTCACAACTGCACCCACAGAGGGCTTGGTGGGTTGGTAAGTCGGTCCTGAATGTGTATGACCAACGTCATGTGCTACAATCTTGAAGTGAGTGACTCATTGTTGCACTTCTATAACATTCCTTAACAGGAGACTCAGCATATCCAAATAGTCCTTGGTCATTGACGCTGCTGAGGAATCCAACTACGCCAGGGGGAAGTCTACTTCAATGATGCCCATGGAAGAACATGGATGCCAGTGGAGTGGGCTTTTGGGCTCCTGAAGGCCAGATGTCACTGTATTGACTGGACTGGTGGAGCACTCCCCCTACTCACCCAGGAAAGTGTGCCAAATCACTGTAGCATGCTGCATGCTCCATATCATCGCCCTGCAGAGGAATATCCCATGCATCCCGGTGGGGGGGGAGGAGCTACAGTGCAATCGGCTGACACTCATGAAATGCCAAGTAAGGATGACAGCGGGGAAGTGGAGGAGCTCTCTTGCTTGAAGATCTCAGCAACAGCTACTTTTCATGAGTGTATGTCATGTAATGTCTTGACTGTGACTGTACAATGACCTGCAGTTGTGAGAATGTGTGAAGTCAAGTGTTTTGGAAACAGCTTGGGAGCTAATACTGGGCAATATTCAGACAAAGCTGCTTTATAAGATAGCTTTTGACATCCCCAACTTGATGATGTTGCTTTGTTTGCGTCAGTTTCCTTGCAATATACTTTGTTTTCCAGTTGCTTGCTATGTGACTTGTGTCATAGATATGGTTTCAAGTCTATACTCATTGTTTTGTTCTTTGTACAGGTACCTTCACCATGTCATCTTTGTGTGGGCATTTTAGAGGTGTGACATTGGCAGGTTGCAGGGTTTGGATGTATGAGATCTGTACCAAGAGATTTTGCAGAGTGTTTGGGTGGAGGTACATAAGTACATATTGGACTTTTTTTGTGTCTTGTGGTGAGCCTGATGCATCATTTGTGTCATCATGTGGTCATAAGATAGTCCTAGCTTTTGACCAAGTCATTTTTCCTTCACATTGGCTAAACACTCTTTTTTTCTTTGACCTGTATATAGCTGTAGATGTGTTTCATCATTGTATGCCACAGTACCTGAGCCACCACATTGACATATGTTTGTGTCATACCACCAGATGCATGCTCATTGGATTATGGTAAGCCTGTGATCAGGGACTGTTGTACTACCATCTCTCTCTATCTTGGATGATGTGATGTTGGATTTCTTTGGTGTGGTTTGTGATAAGGCTCAAGCTGGCAACATCAACCCCTTTAATGTTTGCCTATTCTACAGGACATTGTCTGACAAATCCCTTCCTTGTGTGGTCTGGGGTTCTGTACCTTGAAATATGTACTTTGACTCAGTACGAGTCACACATTCTTGTTTCTTAAAGTCCCAACATATTGACAGCCTATGTGCTGTATACTGGAATAAAATGTTGGCTTTGGCCAGACACCTGTACTAATGTGTTGGTGTGTAATGGTTGTAAATCTGAGTGGGGCACTGTACCTGTAGCATATCCCTCCTTGCACAAGTAGCTTGTACCTTTATCATATGGTTCACATGGTCTCACATCTCAACATAACAAAAAGATGAAAATTAAGGACGTAGACAATGAGTTTGTGGTAGGTGAATTTATTACAATGCTAATGCAAAAAATAAATATGTGATTTGAAGAAACAAAAAATTAAGTAAAGGGGCCAGTCATGGTGAATGAAATCATTGAAGTAGATGCCAAACCTTTGGGTGTCCACAGTGTATAACACTCCTCCCTTTGCAACTGGTAGGTGGTGAAGTATCAGTCAACAGAGTGAATGTGTGGCACACAAAGGAGGCCCTTACGGAATAGGGTTATTACTGTCAATGGTGGGTATCTTGCCATCCACACCTCCTGGATTCTTTGATGGACATCGCCCCTTGTGTGGTGGGGGATCTGGCCTCCCTTCCAGTGGCTGGCACCAATGTAGATGTGTCTGGTGTTGATGAGCCAAAGGAAGGGGTAGACTGGTGTTGAAAACCCCTGCTCAGGGTCGTGTGATTGGTACCACCGTTACAGAGGCCATGATGGTATTGTGGGCCTCCATCTGTTCAAGTATGTCTCTGTGCATGTCCCTCTGTAGCTGCTTGAATTCTCAAAATTCGGTCAAGACCTAGCCCATCACGCCTTGGAACTCCTCATTGACCCCCCAAGACATGGCTGATAGCGTCCTGGCCAGGAGCAGCCCCAGTGGCTTCACCCTGCTGGCCCACAGTATACCTCCACGGCACCCTACCCCTACAGGCCTGTGCCCTTGCTATAGGGTGCCATCTCCAACTTGTTCCTGGACCCTCATTGTTGGAGGTGTTGCGCTGCAACTCATTATCCATGACTGAGGGCACAAGATGGTAGTCACTGTGCTGGGGACACAGTTTGGGGGGGCAAATGGTTGCTTGTGATGTTGTGATGTTGAAGCAACCAGGCTAGGAGGTGTTGATGCGGCAACAGTGAGACTCACTTTTGGTGTCTGCCCAGGTTGCCCAGATGGGCCATAACCATCCTCCACATCCAAACGTCTTTACTAAGAGCTTTAACGTGGGGTCTAGGGGCAGTCTCTTCTGTGGCCTCTGTGTGCCCAGTGGCAGCTCGACCTGTTGATGTAACACGTACATGTTACTGGTTATACTGTGCCATCTAACTCCAACAGTTTAGTGTTACAGTAAGCAGAGACCTTGTACAAAGTTAGGATGCAGTAAATACTGTTGTGGGAAGTACTCATGGTATTTGTTGTATTGACATGACATTTGTGAAGCATGCCAATTCCATTTCAGTCAATCATCTGCTGAAATGTGCAGATCATTAGCACTTGGGAGGATGGCCGCAGAATGCCATCTTGCCACCAGTGCAGGCCAAACAGTGGCTAGGCATGATATGGCTTTGGCCATTTTGAGGCCTAGTTGATTATGATGCAGGCAGAACTAGGAGTTTGTTGTATATATGACTAGAGTCATCATGTGGTCAGTGCAGTGTGCATGTATCGGCTGCCAATACAATTCTAGTTATGCATCTTGAGGCCATAGGGATTGTTGTTCTGAGCAATGGGGAAGGTGTCATTTCTGTCCTCAAATATTTTATCTCGGATTAGCACATCAAGATGGAGTTATGTTGAAAGATATATTTGTGATTTGGGCATAATCTGTGCTTGTTCACTCCCTAGTGAGTATACTTAATTTCAGAGTTGACAAACAGATGTATTGTAGCATGTGACCACTGTTCTGGTGGTTGGAGTTGGGGAAACAGTGCCTCCTTGGAGTTGCAGTTATGTCATTCTCTATACTACACACACTTGATAAATGTTACCCTCACAGGTGAGTACACTTCATTTGCATGTTACCAAACAGGTGTATTTATGCAAGTGACCACTGGGCTGTTGGTTGGAGTTACAGAAACAACACCTCCTGTGAGTTGCAGTCAGGTCACTCCCTCTTCTGTCCAACACTTGACAAATGGTATACTCTCAGGTGAGTAAACTTCATTTGAGAGTTCACTACCTGAGAGATTTGGACAAGGGAACCCTGGTCTGATTTTGGAGTTACAGGCACAAGGCCAGCCTTAGCAGTCATGTCAGTCACTGTACTACACACACCATACACATGTTATCCTTCCCAGGAGGACACTTCAATTGAGAGATAACAAACAGCAGTATTTGGAGAAGAGCACACTGCTCTGGTGTTTGGAGTTAAAGAAACAGTGCCTCCTGGGAGTTGCAGTCATGTCAGTCCCTGTACTACACAAACTATACAAATGGTATATCCCAGGTGAGCACACTTCTAGTGGGAGTTGCCAAACAGGGATCTTTGGGCAAGTCAACACTGGCCTGGTGTTTGGGGTTAGAGATACAGTGCCTCCTCGGAGTTGCAGTCAGGTAACTCTCTCTACTACACACACTATACAAATGGTATCCTCCAAGGTGAGCATATTTCAATTTACAGTAACCAAACAGGGGTATTTGGGCAAGTGTACTTTAGGCTGGTGGTTTAAATTACTGACATAGGTCCTCCTGGCCTTAGCAGTCAGGTCATTCCCTCTGCTCCCCATATTATACACATGGCACCATCCCAGGTGAGTACACTTCAATTGAGAGTTTAGGAACAGGGGTATGTGGACAAGTAAACACTGGTCTGATGTTTGGAGTTATAGAAATAGTGCCTCCTGGTAGTTGCAGTCAACTACACATCCTATTCAGATTTTGGGTCCTAGGTTTATTATTGTATATTGAAAGGCTTGCAGGCCCCATTTGGACCTATGGCATGTGATGGACCTTAGTAGCTGTGCTGGTGGGTCCAACAATACAGACTGACAGTGTTTACACTCAGATACTCTGGGTAGTGAATGTTGGTGGGATACTTGAACAAGGCAGTGGCAAAAGGTGAGCTGTGAGCATGCATGACATAGCATTTTGGTGAAATATTTGTGTGTTTTGACTTACCAGGGTCCATTCCCTCAGGTATTCCTGTCAAGTCCCCAGGCTCCAGGAAGGCAAAGACCTTCTCATCCCAGGGAAAGGGATGTAATGGGGCACTGGAAGGGCCACCACCAGTCTTCTTGGCCTGCAGCTGGTGCCTGGAGATCCGAAAATGGACCTCGCCCCTGAGATCGTTCCACCTCTTCCTGATGTCCCCCTTTGTGCACAGGGTGGTACCTACAGCATTGACTCTGTTGACTATCCTGTCGCACATTTCAAGTTTCCTACTAAGAGGAGTGTGCAAGGACTTGTGCTTCAAGCAATTGTGGCTCTACTCTTATGATTTTATCCACAATGACTCTTAACTCATCTTCTGAAAAATGAGGATTTTTTCAATGTGACATGGTGGGAAAAAACTATGGGTGACAATCACTCCTTAAACAGGGGAAGTGTAAAAGAGTGTAAATGGACAAGGTGTGAGTAGGGTGTTGTATGGGATGGTGAAAAAAACAAGTGTGCCTAATCTATGGAGTGTTTATGAAAAGAATTGCTCTGGCTTCTTTATTTTGCAGTGGAAATGTAAAGGATTGTGCTCTGTAAAGAGGTGTATTTTACAGTGTCCTTTGTGGTTGTGTCCACTATGGCAATGTGTGTCAGCTGTGTTGTTTTCAGATTTATCTAGTGTGCAGTTATGTATTACTTTGCTGACCGCAAACTGCTGTGGTTTGGATTGCCATTGGTTGACTGCCATGGGGAAGTGCCATGGCGACTGTGTGCTTGTAATAAGCTCAAGGCTGTTCGCGGTGCTGACGGCGCTGGAGGTCAGACTGCCTATTTCCAGACTGCCACACCGCTGACGGTCTGTGTTTTTTGCTTGGCGGTCAGCGGTCCTGCCTGCATGACTCGTAATAGGACTGTCTAAAGACTACCAACTTGAGGGTCTTTTTGGGACCGCCAATATAGCAGCCTGGAGACCCAACCACCAAATACATAATGGGGACCTAAGAGTATTTTAGCTCTTACTATGGCAATTCATATTTTCTTTTCATATTAATACAAGGTAATTAAATAACTTTCTGTTATGCCAGTCCTGTTAGGCAGACATTACAGCACCAGAGTAGCCCAACTGTGAATACAGTTGTGTGAATTATAGAGTACTGCATTCCACAGTTTGCAACCTGTTGAGCATGATGAAGCATTAAGAAGAGGAAATGAGGATCAAATTGTTGACGTTCAGCTTTAGCGAGAGACACAGGATTGCATTCCATCCAGTGCCTGTCTAGAGCTGTGTAGTGGGAGAAGGAACGTTCAGCCTCTATGAACAATAATGATTGGTGTACTTCAACCTCACCAAACTGTGCAAGTTCAGAAAGGTGCAAGTCCTTCCTCTGCCAGGTCGTCGACCACTCCCTCTTGACACTTTCTTGTATTCAAATGAAAAGTTAACCATGGTATCTCTTTTCATGTGATCTTCAACATCTACCTAGCCAAGATCTGCCCAGCTATGTCAAATGATGATGAGAACATGCTATAGTTGCTCATCTTCTCATGCACTCCGCTAGCAGTAGCAGTCAGTGAAAGTAACATTTTTAAGTTCTCTGCTTATCTTATGTTATCCCTACCCCATGAGCCATGGGTCCTTCCAGGATCAGCAATTTCATTAAAGGGAACAATTTTTGGGTGTGGGTGTTATGTTCTTGAGTTCTATGCAATGTTTGTGATCATATGCATGTTTTTTGCCTTTGTCTGTGTAAGTTAAACCTTATGTGTTGGACCTGACCGTTTTTGAAAGGTCATCCCCAAACATTTTGCCTCCTTCCTCCTATTTGTTTCTGACCTGTTTTTGTTTACTTCAGGTCTCTGGGCACTTTACCACTGGTAACCAGTGCTAAAGTGCATATGCTCTCTGTGTAAATTGTATTGGTGATTGGTGTATCCCTGATTGGCATATTTGATTTACTAGTAAGTCCTTAGTAAAGTGTGCTAGAGGTGCCCAAGGCCTGTAAATCAAATGCTACTAGTGGGCCTGCAGCAGTGGTTGTTCCACCCACAAGAGTAGCCCTGTAAACATGACTCAGACTTGCCACTGCAATTTCTGTGTGTGCAGTGTTGCACTGCCAATTCGACCTGGCAAGTGTACTCACTTTCCAGGCCCAAATCTTCCCTTTTATACATGTAAGACACCCCACAGGTAGGCCCTGGGTAGCCCTGGGGGTGGGTGCAGTATATGTTAAAAGTGGGACATGTACTGATGTGTGTTACATATCCTAATGGTGAAATACTGCCAAATTCGGTTTCAGTGTTGCAAGGCCTCTCTCTCTCATAGGTTAACACGGGGACTGCATTTAAATATATTTTAAGGGAGTTTCCTTTTGGGAGCAGATAGAGGTATGGAGTTTGGGGTCCCTGAACACACAATTCAAAAATGCATCTTTTGGTACAGTTGGTTTTTAGATTGTCAGTTTGAAAATGTAACTTTTAGAAAGTGAGTATTTTCCTGCTTAAACCATAATGTTGCTTTGCCTGCTTATGTATTCCCTGTCTGGGCCAGAGTGACAGTTGGGGAGCTGGGGTGTAGCCTTCATATCCTAATGGGTTATATAGGCTAGAGTGGAGGAAGGAGCTGACATTTACACCTGAATGGGCTATGCCTGCCCTCACACAATGAAGTCTCCTATCTCCTGGTGTGAGTCTGGAGCCAGGCCTAGGCATGGTAGGATCTTGTGAACAACAGAGACTTTCCTTTGAAGTTTGCCTACTTTAATGGCAGAAAGGGGTATAAGTAGTGGACCTAAAACCCCAGGTTTTCAGATTACTTCTGGAAACGAGAGGAACCTCTGCCAAGGAAAAGAGCTGGAGGAGGAGTACTGCCCCTTTGCCTGTGACTGTGCTTTGCGGGGTTGGCCTACAGCTGCTGCTTCTGAAAGAGGACAAAGACTGGACTTTGTGGTATATTCCTGCTTGTGAAGTGTCTCCAAAGGCTTGGATTGAGCTCCCCTCCTTTTTGTGAAGACTCAGCGCCATCAAAGACTTTCTCTGCCAGCATTTGGACACTCTGCTGAGACTCCTGCCAAGTGGTGCCCTACCAGTCCCTGGGCCCCTGAAAGGTGAAGCTGGTAGAACACGGACTGAAATCCATGTACAGGAACCTGTGCGGTGAAAATTTTGATGCACCACATTCAACGCATCAGTGAAAACAATGCGCCACCCGCGTCCCGGCTGACATTGATGCACTACCTGCATTATGGCTGGGAAATCAATGCACTACCTGGATCGTGGCTGGGGAAATGACGCAACACCCACTTATGGCTGCTAAAATCGATACAAACCCAAAGCAGCAAGGTTTTCCATCACCGTGCAGCTGGATTTTCGCATGCATCATCGCTGGTTGTCAAAATCAACGTGAACCTGAGTGGATCTGAGGTGCCCCGTCTGGAAATCGATGCATTGCTCTCTTGCGCGAGAGAAAAGCAATGCATGTTCGACCCGACCAGAGAAGAAACGATGCACGGCCTCACTTGCGAGTAAGGAACCAAGGCATTGCTGACTTTTCCAACGCACGCTTGCCTGTGGGACTTTATTTTTTAACTAAACCAGGTACTTTATGTAACCACAACATTTCCATTGTTTTCTATGGAATAAGACTTTTTACTTTAAAAATTCATAACTTGACTTGTGTCTGTTGGATTTTTGTTGTTTTGGTCTCGTATGATTTGAATATTGGCTATTTTTCTAAATTGTTGTGGTGTCCATTTTGTAGTGTTTTCACTGTATTTCTGTGTGTTTTAGTACAAATGCTTTACACATTGCCTGTGAGATAAGCCTGACTGCTTGTGCTAAACTACCAAGGGGGTGAGCAGGGGTTATCTTAAGTGAGTATCTCCCTTGCCGTGACTAGAGTGAGGGTCACTGCTTGGACAGAGTACAAACTGACTGCCAACCAGAGACCCCATTTCTAACATTATGTATATATAATTGTGTCTGTGTGTATGAATACTATCAAATATCTCTCTTAATTGTAAGTGTCAATGGCCCAGTGGTAACAAGCACCCTCATGCAGAGTATGTGCATTTGTGTGTCCCTCTGTATGTGAGTGTAGCTATTCATGATCATCTGCATTTAATTATTTTAAGTGTTATGCAAATAGAGGGCATGCTCACTCAATAGTTTGTATGTATGTTTGAATCTGTTGCTATATGAGTGTTCGCATGTTTCCTTTCTTTGTCTGTGTGCACAGATGTGTATGACCATTTACTTTAAAATAACTTACATAGAAGGAGAGCAGTGGCAACATGCTCACTCAAAGATGTGTCTATGTGTGTCTTGTGTTTATTGCTTTGAGCACTGGTGTATGTCTCGTTTGTGTTTCTTTCTTTTCAGTCTTATACATACCCAGCGGACACCTGCACACTTGAGGACATGCTTGTATGTGTTGTGTGTGGCTCTGTGTTTATGCATGTATCCATGTGTGTATTTTAGTGTGTGTTTTCTACATGATCTTTCTTTATGATCTCACATTGTTGGGGATCACCTAAATATTTTTTAAGCCGTAATCACCCGTGGGTAATAATGTGTGCATTTATTTGTATCCTTTTGCGTATGAATGTAATGTCTTGCCTGTCTACTGTTTATTTTTGGAAGTGATATGTTTTCAGTGGGCATATGCACACTAGTCGATGTGTTTGGGAATTTATGTGTGCTTTTGTCTGTTTGTGTATGTTTGTGTATGTGTATACACTCATTGTTCTGGGTATTATATTGTACGTGTGTAAATTTATATTTGTTTCTGTCTTCGCATATTAGTGACTTCTTGTGTTTGTGTGGAGTGAGAGGGTGTGTGTGCTCACCCCGGATGTGTGAGTTTGTGTGCACCTGTCCATATGTGTATACATTTACACAAGTGTATGTCTCTCCCAGATTTATGTGTGTATATTTGTGTGAAGTTTACCATTAATAGCAATACCTATGTGGGTGTATGGACACTCTTGTGTATTTGTCAATGTGTGCAATTCTCCTTGTGTTTTTGTACAGGTGTCTCCCATGTTTCACAGCCATCTATATGTAACCTTTTGAAGAGGGAAGTGCAGGCACATGCCCACTCATATGTGTATTTGCATGTTTGTGTGTGTTGATTGTGCATATATGTATAGGCTGCGTCATTTACAGTTATTGCTTTTAAAAAAAGCCTCCTCCCAGTAGGCACATGCACAATTGTGCATGGGTGTGGATGTGTGTTTATATTTGGAAGTCTCATTATGTGTGTATGAACGCATAGATGTATTTGATTTTGTGTATATGCATGTGAGTGTGCTTGTGTGGGTGCGTGTGTACATGAACACCAGGGTTTTTTTTTTTTTGTGCATTTCCGTATCTATGTGTATACCTTTGTGGTTTGTTTGTGTATGTATGTGTGGTGTGTGTGCATGTGTGTGTTCAACTTTGGATATGTGTGTGTGTGCCTGTGTCAATGTGTGATTCTTCCACCTTGTAGGTGTTCACCACTATAAGAGTACACATATTGTAGTGTTTGTGCACATTTTTTACTCATGCGCACGCACATAAATTCTGTGGCTCGTGATCTACTAATTGCCGTTTTCTAGTGATCGAGAACATTTAATATATTGACCTCATGACTTATATTTTGGAAATAGCTGGGGACCACATTTGGGACCCTCCTCCCATATATCTTTTGAACCAACATTTGTATTTTGTAAGTTTGCGCCGCTTTTGCTAAAAAATGGCGCAAATGCGGCGCTAAAAAAGTATAAATATGGGCCTAAGTGTGCAGCACGTCCCCTCACTATCATATAGATTCAGTTTCATAGTGAAACCCCTTAATGTAAATGTAGTGAAACTCCCTAAATATTAAAATATTAATGTTTTGTGTCAACATTACTGCAGGAGTACAGAATTCATATATATGCATTACGCATATATTTATAGAGAATTAGAGGTGTGTACACCTTTAATTGATAACATATGGGAAGTAACATTTAAAGGAAATTAAGTACTTGAATATACTCAGCTGTCCATAATATTATCTAGCCACTAAATTAAAAAGGAAGCAGGGAGTAGGCAGAATTAAAAAACGCCGCAATTAAGCTTTCGAGGGGCAATGATGGAACCTGATCATTTGAGAATCAGAAGTAAAGCTGATATCAGTTCACTGTGCGTTTCCCACGTTGTGTAAAGTATGTCACCCGTTGTCCTTTAAAGTGATTCGCGTTTACGTCAGTGCTGTGGAAGTCATAAATCACGCAGGAAGCCGGGTTGTTCGTCGATTATGCATTTTATATCATCTGTCAGCCACGTACTGCACAGCCTACACATTTCAATGACAAAGCGTGGCTACCAGCCAAAAACACCCTGACGTTTTCAAATCGAGATTCTTTTTTTCTAAATTATAATTGTTCGGTGATAATAGTCAGAGCATCCATTTACTATCCTGTATTGCTTTGTTTTTCCCTGTGACGAGGGATCAGAAAAGTTCATCCAATTAGAACAAAGCACTAGCCTGCTTGAAGTGTCGTACAATATGCACTAACAAAGCAGAACATTTCTCAATATTGTGATTCCTTGCGCTCTGACTGCTTTGATGACAAAAAATAACAATACCAGTGTGGTGCCATATCTATGCCAGATATAGTTTGTCTGGCATTAAGATAAAATGGAACATAAACAGCAACATGTGGTGCCATTGATGTGGCGATGCCTGAAGCTAAAACATTTTGGTTTTGTTTTTTTCAGTTATTCACAGCTTTTTTCCCGACAGAGCAAGCTATTTCTCTGAACACTGCCATCCTGACATTTTTTCACAATATTTTCCAGAAAAGTTAATGATAGTCTCGAAACAGCAGAGGGCAACCGCGCTGCTTGGAAGGAGCTGGAAGACACACTAAGTTAATCTTCTCTTAAAAGCAGTTATCTTTGTGAAGGACTGAAATGCAATTATCTGATCACTTTTCTTTTTTGCAGCCTGGCATCAAAGCAAGAATGTTATTACAAATATGATGGTACTCCGCAGCTCTTTTCTAAGTGGCCTAAAATCTCATCTTTCGCAAAACAAAACGCGCTCTGCCAGCTGTTATTTTGTCCTTATTGCAAAATAATTTCCACTGCCCAATGCTGGTTTTCTGCTGCAGGCTGCAAGAGGATGCACTTATTGCTGATGAACCGCATCTCCGGCAATAAAGGGCCCCTTCTGGAAAGTGCATGTTTCTTCGTTGTCGAGGGCTTGCTTATGCTCCTGTTTGTGTTATATTTCAAACTCTGAACGGATACGAGAGTCGATATTGAATTTTGCTAGGACTTTTATTGATATTACACTTTAAGTGAATGTATCGTGTCCTGGTTTAATGCTGTTATGGGATCCACGCCTACATTGCAACCTGTATTATTTCCCGTAGAAAAGTACTTCACAACAACTACAGCAAAATGAAATGATTAAATGTAATGTGATATAAGCGCTCTGTGGCAGGGCACTCTGTTAGAAGAAGCCTCCTGCAAGTTAAATACTGTGATTTGAAAGGCCTTGGAGAGAACCGCGCCGATGATTACAGCCGGGGATTTGTTGAACTGTCAGCGCGAGCAGGCGAGACAGATATTACAGGGGGTTACTGATTCCGGCTGTTAACTTGTCAAATCTTTCATTTGCCATAGCGAAAGGGCGTGGTTTTGCTAAGATCTTAGAACATACTGGAAAGGCAGGACGCTGAGTAGCCCTTTTCTAAATTGGCCAATAAAAAGCGCCAAAATGTTCAGTTCTTCCTGTGGCGGTTTCCTTGCTGCGCCTCCCATCAAATGTGTTTGACTTGACCGAGGAAGCGAGACACTAATTGAAGACAAGTGTGATGATCTTGGAGCAAGTTACAGGTAATTAGTTATTTTAAAATGGTGTAATTTCGAATCACCTTTTTTGGATGTTTGATAGCATGAGAGGTCCGGATGCGTGTCTGGCATGCGTGGTTGTCACTGTGATTGATGGTGAAAACATTCCCTGGTCCCTCATTTACGTTTTCTTATGAAGTGAGTCGATTGGCTTCCTAGAAAATAACTCAAATCAGAATGAAACAGGAGAGAGTGATGATTGGAAGGTTGGATTGACTTGGTCAAAACCAGGTACAGGTTAATTGAGCTGGTCTTCCATGCTTAGCAGCAGAAATTCAGAGAAGCTCTTTAAAAACAGACACAGGCTTAAAACCTAACTGAGGTTTATGGTAGACACTGCCAGACTATCACTGCCCACACTTCCAAACGGAAGGCCCTTCAACTGCAAACCTGTCCACAAACAATAGGAAAGAGAGAGAATGCGAGAGTAGTGTATTGGTTTGAAAATGTTCCACTGCCTGTATGTTCCACTAGAACAAATATCTCGTTTTGTGAACACCTGAGGGCAAGAATAACAAAAGTTATTGTGCTGATGCTTCCAGTCCAGACAAAACAAGATGGCCTCTCACAACTCTGTCCCTGGGGTAGATCTGAGATGCTCGAAATAATGCTGAACATTTGTTTAAACACCCTTTCCATATACCTCACTTTATACAAGAAGACAAAACCCTGTTGTCACTACTTGTTCTTTATCATTATTTACAAGTTTACAGCTGACCTCAGTGTTTGTATTCTAAGCGCTTTAATAGGCTGATTCAATCTCAGGATTACATAAAGCATGGCAATATTAACTGGTAGGCTAGTTGTGGTGAACTCCAAACACTGTGGAGGGCCCTACTACATAAATCAGAAGAAAATGGAAACTGCACTGGCTGCAAATGACATGAAATGAACTAGCCCCTGCTGTTCACATTGCCAAACATTAACTTACTACACTACAGAACGACTCGGAAGCATGACAAACTTGCATTTTCTTAAGGAGCCTTGTGCCACATTTTAGTTATGTTACAGCTTAGTTAGTATGAATGTGCAGTAGGGGGCTATGGAAATCACGAACAAATTCTAAAGGCCCAGCACAAGAGAGGCATGCTTCTACGTCTATATGCAGTAGAACAATTACGTGCAAGATGAGTAGTTCCTCGGGCCCTGTGCAGGAGGGGAGCATGTGCAAGAATGAAAGGAAGAGATAATCAAAGCTTCCTAGGATAGGGAAGATCAGCACTTTCAACAGGATAAGGACATTTTCATCTGCAGGCATCGTCGAGGGTATAGGCTCTTTAGGGTCCACCGAGGAGCAAAAGTGTAAGAATCCACATACAGTCATCATTAGGTAGGTGTAGCAAGGGTAAGCTCTCCATAAGGCCCACCTAAGAGTGACTGATGGGAAATGTGCAGAAATGCTATGATTGTACAAAGACATGCCATATGCTCGATAGAGTCAACCCATTAGCAACAGAGGGGTAATGCACAGGAATGCACTGGTTACTAAGATACCAAGGGTATCATTTACGAGGCCCGTGGCGCACGGTGGCGCAGCAAGTGCCTTGCTGAACTTCTCTGCACCACCGGGAAAGAGCAGAAATGGATTGTATCTACAAGATTCACACATTTCTGTCCTCTTCCCCTGCGCGTGTGCACAAATTGCTGCCTAGCACCATGGTGCAAGGATGCCTGCGTTGTTAGGATGATTCTTTTTGTGCAGGGAGGGGCACATTCCTGCACAAAAACAATGACAAGAGGTGTTTTCCTCTTTCAATGTGTGCTATTCTGCAGCACCCATAGAACAAGGAAAAAATGGGTAGAAAAAAATAAATTTCTCCCCGTTGCGTCATTCTTACGCCACCCCTGAGGTGGCGTGGGAATCAGACACATTCCAAGACTTGTAAATCTGGGACTGTGTCAGATTCCTTCGGGTTCAATGGGTGTTGGGAACACCCCAAGCAACACCCATAGAACACACCTTTCATGCAGTGTTATGCGTGAAAGGGGTCCATATTTGTGGCTTTGCATGGCCTTGCAAATATGGGCTGGCACACTGCTGCACTGGAGCATTAAAAAAAATGACACTCCTGTAGGGCAGTGTGCCACTAGGGCCTCGTAAATGAGGCCCAAGAGTCAAGGTAAACACTCTATATTGTGCCCAAAAGTGACAGAGAAGCTTTAGAAATGAATGCACTGTTCCAGACAAGCAAGTAAAATCTCTATAGAGTCCTCCCAAGAGTTACTGAAGATAAATCTACAGGAACACACTTGTTAGGAGTAGCCAGAATATTTGCTGTATAATGTATACTGTACACCCATGAGTGAAAGAGTAGCAGCCCACAGAAATGCACTAGTTACAAGCAGAAAGGGTAAACAATTGATAGACTCCACCCAGGAGCGAAAGATGTTCACCCAGAAAGCAGGGGAAGAGATAACCACAGAAATATTATTATTACTCAAGAATAAATACAGGGTTCGGGGAGATTAGGGAAGGATAAGCTTGTAAGGAAGGTAAAGGAGCAGGCTAGAGGACAAAGAGTAAGACACTGGCCACGATGAGTGTTTGTAAGCAGGCTTTCAGCAAGGAAACACACCAACATTTGTCAAAAGAAAATACCAGTAATACCATGCTATGAAATTATAATTTCTGACACATATTTCACGTTACAACATGCAAGTGGTCTTGGGCCAGTACATCTGAAAAGACAAACAATCAATCAATCAGAGTTTAAAAAGCGCACTTCTCAACCATAAGAGTCTCAAGGTGCTAAGGAGGTTTGGTCCTAAGAGCTTCAGTCTAAAAGTCAGGTCTTAAGGTCCTTCCTGAATTGAGGTAACAATGGTGACTGCCTGAGGTGAAGAGGCAAAGAATCTTCCTCCAGCTGAGGTCTTCCGTATGGGGGATATGGAAGCAAGTGCCTGTTGAGTGGAGCTAAGAGGTCTGGCGGGGGAGTAGAAGGTGATGCAGTGGTTGAGGTAGGGAGGTCCTGGGCCGTGGAGAGCCTTGTGTGCATGGACGAGGAGTTTGAAGTTGATCCCTTTATTGACGGGTCTCTCAGGTGTTTGGTGATGTGTTAGTGGCAGGAGATGTTCAGGATGAGTATGGCAGAGGCATCTGGACGTGGTATAGTTTCTTCATATTCTTCTGCGTGGTGCCGGCGTAGAGGGCGGTGCCATAGTCAAGCCTGCTGGTGACCAGGGTGTGGGTTACAGTCTTGTGGGAGTCGCTTGGGATCCCTTTGAAGAGTTTCTGGAGAAGTCAGAGTGTGTGAAAACAGGAGGATCCAGCACAGTTGACCTGACGGGTCATGGAGCGAGATGAATCCAGGATTAAGCCGAGCTTGTGTGTGGTTCATTGGGATGGGAAGAATGCCGAGTGTCCCAGGCCACCAGGAGTCATCCAAGGTGGATGTGATGGGTCCCAGGATGAGGATTTCCGTCTTGTCTGAGTTGAGCTTGAGGAAGTTCTACTTCATCCAGGTGGCGACAGCTTCTATTCCATTGTGGAAGTTCTTCTTGGCAGGTGTAGGGTTTTTGGTCCGTGAGATGATCAGCTGAGTGTTGTCAGGATAGGAGACAATGTTCAGTCCATGGCTTCCGACAATGGATGCGAGCGGGGCCATGTAGATGTTGAAGAGTGTGGGGCTCAGGGACACTCTGCAGCTGATCTCTGTAGGTTCTGACAGGTAGGGTGGGAGTCTGACTCTCTGTGTTCTACTGGTCAGGAATGAGTGTATACACTGTAGAGCCTTGCTGCAGATGCCAGCTGCGTGGAGTCTGGGGCAGAGGGTTTGATGGGAGACTGTGTTGAAGGTGGCCGAGAGGTTCAGTAGGATGAGCATGAAGGATGAGGAGTGAACAGATGTCATTTGTGGCAACGAGGAGGGCGGTCTCCGTGCTATGGTTGCTCCTGAAACCTGGTTGGGAGATGTTCAGGATGTTGTTATCCTCAATGTGTTTGCAGAGCTGTGCGTTGATGGCCTTTTCGATGACCTTGGATGGGAAAGGCAGCAGAGATCAGGGTCAGTAGTTCTTGGCACATGTTGGGTTGGCTGTGGGTTTCTTCAGGAGTGGATGGATTTTGGCATGCTTCCAGTCCTTGGGAAAGTAGCCGTCTCCATGGAGTGGTTGAGAGTGTGGCGGAGCTTGGGTGTGATGGAGATGTTGGCTTTGTTGAAAATGTAGTGGGGACAGGGATAAGTAGGTGCTCTGGAGTGGATGCTGCTCATGATGGAGCAGTTGTTGTCCATGGTGAGGGTGGCCCAGCAGTGCAGGATCTGCAAAGGTTCAGAGGATCCGAGCTGGAGGGTTGTAGGTGGGCTTGAGGGTCTTGGGTTCCGCATGTGTCATAGATGTCCTTGATTCTTCGATGAAAGAAGGTGGCTAGTCTGTTGCAGAGGTCCTGAGATGGAGGTATGTTTACAGCTTCTGATTGGAGTTTGGCCAACTCTTTAGCCACAGCGAAGAGCACTTTGGTATTGTGGGCAGTGGCATTGATACGTTCCAGCAGGGCGGCTTTCCTGGTGGATCTGATTAGGTGGTGGTGAGGTTTGATGGCAGATTTGAAGGCTGCAGGGCCCTCCAGGGATTTGCTGTTTCTACATATTTTTTCTGTACGTCTGCAGGTGCGCCTGGAGTCCTGGAGTGCAGGGGAGAACCAGCTGGCCTTCTTGAGTTTGTGTTTGCCTGAGGTCATTTGGAGTGGTGCCAGGGGGTTGGTGCATTCGGTTGCGTGCTGAGTTGTTTGCATCAGTGGCAGGGAGGGGTAGTGACTTGCTGACTGTGTTGGTGAGATGCTCCTCGGTGATCTGGTTCCATTTCCTATGTGGGAAGTGGAGGGTGTGGAGGTGGACAAAGGTGATGTTTTTGCTGGTGGTGAAGATGGGGTCGAGCGTGTGTCCGGTGATGTGTGTAGTCAAGGTGACCAGTTGCTTGAGCCCGGTTGTGGTGAGGTTCTCAAGCAGGGAGGCGTTGTTGTGGTTGTTGCAGTTGTTGATGTGATAGTTGAGGTTGCAGAGGAGAAAGTAGTTCATGAAGGCGAGTGCCTGGGGAGCCATATGTCGACAATGGAGTCGCTGAAGGCTGGGTGTTGGCTGGGTGGTCTGTAGATGAGGGTGCCACAGAAGGTTGAATATGGCTTGACATAGATCTAGAAATGGAGGTGTTCCATGAGGGGGGAGTGTTCTTCTGCGTTGGTTGTCAGGCGGAGAAAAGATTTGTGTACGATGGACAGGCCGCCGCCTGGCCGAGAAGGGTGGTCTTTGCAGAGCAGTTTGTAGTCACTAGGGATGGCAGTGGCGATGTCTGGGGCTGACACTGGGTTTGTCCATGTTTCATTGAGAAAGGCTATGTCCGGGTGAGTGGAGTCTAGCAGGCCCCAGAGGTCCACGCTGTGTTTGTGGAGAGAGCCTATGTTTAGGAGCATGCAGTTGAGGCAGTCAAAATGGGTGTTCGATGGTTCTGTGGTGGGAGGTCCAGGTTCAGTGGAGGGTGAAGATGTGGTGGCAGTTGATGCAGGAGAATAATCCATGGGTGGCTTTGGGTGATTAGTGCCTGGAGGGTCTTAGCATTGTAATGATGGATGGTCAGAGGACCAGGGTTCGAGACGCTGGGTGGGGTCCAGACGTGGATGGGCGCAGATGGGCTTACCTTTGGTGTGCCGGCAGAGCGGGCATGCAGCAGCTGCTATAGGAAGGGGAGGGAGGTGGGAGGGTCCAGTCAGCTGGGAGGCAGGAAAGCTCTTCGCTGGTATGGGGTCGGGCCGCAGAAGCAGCAGAAGCAGGGAGCAGCGCACGCCAAAAAGAAGGTGGAAAAAAGTGAAAAAAGAGAGAAAAGGAGAGAAAGAGACAGAAAAAGGGCAAGGAGATACACACAACAGGCACAGATGGCCACTAGGCTACCAGAGATGAGGCACAGGTTGGTGCCTGAGGGGGAGGTGGGCCTCAAACTGAGAGTCAGGCAGGCTCTCAGTTCGATCAGAATCAGTGACAGCAACAACAGGTAGAGTTGCTCAGAGGGGAGAGAGCAGATGCTGACCAGGAGGTCTGAAGAGTTGCCCTCTCACAGTGTGGCTGCTGCCGTTAAGAAGGGGAGGGAGTTGGCAGGGTCCGGTCAGCTGGGAAGCAGGAGGGTGGTAAAGTGCTTTGCAGGGAGGGGAGCGGGGCAGCAGGGGCAGCAGTGGTAGGAAGTAGAGCGCAACAAAGGGAAGGAGGTAAAAAGTGAAAAAAGGCTTAAAAGTGAAAAAGGAGAGAGCAAGAGACAGAAAAAGGGCAAAGAGACAAACACGGCCTCTAGGCCACCAGGGATGAGGCACAGGCGGGTGCATGCCAGTGGAGGTGGGCCTCGAACTGAGAGCCAGGCAGGCTTTCACTTCTATCAGCAGCGGTGACAGCAGAAACAGGTGGAGCTGCACAGAGGGGAGAGAGCAGATGCTGACCAGGAGGTAAGAGGAGTCGCCCTCTCACTGCAAAGCAGCCACCATTAAGAGATATCCTGGGTGAAAGACAGGAAATGGAGACAGAGATGTCTTACTCCCTTCATTGAGGAATTGAAAAATGGAATTTGGTTTGTAATAGAGACACCAATGGTAAGGAATTGAGTGGAAATAGGGCAACACAGATGAGTGGGTGGAGGAGGGTCTTCAGAAATGAATTATACAAACACCTGTGGATGTAAAAGAAAGGCAATGCTCTACAGAGAAATGAAAATATCTAGTTAAATCACTGCACACAAATAGCACTGAGCCTGTTGACCTAATGGGGTTGGAGCACAGATTACTAGCCAGTACGGTACCTCAATTGAAATGCAGACAATTTTAAAAATAAATCAAAACACTCAAATGGTGAAGTAGAAGTTAAGTCCTTCAACAAGGAAAGAAAACCATCTGTGTACACAAAGTACAGGCAAGGTTGTGCAGTGAAACTTTAATTTCTGGTAGATTTTCAAAATTAGTAACCAGATACAAGTGACAAGCAAAACTCATGATGGTTGGGAACATGAGTGCCTCCATGAGGATACACAAACAGACAAGGAAGATAAATAAAAATCACGCTTTGCACTGAAACTACAATTTCAGGCATATTTGAAAACAAGGGCTGTTGGTCTGATGAGTCTGGAGTGTCAAATAATTTCACAGGTGGATAAGGCAAAATGAAGGGAATTAAGGTACAGTCGTATCCCTTCCCTTGCTGTAAAAATGCTGGTGTTCTTGTGGCGTGACACTAAAGGCCAATGGTGGGGATATCTCCAGCAGCAACAGGGTTTGGTTAAAGATAGTTGGGTGAAGAATATGTATTATAACAATCTATATCAATTGCAGTACATGAACCCTTCACCATCTATGCACTGCACTATATAAATAATTATGCTTTATATTACATATTTTGTAATTTTTCTTACTAAAAATATTTATATCTTAACAACTTCAAATAAATCATCTTAGAAGTTGGTCTAAGATTACTATTCAGACTGTTTAGTCTGAACACTTGGTACACAGTAAGCCCCACTTTATGGATGGCCCAAATAGCCCCATGAGGACCTACTGGCTGCAGCAGAATGATAAATGATGCAGGATTATTACAGGAATATCGTGGTTCACAGGTTTTCTGCAGTAAACTTTATCTGCTCAAAGCATGCGCAATGTCCACATGAAAAAAGCCCACAAATGGAGAAAAACATAGAGAAATTAGTAGGAGAATGTTCATTTAGGTATTTTGCTCCCAATTCCAGCTACCAAGATCGGAATGGCCCAGTAAAGATGTAGGCTATCTTTATAATGTCTGGGGGTTACCACGCCGGCAGCCAGGCTGACAGTCGGCGGAAGACCGCCAGCACGGTGAAGCCCCTGCCTGCCCTATAATGATGTTCCCACTGCCCGCCGGCCCAGGGAGAAACAGGGCCTTTACATTGAAGCCAGCGCCAAAGCGGCAGTGCAGCGGGTGCAGCAGCACCCGTCATGAATTTCACTGCCCGTAATTGGGGCAGTGAAATGCACAACAGGGCTGTGCACGGGGGCCCATGCAATGACCATGCAAAGTTCATGGGCAGTGCAGGGGCCCCCAGGGGGGCCCGAGTCACCCATTCCGCCAGCCTTTCCCTGGCGGTGTAAACCACCAGGGAAAGGCTGGCAAAATGGGACTCATAATCCACACGGCTGCGTGCAGCGCTGCCCTGTCGGATCTGAAATGCCATCAATGCCAGGCTGCCTGGTGGCCGCAGCCTGGCAGTTGCGGCGTTTCCACTGTGGTGTTTTTGCCATGGTCATAATAGGGCGGGCGGACTGCCACTACCTCAGCGGTCTGCCTGCCACCGTGATTCTGGCATTCATTCATAATGAGGGCCGTAGTAATATGAGATGGTATTGGTGCTATCTAGTGCTATATTACTCATCATGTGGGCAAACTGTGCTATCAAGCCAATGTTGAGACGCTGTGGGATTGATTTATTGTTTGGTTATTGGCGTGACACCTTGCCACTCCTTGTGGTGGAGGGCTATGCACTATATATAAGGATCCCTTCCTCCTTGGTAGGGAAATTTGTGCCTTCAGTGTCTGCCAGTGCATACTCCAGTGGAGTGGATGCACTGAAGATACAGTTAAATACCAACTGCCCTCTTGCATTTTTCACTCATTATGCATTAATTTTTTGTTTTATTGAAACAAACTAGCAATGTGCATCAAGACCATTGTTCGTTTTCCCCACCTGACCCAGCAATTCCTATGATGGTGTTTCTCATTAAGGAAATCCAGTGGCACTTATTCCACCTTAAATAGAGCAAGGGAACTGTCACTCTGACCTGGTGGCCTGGTGACAGATGTTAAAAAAATGAGGGGAGGGCAGCCCAATAATCTCTTGTGAGCTTCAGTAACAGTATCAACTGAAGTAAATGGTTTGCCAAGGGATAATTTACAAAATAAATTATACTGATTATCAAATATTGCATCTCATGTCTTGTGACGCATCGAACAAACCCTGTGAGAATAAATAAAAAACAGTTATTTCCAAGCAATGAAACAAAAAAGTAAATGAATGGAATAGAAAATAACTAACGTTTCTTTTCTGGCCTGGAATAAATCATTCCGGTGTGTCGGACAAAGGAAAGACTTAGGCCCATATTTATACTTTTTTAGCACCACATTTGCGCCACTTTTTGATGCAAAAGCGGTACAAACTTACAAAATACAATTGCCAGGATTGTAATGACCCCCTCTGATTCTCAAAATCCCCATGAAGGCTCTGCTCCTTTCTCCCCACAATGACATTCTCCTCCTCTGTGTGCTCACTAGCCTCCTTTTCTGCCAACCAGGCCCTCAGCACGCATTCCAGCTCCTCTTTCCTAGTGAAGCCTTTAATAGGACATTGGAGCTCCTTGCAGAACTCTTTGAACTGAGGTAACAAATAGGTCTCCAACCTCTCCTGCTCAAACACCAAATCTTCAGCTCCAACTGATGGCTCACCAGACTGAGACATAATTACGAATAAAAATCAAAAGTTACAAAAAGGGAATAGTCAAACAATATGTTGGGGTGTAATGATTTGCTATATGGAAGTAATGTACACCATTCACTGGATGTAAAGTACAAATACAAGTCCTATCCTCACCGCTGATCACCAGTGTTAGAAATGGGGTCCTTTGCACCCTGTCCAAGAAGGGACCCTCACTCTAGTCATGGTAAGGGAGTCACACAGCTAAGATAACCCTTTCTTACCCCCTTGGTAAATTGGCTCAAGCAGTTAGGCTTATCTCAGAGGCAATGTGTAAAGTATTTGTACAAACACACAGTAACAAAGTGAAAACACCAAACAAGTACTCCACATCTGTTTGCAAAAAAAGGAATAAAAACTACTGGATAAGATGTTTTCATTGATCAGAAGTAGGTCTCACAATAGAAAATGTTGGAGACTCCTGCTATAGACTTAGCCATTTCAGAACACTTAAAGAAAAAGTTATTTTGAATAGAACTTGATGCTAAATGTGTAACAGATTACCTGAATGCTAATATCATTCCTGTTGCTCTTCAGGTCAAGAATGCACCAATATTTTTTACTGACCAATTTCAGTTTTGCCTCAAACAAATGTTAAAGGGTGTGGATGGTTCTGAGCACAGACACTGCAACTAAGCACATTAGATTGTTTAAAACAGAGATAGACAAATTAGTGAAAAATATTTTAGTCCGTGAAATGTTGAATAACACAAATGCTGCTCTAAAACATTTGGAAACTATGATCAAGGAGTTTGAAAAAACTCAATCTTGCTAAGCTGACTGAAAAAATACAGTAAGACATCAAAACACTATAACAAAGAGCATACTCATCCATATCTAATAAAAGATGTTTAGCAAGTATTTGGTTCTTTTCCACCTTCTGAAAGAGTCGCTTTCAAGAAACAGCCTCTCATTCCAGCAGTGACCAGAATTAACCTGGTTATACTGATAAACCCTCTACCAGGGGAGCGTCGCCCCGCTGGATTTACCAAAAAGGAAAATATAAGAATTATAATAACGTACACTATGTTAATATAATTTTATTTTTCCTTGCGGGGTGAGGTGGGGCGGGGCTGGATTGAGGGGGCCCGGAGGAGGGCCATGTGCACACAAAGTGCACGTGTCTGTTTGGCCAGCCTGAAAGACATGCGCAATTTGCATGTTCTTTACCTGGCTGTATAGCACAGCCGGGTAAAGAACATGCCCAGGCTCCCATTCCCAGTCTGAGCGGTGAAGCAAGCCGCTCACACCAATCACAATGCTGCTTTAAGCAGTGTTGTGATTGGCTGGGGTCCTGTCCAGCCGGGAAGAGGACAGAGGGGAGAGGAACACGTCTCCCCTCAAAGGTAAGGTTTTTTTTTCTTTTTTTTAAAATGCCCCCTCCAGTCCCTTTTCCTCCTGTTCCGCCCGCAACCCCTGTTCAGTGGCAGCTGCCACTGCCCTCTACCTCCAGAGAATTGTTTTCAGCTCAGATCCAGAGCGGCCAACCACATTGTACACGGCAGAGAGGAGCAGAAGAGAGTGGCACAAAAATTAGCACTCCCCAGAACAAAGAGAAACAAGGTACCAATACTAGAAATGGTAGACACTAACAGGGGAGGACATTTCGCTATTGCTGAGGAGCATCGCCCCACTGACGAAAAGCAGAAAAATAAAGGGATAATAAAAGTATGTTATTATCTCTTTATTTTTCCACCTTTGTAGGGTGGGGGGGAGTCGTATGTGCACTTCCAAGGACTTACAAACTCTCCATCCGACTGTATTTTACAGACCAAGCACAATGCCCCCTGAGCGGCATTTCTGCTTGCTCAGGACAATTGTAACACTTCTTTCATGCTGTGTAACAAGCAGCGTTGTGATTGGGAGAGAAGACGAGGCAGCTGGAGCTGAGCGGTGCATCACAAAGGGGCAGGTACGTTTTTTTATTTTTATTTATTTAACTGTCCCCCCTACTGCAACCCCTGCTCTTCACACTGCCCCCCCCAACCATTCCTGGTAGCAGCTGTGACTGGACACTAATAATCTTTGCATTCAAATATTCAAATGTTTCTCATAAGAACTCTATGAAACTGAGACTTCAGCACTAAGGTGATCATTATGAACATGGCGTTCCAGACTGCCATGCCGGCGGTGGCGGTAATTACCACCACTGGCATGGCAGTCCGGACCGCTATATTATTTTCATGGCAAGACCACCGCCAGGCTACCGCCACCAGGCAGCCTGGCAATGGCGGAGTTACTTATCCAACCTGCCAGATTATGTACCTGTTTTCCCCCAGCCTTTCCCTGGCGGTTTAGCCCTTTATGGAAAGGCTGGCAGAAGGAGTGGCCCGGGCCCTCCTGGTGGCCCCTGTACTGCCTATGCACTTGGCATGGGCAAGTCAGGGGCCCCCGTGCACAGCCCGGTCATGCATGCCACTGCCCGATTTACAGGCAGCGATATGCGCGACGGGTGCTGCTGCACCCGCCTCACTGCTTCATTGCCGCCGACTAAGCACTGTTTCCATCCCGCCGGCCCGGCGGAATGTTGTTTATGTGATCGGCGGGGTCTTCAATGCGCTGGCGGTCTTTTTTAGACTGCCCGCACCAAACTCGGCCGGATTTCCTGCCGAGTTACTAATGAGCACCTAAGGCCCATATTTATACTTTTTTAGAGCCGCATTTGCACCACTTTTTGACGCAAAAATGGCACAAACTTACAAAATACAATTGTATTGTGTATGTTTGCACCGCTTTTGCATCAAAATGTACCACAAATGTACCACTCCTTCCACCAGGGTAGTAACAGCTGCTGAGTTGGAGACCGAAGTCCCTCGGGATTATGACTCCGCCTGCCGCCATGGTTTTCATGGCAAACCAACTGCCACGAAAACCATGGCGGTAGGCACTATCAGTGCCAGGGAATTCCTTCCCTGGCACTGATAGGGGTTCCCCCGGCCCCCTCCCCAGAGTCCTACCCCTCCCTACCCCTCCCACTCCTGACCCCCCAACATCAACACACCCACACTCGCACACATACACACTCATACACACACGCATACCCACATCCACCCATACATGCACACATACATACCCACACACCGCAACACACACTAACATACATTGTCGCACACACCCATTCACAACATACACGTACACTCACATTCAGTCATTCACGCACGCATTACACGCGACTCACACCCGCATACATGCTTCCAAAAATAGACACACACCCCCCACACAAAACCCCCACACATGCACAGAACGTCCCCCACCCCCTTCTCCTGTCGGAGAACCTGACTAACCTGCTTGCAGGGGGTCCTCCAGCAGGAGACGGGGCACGGCGCTGCTGCTAGCAGCAGAGTCCGCCAGCAAAACACAGCCAGGCCGTATCATGGCACATTATACAGTAGGTGGTGTCTTGCGGGTTTGGCGCTGCTGGCAGCAGCGCCACCTTACCGTCGTCCACCACCATGACCGTCAACGGAATTCCTCCAGCCTTCTGGCAGTGTTCTGTCTACGGTCATAATGCGGTTTGCTGCTGTTAGTCACGGCGACAGTATGTTGGCGGCCGTGGTGGTAGGCGGCATTTGCCACCAATGTCATAATGAGGGCCAGAATCTACCTGGGATGAAGGTACCTTCCAGGGCAAGCAGTGAATCTTTGAGAGGTCTGCCCCCAGAGGAACTCGAGGACAGTTGGGGTGCTAGGGAGCTCCAGTTGGAACTAGCCAGGCTCAAAAGAGAGGCAGAGAAAGAAAAGATTGCCATGGAGAAGAAGAAAATGATTTTAGCTCATGAGCTGAGCTTGAAGGAGCTGGTTTTAAAGAGCAGGTCCAGCACAGGTGCTGGCAGCAGTTCTGCAGTGCGCTTATACCCAAGGATGTGGTGAAGGATTTTGTTGTGGGGTATGACATACAGCAGTAGTTTAGGGTTTATGAAGTGGTTGTGAGAATGAACAGGGTCCCTGAGAGAGAATTGGGGGGGAGGACAGTGGAAGTACTTCTCAGTAGAGGGGAGTGAGAACTTGTTGGCTTTAGAGCACAGAGATGAGATGATGTATCCCCGATGAAAGAAGCCTGAACTAGGAAACATGGCCTCACTGCAGAAAGATACAGGGTAAAGTTTAGGGAGAATACTAAACTTGGTTCTCAAACTTGGGTGGAATATGTTGATTCCTTTTGCAGAGCACTGGATGGTTGGGTGAAGGCCTGTGAAGTAACAGACTATCAGGGGCTGTACAATTTGATTGCATGGGAGCACTTGTCTAGTCATTTTCCCGAGCTGCACCATCACTTGATTGACAAAACGTCTATTGACCCCAGGAAGCTTGCCAAGTAGGCAGACTGCCGGCTTAGCACCAGGGTCCAAAAGAAGTTGTAGGTGGAGACTTGGACAAGGGTGGACAGGGTCCCCAACAGAAGAAGGAGGGACAAGGATAAAAGTAAGGAGATCTCTAAAGGCCCCCAAACTAGTTCCCAGGGTAAGGATTCCCAACCCCCTGTTGAGAAGAAGAGTTTGTCCCCTGCAGGAAAGCCTGCAGGGAAGGGACCCCTAAAGTGTTTGACCTGTTATTAGGAAGGGCATTTCAGGGTGAGTCCCAAGTGTCCCAAATGGCCACAGCCCCCCACCAGTGCGCATTGACTAGGGGTGGCCAGTGTAGCGCTTGGGGAGGAGTTGGCTCCAGTTAGTGGTAGGGAGCCAGCTGAGTTAACTCTAGTCTCCCTGGGCGAGGTGGTCCAGAGAACTCTCATGCCCGATAATACTAAGAAGTACAGGCAGTGGGTGGCCATCAATCGCAGGCAGGTGGAGGCTCTGAGAGACACAGGAGTCAGCATGACTTCTGTCCACTGTTATCTGGTGTCTGAGGAGCTAGTAATCCCTAATGTGGTCCACCAGGTTGTAGCAGTAGCTCAGCTTCCCTTTGGATGGGTTCCTTGAGGGTAGCTGTAAGTCCATTCATGCCTGTTGACTGTCTGCTAGGGAACGGCCTCGAGCATACCGCCTGGAAGGAGGTGGAGCTCAGGTCGCACTTGTAAATATTAGGATTACCAGAGTGGGTGTGCATGACCACATGATCCATGGCCTACAGAGAGGGTGATCAGAAGGACCTGGAGCCTAAATCAGTGGCACAGGTATCCACCAGGAAGAGGAGGGGCAAAGGGCATAGGAAACCTGCTCCTGAGATTCCCATGGTCCAGGAGGCGGCTGAACATGAGGGAGAAGCCACGGAAACTAGAGGGGAAGACGTGGCTGAACTGGTGGTCTTCCCTAAGCTGACCTATTGGCAGCAGGAAGGAGGCCTCACCAGGGAGGAGTTCTGCACAGTGCAGAAAGTGTACCCCACTCTTGACTGTCTTCAGAAACAGGATGAGGCCTAGGCAGCTGGTGATGCCTTTGGATCTCACCTGATTTATTGGGAGAATGATCTCCTTTATAGCGAGCCTAAGGTTGATGAGCTGGAGCAGCCCATGTGCTTGTGAGACCCCAGTGTTTCAGAGCCTTCCTACTGGGTCTGGCTCATGGTGTGCCACTGGCAGGTCATTTGGGGCAGGACAAGACCTTTGACAGGTTTGTCAGCCACTTTTATTGGCCCCAAATGAGGAAGACCTCATATGTGTTCTGCAGGACCTGTGAAACCTGCCAGGGGAGTGGCAAATCTGGGAAGAGGTGCAAGGCTCTTTAACTGTTTCCTGCCCAGAGCACCCCTTTTGAGCAGGTGGGCACTGACATTGCGGAGCCTCTGGATCCCAGGACAGACATGGGCAACCGGTTTATCCTGGTCTTGGTTGACCATGCCACCTGATAACCAGAAGCTATCCCTTTGAGGACGGTGACTGCACCTACAGTGACCAGGGCACTTATGGGGATCTTCAGCCATGCAGTTTTCCCCAAGGAGTTAGTATCTGTCCTATGTAAAAATTTCATGTTGTTGTACATGAAAGCTATGTGGAAGGCGTGTGGTGGCACCTACAAGTTCACCACACCTTGCCACTTCCAAAGCAATGGGTTGGTTGAAAGGTTCAACAGAACACTGAAGGGCATGACTATGGGTCTCTCAGAACCCATGAGGCATAAGTGGGACGTTCTGTTACCATGTCTGTTTGCCAGCAAGTTTTATTGGCCCCAAATGAGGAAGACCTCATATGCGTTCTGCAGGACCTGTGAAACCTGCCAGGGGAGTGGCTCCGGGTAGGGGTTTGGCTTAAGCCCTTTTGAGCATCTGCATGGGCTCTCTGTGAGATGGCCTCTCAGTTTGGTAAAGGAGGGCTGAGAGCAAGACCCTAAGAACCCACCATAGGATGTATTCAGTTACATGTTGGCCTTCAGGAGCCAGACAGCCCGATTCCTGAATCTCACCCAGGAGAATCCGGAAGCTAGCCAGGAGGACATGAAACACTGGTATGATCAAAATGCCACTCTGTTTGAGTTTCAGCCTGTCCAGAAAGTGAGTGTGGGTGATGGCCGAGGTAGAGCCCCCATGCTCTCCCAGACCATTGGTCTGGGCCTTTTGAGGTGAAAGAGTGCAAGAGTAATGTCATCCTACCTGGTGGACATGCAGACACTTAGGAACCCTTTGAGGGTCCTACACAGAAACTGCCTCAAGCCTCAATTTGAGAGGTCTTAGTTGACAATGCTCTTGGTCACAGATGATGGGGAAGAAGAGGAGAATGAACTCCCCCCCCGACTGCCTGTTTTCCTAGGATCAAGATGGGTCAGTGGAGGGTGTGAACCTCTCCCCTACTCTATCCTAGAACAACAGCAGGACAGTAGCCAGTTACTGGGACAATTCACCTCCATGTTCTCACTCATCCCTGGAGTCACCCAATGGTGTACCCATGATATTGACACTGGGGATAACCTGCCTGTTAAGCATGTCTTACAGGTTAATTGATAGAGTGAGGAACAGCATCAAAGAGGAAGTCTCTAAGATTTTAGAGTAAGGGGTGATTGAGCACACAAATAGTCCTTGGTCCAGCCCCGTGGTTCTGGTCCCCAAGGCTGCTCTACCCGGTCACACCTGAAATAAGGATCTATGTTGACTACCGTGGGCTCAATGCCATCACCAAGACTAAAGCGCACCCCCCCCCCGCCTCCGGGCTGCTGAGCTCATTGACCGTTTGGGAGCTGCCAACTTCTTCAGCAAGTTTGAACTAATGTCTGGGTACTGGGAGATTGCCTTGACAGAGGGGGCAAACAAGAGGTCTGCGCTCTTAATGCCAGAGGGGCATTACCAGTTCTGTATTATGCCCTTTGGGTTGAAGAACGCCCCTGCCACATTCCAGAGGCTGGTCAAACAGGTCCTGGTGGGGTTGGAGAACTTCAGTGCTACCTACCTAGATGACATTGTTGTCTTCAGCTCTAGCTGGGAGGACCACTTATCCAATTACCAGGATGTGTTGTAGGCCCTGCAGAGTGCAGGCCTCACTATCAAGGTCATTAAGTGCCAGATAGGGCAGCGGTCTGTGGTGTACTTTGGACACCAGGTAGGGAGCGGCCAGGTGGCACCCCACAAGCCAAGATTGACACCATTCTGTCTTCGGCAACCCTCAAGACCCAGACAGAGATGATGGTCTTTTTAGGCCTCACCCTATACTATAGGAGACTTGTCAAGGGGTTGTTGCCCCTTTGACAGAGCTGACTTCCAGGAAGCAGCCACATCAGGTGATCTGGACAGATGCACGCAAAACTGCCTTTGACACCCTGAAGGCAGTCATGTGCACTATACCTGTACTCATGGCTTCTGATTTTTTCAGGGAATCTGTGGTGCAGACAGATGCCTCAGAGCATGTTGTGGGACTCATGCCTTCACAGCTAAATGAAGAGGGCCTAGATCAACCTGTAGCCTTCATTAAAAGGAGGTTGCTTCCCAGGGAAAAGAGGTGGAGCACCATAGAAAAGGAAGGTTTTGCTGTGGTCTGGGCACTGAAGAAGCTAAGACCTCACTTGATAGGGATTCACTTCTGGGTTCCTACAGACCACAGGCCCCTCATATGGTTAATGCAGAGGAGGGGTGAGAATCCTAAACTGCTGAGGTGGTCAATCTCCCTACAGGGAATGGACTGTGGAACACTGCTCTGTCCAGGTTCTTCCTCCTTCATGATGAGAACTCCCAAGAGGTTGGGTAGTTCACCCCACTTTCAGCTGGATGGACACGTGTCAGACCTGCCAGCTCTTCAAGTGTTTTCTCCTGTCTTTTTACTTTTGTCCTCCTGTTTTTAATCCTGTGCTGAATTTAATTTCTGCTGGCTTAAGGACTCTTGGCACTTTACCACTGCAGACTAATGCTAAAGTGCATGTGCTCCCTGTCTAAATTGGATTGTTGATTGATTTATCCATGTTTGGTATGTTTGATTTACTAGTAAGTCTCTAGTAAAGTGCACTATGTGCACCCAGGGCCTGTAAATCAAATGCTACTAGTGGGCCAGCAGCACTAATTGTGCCACTCACATGAGTAGTCCTGTAAATATGTCTCATACCTACCACTGCAGTGTATGTTTGTGCATTTTATATTACCACTTTGACCTGGCAAGTCGTCCCACTTGCCAAGCCCAAACCTTCCTTTTTACTACATGTAAGTCACCCCTAAAGTAGGCTGAAGGCAGCCCCATGGGAAGGGTGCAGTGTATTTAAAAGGTAGGATATGTACTGGTGTGTTTTACATGTTTTGCAAGGCCTATCCCTCCCATTGGGTAACATGGAGATTGCCTTGAAATATCACTTCAGTATAATTTCCCATTGGGAGCAGATAGAAATATAGAGTTCGGGGTCACAATTTAAAAACACATCTTTTGGTGAAGTGCTTTTCGAATTGTGAGATTGAAAGTACCATATTTAGAAAGTGGGTCTTTTCTTTTTTAATCATTCTGTGCCTACTGGACTGACTGTGGACTGTGGTAGATGTGCATATACTGTAATGTGCAACTCTGCATGATGTTATGTGGCTCCTCAAGTAGCTTTTTTGATGGATATGATGTTTTGCATCTTTTATTGTTTCACAAAAAATGAATAAAAATATATTTTTTTAAAACAACAAAAAAATCCTCTGCCTCTGCCTGTCTGTTGATTACACCTCAGGATGACAGTTGGGCTGTTTGTGCATTCACTCTAGACAGTCACACAAAGGGAGCTGATGTATTCCCTGAATATTGTGATGGCCCATCACCAGGCTGAAGGGTCTTCCTGAGCTAGAGTGGTGGGAAAAGCTGACAGCTGCACCTGAATGGGGCTGTGTCTGTCCTCACACAAAGCAGTCTCCAACTCCCTGGAGTGCATATGGAGGAAAGGCAGGGCCTTGTGCCTTTCATGCGCAGTCCTTAGGAAGCACCACTCAATTCAGCCCTTACATCCACATAACATATGTTAAAAATGGCGCCAACAAACTAACACATGTCCTGGGCACCCGTGAACCTGGCCACTCTGTGTTTCTGCCCCCTCACTGTTTCTCTGACACAACCAAACTGTAAGAGTCAGCGCACTCTCCTCTTGCTTTAAGGGTTCCTGTTCACATAATCAGTGGTCAGGTGCTGTTAGAAATTGGGTCCTTGGTTAGCAGTCAGGTTACCCCCGTCCAAGCAAGGACCCTCACTCTAGTCAGGGTAAAAGAGAATCACCCTCAGCTAACCCCTGCTTACCCCCTTGGTAGCTTCGAAAGAGCAGGAAGGCTTAACTTCAGAGAGCTAGGTGTAAAGTATTTGTACCAACACACACAGTAACTTAATGAAAGCACCATAAAATGACACAACACACATTTAGAAAAATAGAAAATATTTATCTAAACAAAACAAGACCAAAATGACAAAAAGCCTCAATACACAAGTCAAGTTATCACATAGAAATGTAAAAAGAGTCTTCATGTAATTTTAAACACAACGCTAGCGCTGTTAGTGTGAAAATGTACCCTGTGCTCATCAAAAATAACCCCACATGGGCGAGTGTGCGTCAAAAAAGGGTTACACAATTTGATCTTCACCTGTGTTCTAATGTCTGTGGTTTTGGGTGCCCTCCTTATATCCATTTTGCTCTTTGAAGTAGGCCTACTTCAAAGAAAAGTCTCTCTTGTTTGTGAAATCCTGCCCTTCCCAGGCCAGGCCCCAGACACACACCAGGGGGTTGGAGACTGCATTGTGTGGGGGCAGGCACAGCCCTTTCAGGTGTGAGTGACCACTCCTCCCCTCCCTCCTAGCACAGATGGCTCATCAGGAAATGCAGACTACACCCCAGCTCCCTTTGTGTCACTGTCTAGTGAGAGGTGCAACCAACCCAACTGTCAAACTGACATAGACAGGGAATCCACAAACAGGCAGAGTCACAGAAATGGCTTAAGCAAGAAAATGCTCACTTTCTAAAAGTGGCATTTTCAAACACACAATCTTAAAATCAACTTTACTAAAAGATGTATATTTAAATTGTGAGCTCAGGAACCCCAAACTCCACATATCTATCCACTCCCAAAGGGAATCTACACTTTAATCATATTTAAAGGTAGCCCCCATGTTAACCTATGAGAGGGACAGGCCTTGCAACAGTGAAAAACAAATGTAGCAGTATTTCACTGTCAGGACATATAAAACACATTACTATATGTCCTACCTTAACCATACACTGTACCCTGCCATTGGGGCTACCTAGGGTATACCTTAGGGGTGTCTTACATGTAAGAAAAGGGAATGTTTAGGCCTGGCAAGTGGGTACTCTTGCCAAGTCGAATTTACACTTTAAAACTGCACACACAGACACTGCAGTGGCAGGTCTGAGACATGCTTACAGGGCTACTAATGGGGGTGGCACAACCTGCATGTGCTGCATGCCCACTAGTAGCATTTGATTTACAGACCCTGGGCACCTCTAGTGCACTGTACTAGGGACTTACCAGTAAATAAAATATGCCAATCATGGATAAACCAATCAACCATACAATTTACACAGAGAGCATATGCACTTCAGCACTGGTTAGCAGTGGTAAAGTGCTCAGAGTTCAAAAGCCAACAGCAACAGGTCAGAAAAAATTAGGAGTCAGGAGGCAAAAAGATTGGGGATGACCCTGCATAAGGGAAAATTCCAACAGGCGCACTCACACCCGGGGCCACCACACTCACTCATGTACCTTGTTAAGCTCCTGTATACCTAGTAGATCCTGATGCCCCCTTCCTGTATCCTTGTTTTCCCTTTTTAACACAAGGGATTGAATTCTACTGAAAAGGGTGGTGGTTCAGCAGATTAGCCCATGACTCACACCACTCTCCACCCCAATGCCCCCGCTTACATCTTCAAGGGAAAGACGCTGCTCATTTGTTTCTGTCACTGCACCGTAAAGGTGCCAGCATTCTCCCCAGTCCTTCCTTTATTTGCCACTACCAAATGCATCTGTCTATGTGGTGATCACGTGGGATGATGAGAGGCCGGTCCACATGGGTTGTCTTTCTAATACTAATGGGGGCACCATCTTATAGAGGGTCCATGGGGATATGAATTACATAACTTTATCACAGGTTACCTAGACAGTGTGGACACCACTCCTACTGTCACTATTAGATGTACGCCTAGAGTGCGATGGATATAATCATGTGCATTTATTGGAGAGGGGTTCACCGGGCAGTAAATATTCTAGCGTCCACGTTTGTCTTCACCTTAAGGAATGCTGAAGTACCTCGTATTTGATTGTGCTGATATCTAGATGGTTGATGACCCCGTCTAAAACATTAGCAAAGGTTACCAGCCAAATGTATACTTCACTCTTCCTTTCATTACTGCTTTGACATCTGCAATGCGGTGGCTCTAACCATGGCCATCATCTGTGTGGGTGCCATCACGTGAGATTCCTCAGGCTCTCTCCCCCAGATACCGCTGTGCAGATCTAAGGTGTGAAGTAGGTAAAGATGGTGATTGTGGATCTTTTTCACTGGTTTAGCCCTCGTCTCACATGTCTATTGTATTCCTGCAACCAGCTGCTGGTGCATATGTTTAGATACTAGTCCATAATGTATTGTTTCCAATATGTATTCATATTCCCTATTGTCAGTTAGAGACAGTTTAAGTGTTGCCAAGGAATGTTATCTATTAAACCCTATACTTGACTTCAAATTCGAAATATCCATTTATGTTCCCATTTGAACAGAAAACGTTTCACATCCTTCACAATATGTAGGATACTAGACTTGTCCAGTATTGTCCACTCAATGTCATTAATTGTATGTTTGTGCTGACGTTGGTCTGCACTGGGGTGTGGTACCAAATCCAGTTCATGGGCCTTGGGAGTGAGTTCTTGTGCAACAAGGAAGGAGCTAATTCATTGACTTCCAGAACAACTTCAAAACCGGTACCACTCTCTGACCCCACTCCACTGCCTGCACCGGACCCATGGTCCCTGCTGAGTGCAACAACTATGACCTATAACGCAGGCCCGATGCCACCACAGTGCCTCTGAAGTCGTGCCAGAGCATGAGTCCAGAGTGCTGTGTCACTCACATATGTGGTACCCGACTCTGTTGCTGCACCTGTTTCCCTGTGGTGTTATCGCAACACCATTAAGTGGATGCCTCACATCTTGACCTGCTGGATTCATCGACTCTTCCTTGTCACAAGGAACCAACAACTCACCACCAATGCTGCATCACCTCCTCTGCAACCATAAGGAACTGATGGCTCACCTCCCCTGCCTAGCAGTAAGGTACCTACGCCTCACCTCCCTAGTAGCAGCAAGGAACCGACACCGCAGGGGCTTCAGCGATGCCTCACCTATCCGACTTCGTGCAACGTCTTTGTTTCCTCATCGCTTTCCTATGTACTGTAACAAGGGTCTACACAACTCTGTGGCCGGCCACGCTCCCTCGCAGGTGGTGGCGGACAGTTGGAAGTGACTCTGTCAAGTGGGTTTGATAGCCCCATTTGGAGCTATTGTGTTTCTAAGTGCTATAATACATTTAATCTTTGAAAATGTGTATATTTTCTTGTGTATGTTGGATTTTTGTCATTTTGGTCTTGAGAAATATGGGCTATTGTTCTAAACTGGTATGGAGTATGTTTGTGTTTTTTTCACTGTGCTACTTTGTGTGTACAAATACTTTACACATTGCCTCTGAGATAAGCCTGACTGCTTCAGCCAAGCTACCAAGGGGGTGAGCAGATGTTTTCTTAACTGTATGACTCCCTTACCATAACTAGAGTGATGGTCCCTACTTGGACAGGGTGCAAACCACTTCCAACTAGAGACCTCACTTCTAACACCAAACATGATAGATCCATCCCTTCTCAATTAGGAATTACAACCCATTAAATGTAATAAGGAATCCTCATTGTTATTCTGTGAGGGAGTAGGTCTCCAGTAGTGAAAAATGAATTTAGGAGCTTTTCACTACCAGGACATGTACAACTTAAAAGCTCATGTCCTACCTTTTAATTGCATATCACCCTGCACTATAGGCCTATCTTAGTGGTGACTTATATGTAATAAAAGTGGAGTTTAAGGCTTGGCATGGGGTTTTAAATGCCTAGTCAAGATGGCAATCTAACACTGAATTCAGGCTGCCATGGCAGGTCTTGGACATTTTTTAAAGGGCAACCTATGTGGTTGGCACAATAGGTGTTCCAGGCCCACTGGGAGCATTTAATTTACAGGACCTGGGGAGCAGGTATACTACTCTACAAGGGACTGACAACTACATTGAATATGCCAATAGGTATAAACCAATTTGGCCATGTTTTAGGGAGAGAGCACAAGCACTTTTGCATCTCACAGCGTTTACATTTTATTTGAAAATGTTCAGGAGGATAAAGTAATCAAATGTGTTCTACAGTGTTTCAACATAGCTCCTTCTCATTTTATTAAAAGGCCGGAAGAGGGATGGATCTCTACTTTCAGAAGTGAAGTGACTCAAGGCGGATTTTTAGAGGTGCCATCTGGGTTTAGCTTTGCAACATTTGAAATTAATGGATGGACATGTACTGTGTCCTACAATCTAGTTCCCTGGATCGTACCTCAACAGCACATGCATTCTTACAGAACTGCATCTCAGAAAAGTGGTTTGTTGACTTGTCATTTTCGCTTGTCGAGTTACATTTATTGCAGGATGACCTTTGATAAGCACATACTCGTTCTGTCTGGGAGATTGTGCCTGATTGTCCTTCAAAATTAGCCCATGCGTCTGCATCCCTTAAAATGAACATTGACCTTTATTTACATCATTGCTCACATCAATAAAAAGTATTCGATATTTGGCTAATGCCTGGTAAAGGAACAATCAATCTACTCATCACTTCGACTTTTTCCTGTAGAATCCAAGCATGTTGTCTATAGGAATATTTATGCTGCTTAATGATAATACACGAAATGAATGCTTTAAATAAAATATTATGATCGTCTGTGTCCTCTTTGATACATTCCATGGACATTAACTCACGCGTCATTATTTTTAATGATGTCCAGAATCAACGGCTCTTTACATTTTTGGAAATAATTCCCCCTTTCATAGTCAATAAAATCTACGAAATGCATTTACAGCGATGCCATTATAACGAATATGCCTTTACCACGCATGCTTTTAATACAAATAGACCTTTACCATACATGCTTTTACAAAGAATTTCGTTCCAATGGCATGAATGGAAAAGGTATATGTGTGGTAAAAGTTTTAAAGGTAAGTATTATTTTTTGATTTTGTAAAGGCAAAGGTGAATGAGTGGTGAAGGTTTTGCAGGTAAGTGCAGGTAAGTATTAAGTATAGGATTTTTAGATTTTAGGGTGGGTATGGGGTTTGGTGTGCTAAGGGCATTTTTAGGTTTTAGGGTGGGTATGGGTTTTGGGGTGGTAAAGGCATTTTAGGTTTTAGGGTGGTATGAGTTTGGGGTGCAAAGAGCATTTTTAGGTTGGTTGTGGGATTTGGGGTCGTAAGGGCATTTTTAGGTTTTAGGGTGGGTATGCATTTTGGGGTGGTAAGGGCATTTTTAGGTTTTAGGTTGGGTATGAGTTTTGGGGCAGTAAGGGCATTTTAAGTGTTAGGGTTGGCATGGCATTTAGGGTGGTAAGTATATTTTTAGGGTTTAGGTTAGGTATGTGTTTTGGGGTGGTGAGAGCATTTTTTGGTTTTAGGGTGAGTATGGGTTTTAGGGTGGTAAAGGTATTTGTAGGTTTTAGGGTGGGTATAGGTTTTGGGGTGGAAAAGTAATTTTTATGTTTTAGGTTGGGTATAAGTTTGGGGTGTTAAGTGCATTTTCAGGTTTTAGGGTGAGAATAGGATTTAGGGTGGTAAGGGTATATTTAGGGTTTAGGTTGGGTATGTGTTTTGGGGTGGTAAGGGCATTTTTAGGTTTTAGGGTGGGTGTGGGTTTTGGGGTAGTAAGGGCATTTTTTAGGTTTTAGGGTGGGTATGGGTTTTGGGGTGCCAAAGAAATTTTTTAGATTTGAAGGTGGGTATGGGTTATACGGTGGTAAGGGTATTTGTATGTTTTAGGGTAGGTATGGGTTTTGGGGTGGAAAGGGCATTTTAGGTTTTAGGTTGGGTATGGTTTTTGGGGTGGCAAGGGCATTTTTAAGTTTAAGGGTGGGTATGCATTTTGGGGTGGAAAGGGCATTTTTAGGTTTTAGGGTGGGCATGGGTTTTGAGGTGGTAAGGACACTTTTAGGTTTTACGTTGGGTGTGGGTTTTGGGGTGGCAAGGGTATTTTTTAGGCTATAGGATAGGTATGTGTTTTGGGATGGTAAATGCATTTTTAGGTTTTTGGTTGGGTATGGGTTTTGGGGAGGAAAGAGCATTTTTAGGTTTTAGGGTGGGTATGGGGTTTAGGGTGGTAGGGCTGTTTTTAGGTTGTAGAGTGGTATAGGTTTTGGAGTGGTAAAGACATTTTTTAGGTTTTAGGGTGGGTATGGGTTGTGGGGTGTTAAGGGCATTTTTTAGGTTTTAGGGTGGGTATGGGTTTTGGGGTGGTAAGATTATGTTTAAGTTCTAGGGTTGGTATAAGTTTTAGGGTGGTAAAGGCATTTTAGGTTTAGGGTGGGTATGGGTTTTGAGGTGGTAAGGGCATTTTTAGGTTTCAGGTTGGTATGGGATTTAGGGTGGTTAAGGAATTATTACAGATTAGGGTGTGAAGAGTTGTGGTTGACTGTGTGTGTGTGTATATATATATATATATATATATATATATATACAAATATATATATATATACATACATATATGCAAATATATATTATAGATATTTAAACATATATGCATAATATGTATAATATATATGTTTAAATATATACCCAAACATATGTATATGTTTATAGGTATATATATATATATATACTGTGCTTAGTTTGAAAAAATAAAATATATATATATATATATACATATATATATATACCACAGTCTATTCTCCGTGCCAGCAGCACCCCGGCACAGGCACAAACAGCAACTCAATTTAATTTAATACTGTATTATTTTAGTTCATTCCAGGTGTGCCAATGTCTTTTCAAAAAAAGTGCAAAACATATTAAAAAAATGAAACAGCCTACGTGTTTTGGCTTTACGCCTTCAACCGGGCCTCACAAAGTATAGTATATGGGTTATACTTACCATTTTATTTTCTACCACGCATATGTCTTTACCAACATCTCTTTACAACAACATTTTTGTTGTAAAGGCATGCGTGGTAAAGGCATTTTCATGGTAAAACTTTTGTTGTAAGTGCATTCGTTTTATTGACGGATGCGTTGTAATTACGACGTTGTAAAGGCAATTGTGGTAATTGCGTTTGTGGTTCTGTCATACAACCCTCTGGGATTGATGCTATCAGACATCCACCACTTCCCCTGCTCTGAACACTCTATTCCGCAATCAAAAGGTTACCCTGCATACAACACATCTTGCACTCAATCCCACTATTTAAGGTGTCCCAGACATCCCAGACATCCTGCACTGTTTTCCAGGCAGTCCTGTCCACATGAACTCTTCTCCCACCTCCATCAGCACTTCTTTTTCCATCTAGAACACCATGCATTACATTGGTCAGTCCCTCACCCCCTGCTACCATACCTCTTGCACCTTTTACCGGTGATCTAACTTCCCTGCCACCATTTTGGACTCTACGATGCCCCACCTCAATACATCATGTGGGAAAAAAAGATCACTGGGAGTAATTAAAAATATTTCCGAAATGTCCTTAATTCGCAGGCATAATTAAGCAAAAAAGCACCCACTCCTGGTGTGTACATTCTCAATGATAACTAATACTACAAGTATTTGTTCTTTCTAAATGCGCACGTGTCATCTTTTATATGTTAAGTGACTTCAGATTAGGAGGATTTACCATTTATTAGTGAATTACAGCCAATTTGGGTTTACTGTATATATGTAATAATGCTAAGTCTAATATAAATGAGTGCAGCACAGTTTTGAGGTAAATATGAATCTGCGGAATGTTTGAGTGATTTACCTCAATAATTTAAATAAATGAGAGCTCTGGAGTTTTGAAAATCAATGTGATTTCGAAAGTCTTGGCTTTCTATATGTGCACAGTAACAAAGAACTGCAAAATATGCTATACGATGCTTTAAAATGCATGTAGGAAGCTTATGTGTTTCATTGAAAGCATGTGACCCAATAAGATCTATCAAATGAAATGTTTACATGAAATATAATAATAAAGACAAATGGAGAATTCATAATATATGATGCACTCTTTGCTTTGTTAACACTATTATCCACTAAGTTTAATTTAAATGTGAACTTAATTGATTCTGGTGAATTTTTATCACCAGTAGAGAGAGAGTAATTAAGTGTGCCCAATGTTAACTCATCTGCTGTGGGTATATATTCCTGCCTCCCTGTACATGTATGTTAAAAGGCAAATGTAATCACTTGAAATTTCGTTTTTGCTTTTGTCTGCAAAGAAGGCAACTTTCATTGAAAACAGATGCATCTAGTGCCTGTGAACGTCAGTTGTTTTGGTGTTGTAAAGGTGCAATGGTTGCCATTTACTAATGCTGCTTACTGGATGCATGCACGCCATTGACAACTAACACATAATACTTACCCATTGATGCATGCTCTCCATGTGGTAAGGTGGACACCTCACTCTATGTCACCACAGGCAGGGTTTTCAGTCTTGTACTTTTATTATACAAATCATTGCTATCAGCTGTGTTAGTCTAATTTGTTCAATGGAATTAAACAAAGACCATAACACCCAGAATGCATTAGGTTGTTGCTTGAAAGCCCATGACTGAAGACGTCTGCAATGACACAGAGTAAGGTGGGGACAATAGAGACTTACTGATATCCATTACTGCATTCTTCTATGCATGTGCTGGCTACTGACAAAGCTAACTGGGCCCATTCCTGCATGCAAACCGTATATTGGGTGAGGTGGTCACCCTACTCCTCGTCATTACCTTTACTGTTTCCAGTTCTGTTCTTTTGAATATCCTCCTAATTCGTTCTGTTGTTTTGGGTCTGGTTTAACTCCATTAGCCTAATTCGACTATCATGCTGGACAGGTATAGTATCTGTCATCGCAGTGCTCACAACAAACGATACTGAACTAAACTAAAGCTGAACTATTAGCTTGGTCAATGCTTGTTTAGAGTTGCAATAATGAATTCTGCTTGAGCCGTTCATTCATGGTATTTTTTTTACATACATTAACAAGAAGGCACAAGGGTGTACTATGTAGAATTGATGCCTGTGATTTGCTAATTAAGAGGTGAATGCAAATATTGTGCTTTAGGATAGCCTATTCACCACACTACAAAGAGATTGGATGTTTTCATTAGTGTTCATGTTAGTACTAAAAGTCTTCTTCACAACCATCACAAAAAATAATTTGAGAAAGCAAGGACCTGTCCGCTCTGCACTGCCTAAGTAGACATATGAATCCATTGCTACCCAAAAAAACAAGGCTTTATTGCATGATACTTCTTGCAAACTGAAATGAAAACAACACCTGGCTGATGAAAATGCCGGAAGAGAGAATAATTGAAAACCTGCCCATGCTCTTACATATTGTCTTGAAAGCAGCAATATTAACGCCAAATCTATGTTCTTTCTACCAATGCAAGTGCATTTGGGATCGTGCATATCATGCAGGGCCATGACATTTGTAACACGTCCTGCCAGTTCTAGCTGCTCATCTTTCAGCAAATCCCATTCTTGGACTTGTAAATTTGCTTTTAACATTAGTAGAAAGTGCAAAAAATAGCAGCATGGTGAAAACCCAAGCAGGGGCCTCGGAAAAATAGGTATTGCCCTGTTTTATTCTTAAAAATAACTAAAAACAAAATGCTCTAAGGAGTTGCTGTCCCCCAGGAATCCATCATTAAAATAAAAAATAAGCATGACAACAGACCCTCTCATCATCAGGGCTTTGTATTTTACTAAATCTCTCACGGATGCCATGAGTAAAAAACAGAAAACTGTAAACCTTGAAAAGCTCCCTTAGTTGTGTGTTTCTCGATATGCTGATAACTGAGTCACGCCCATTTGAAGGTGATTCTAATCACTTTAGAATGGCATGCTTACTTGCAGTAGAGGAGGAGCTTTTGATAAACTGGCGTGGACCAGGAGGCGCCCCCAGGTTGCGGGACTGTGGTGTTCTCTCATCTGGATCACCCCCTTCCCACAGCCGTGATGAACCTGCAAGGCAGTGTGTTGCCATCACATTGTTCATAGATGGTGGGGCTATTCTGGCCTGAGGGATACTACTAATCATGCAGCCTGTGAAGGCGGCCCTGATGGAGCTTGTGACTGAACAGGTAGAGATGGTTGTAGTGGCATAACCAGCATTGCATCCTTCAGTCCTTTGCATGACTCGGCCCATGGCAGTGGAGGGATTGACAGTGGCCCCAGATGGTCATTAGAGCATCCGAACGAACTACCTAAGTTATGAAGGCAGCAACGCGACCCCCCAGCCGAACACAGCACAAAGCGTAGAATATTCAGACTGAGTCAGCTACTGAACCCTATCAGACGTCTCATCTCCATCATTCAACTATTTTCTTATTAGCACACCTATGGCAGAACGTTTAGCATGGACTGCATTTTTTACCGTAAAGCTGAGGCACAACCAAAACATGGCTGGTGAGTGCATAGGTTTGACTCATAACTTATAGGGGACACAAGGTTTACATTCTCATTCCCTGAAGTTCGCATTTCAAGGGAGCACAGACTACATCTAATACGTCTTTCAGCCAATGCTCTCCTAACAAGTAATGGTAGGCCCTACACTGAAATCTCAGCACTCCTCACCCTATTCTACCTCTGCTCTCCTCACCCCACTTTTAAACTTGATTTAAAAGGTGATGACAAATATAGAAGGACCTTAGCCCCGCTGACAGTTCCAGCAGGTATGCGATCTGGTCACTTAAGATCTGTGCTAGCCCCACTTAATACGTATGAAAAAAGAGAATGCACAAAGGGCAGTACAGACATATAACATCCCAGCTGGCTCACTCTTACACATCCACCTTACAAAATGATGATAACTGGTAGAGCAAGATGCATACAGGATTTTTACAAAAAACGGGGGTTACAACCTTTAGGCATCCTACAATCTCCGGTCTTCTCCCAACAAAAGCAACTTGCTTCTGGGTACACCAACTGTGCTGTGTAAATAAGAATGGTAAAAGCCCCTTTCCCTCTCCCATCCAGTCTGAAGAACGGAATGAAAGCAAAATCGAATTACTACTGCAATTAGCGAACCCTTGCTATTCAGGATCAAACCTATTTCCGTGCGAATCCAGTGGGCTCAAAACCACACATCATAACAGGCCCTCAGTGATGATACAGCCATCTCCTCCAGATAAACAAGAAACGTCGGCTTTATATGCACACCATGGTGAAACTGCCTCACCTCCCCACCTGTGTTCGGTTCTGTTATCAACTCTAAATTAATCATCACAAGCTTTCATTTTTAATCAATAATATTAGAAGTTTAGATTGACTTGGTCCAAATCATGAGATGCACAATCTCAGAGATGGTAAAGAAGTTGGACAAACTAAACTAATTTCTACCCAGACCAATTTACTGCAGTAAAAATGTCAAGGCACACGTTAATAATCACAGTGATGAACTAAGTAATTAAATACACTAGCATTTGCCTAATCGAAATTTTTAACAAAAAAACACATTTATTCTGAATGAATATTAAAGTTCATGTCATATTCGTGTTTTCCACCTCCAAGGTACAATCTTGATCCAAACAGATTCTCTTATCCAGTCTTCAATAATACTTGCAAAATTCCACTTGTTGTGCAAAAGACGATCATGTATTTAGTTTACCAAGGTGTATTAAATTCCACTTGTTTGTCCCACTCTTGTCCCACTCCTCTGTATTAAATTCCACTTGTTTGTCCCATTCTTGTCCCACTCAACACGTGTTTCGTCCGGGGGGTCCCCCAGGACTTCATCAGGACCTCCTATGACAATAATCCCATTAAAACACATCAATATACACTTATTAAGGCATATTTTCAGTCACATCCTTATTAGTGAGCATTTGATATGTCATAATAGTGGAGACCGTCCTCAAAACAAATTGTGTGTCATTAATATTTAGGGATATTTAATCTTAGTCTAATGTGTCTCCTGATAACCACACTAATAGAATATTACCCTAGATCTTATTTAATTAGTTGTATAGCTTTGTCCTATTTCATGTGTGTCAATTCGACAATACGCCCATATACACCAGTGTTTTACAGAGTGCGCATTACAGGGCAACTACTAATGCCCAGAGAGAACAAACCATTTCTCAGAGTTACAAACAGTTCACCACAAAGTGCTACATATCCTGTGTGAGCTCAACATGCTATCATATATCCACAACCGAAAATCATACAAACATAAAACTCTATACCTTAATCCACAGAACAAAATTCTCAATTCAAATTTGATAGCCAATCCGTGTATTCGTTTAACTGCGAAAATATAATGGATTGATCAATACCACAGTAAACAATAAAAACCTCCGTAGAGTATCGTAAGAAAACAATATTCTCATACATAAGAAAGCCCCTAATATACCACTTCCAACTCTTACCTTGCAATTCCGTTGACTATGCAATATTAAATAGTTCCCAATATCAAAAGTCGAGCCTGTGCGAGTACGCAATCCTTATTATCCAAACCGGAAATGGTTTGCACCGCGCGATTTAAAAGCCACAGTATCGCCCTAGTAATAGAAGAAGGACTAAGAATTGAGTGCATCTATAAAAGAGAACTTAGATAAAAAACAGACTATCTCCAGTCTGTTTACGTATCGATCACAACATAGTGTCTGCCATCTTTCCTTACAAGCCAAACCATAGACATGAATGGTATAAGCATTGTTATACGGTTCGTATCGAAGATTGTTGTTATTCAATATTAATTATCCTCACAATATTTCATATTAGAGCATAATCAAATAATTACAGTACTCACTTAAAATATGTCAGAACCGAAAGAGACAACTCCATCTTGACTATATGGCACATTGTTATTAATAGCGCCCAATCTAAATTTGTTGAACCCTACTCATGTAAATTAAGGTCATATATCCAATAGCAAATAAATCTCTAAATTTTGGGCAAAGGATTCAAAGAGTATATAATCCACACCACCAACAGAAGAGGCCCACAGTGATGACAGCACCTCTGTCCAACTGGATCTAGATGACCAGCCCGGCCCATCGGGGACCTCAGGACAGTCGGTTCCCATCACAAAGTCACAGGCCACTACAGAGCTTCCCCCCTCTGGAAACACCAGCACAGCACCCAACCAGCGGGCCCATACCTCCGTCCCCAGGACATGTCAATCAGCAGTGTGTCCACCATTACAGGGAACCCAGGCTAACCCACCACACCAACAACGACAGGGACCTGGGGGCAGTGGTAGTGGGCACCCGGTCCAGGGGACGGAGGCCCTGGAACACATGGGAACTGGGAGGGCTGCTGTGCAACAGGGGGAGGACAGGCCAAGGGAACCCACTCTCCACGAGGCCCTCTCCAACATCATGGGAGCCTACCACCACGATGGCAACGGTACTGGCCGAGTTTGAGGAGACCCAGCGCCTGCAGGAGGAACAGTCTTTGGGCTTCAGGGAGGAACTCAGAGCCATCAATTCCACCCTGTGCACCATCGTAGGGGTGCTGAAGGAAGTACTCAACACCAGGAGGGACACTGTGGTACTACAAGGGGCCCCTAACACTAGCCTGGACGATGAACTGCCCACCACCTGCGCCGCCGCTAGTGGACAGGAAGCTCCGCCACAGGACCACCACACCAGCACCCCATCCCCTGCAGAGGGAGAACCACCTTGCAAACGGTCCCTGAGATCCAGGACAAAGACAGAGAACGAAGCCAAGACCCCCGCCAAGAAATGAGACCACCCTGAATGTCATCCTTCTGTCCCACTTTGTCACCCTGTCCATCCTTAAACTGCCCCAGCTCCACTTCCTATGCCCATTTGGGCAATGCACCTGTGAGACTAATAGACTGGACTCTGCCATTGACACTCCTCCTCCATCACCCCTCACCATTTTGCTGCCCCCATCAATATTGAGCACTAAAATAAACACCCTTAAATCACAAAACAATCTGGAGTCAGGCTGTGATTTTGGAATAGTGTATTAGCAATTACTGTGGCAAAAAGCTCTTTCATTTGTAATGTCAACATACCTATGTCACACAGCTGTAGTCCATGAGGAATCAAAGCAGATGTCAAACATTGGGACCCACATCTGTGAAATCGTAAGGGAAAGTGACAACTCAGTGACCATACACTGGATGAAAACGACAGACAGTAGAGAGGTAGTAGTGTTTAAGTACATGTAGTAGGCAGGTTTGTATTCTTACCTGTGTTTCACTGAAAATATTGCTGGATCACTGAGTCCCTGTTGTCCATGTCTTTTTCTTCTGCTTCCTCATCTTCACTGTCCACAGGCTCTACAGCTGCAACAACACTGCCATCTGGACCATCCTCCTGCAGAAAAGGCACCTGTTGTCGCAAAGCCAAGTTGTGAAGCATACAACAGACCACAATGATCTGGCACACCTTCTTTGGTGAGTAGAATAGGGACCCACCTGTCATATGGAGGCACCTGAACCTGGCCTTCAGGAGGCTGAAGGTCAGTTCGATCACCCTCCTAGTTCACCCATGGGCCTCATTGTAGTGTTCCTCTGCCCTTGTCCTGGGATTCCTCACTGGGGTCAGTAGCCATGACAGGTTGGGGTAACCAGAGTCACCTGCAAATGGCGAGGGACAACTGTTAGACACACACTAACCTGTAGGGATATCCCCAGACCCATACAACCATTCCCACTGTCTTGCTTCCAGGTGCTCACCTAATAGCCACACACTGTGCCTCTGGAGTTTACCCATCACATAAGGGATGCTGCTATTCCGCAGGATGTAGGCGTCATGCAGTGAGCCAGGGAACTTGGCATTCACATGGGAGATGTACTGGTCTGCCAAACATACCATCTGTACATTCATCGAATGATAACTCTTCCGGTTTCTGTACACCTTTTCACTCCTGTGGGCGGGGTACCAAAGCCACATGGGTCCCATCAATGGCACCTATGATGTTGGGGATATGTCCCAAGGCATAGAAATCACTTTTCACTGTAGGCAAATCCTCCACCTGAGGGAACACAATGTAGCTCCGCATGTGTTTCAGCAGGGCAGACAACACCCTGGACAACACTTTGGAAAACATAGGCTGGGACATCCCTGATGCTATGGCCACTGTTGTTTGAAATGACCCACTTGCAAGGAAATGGAGCACTGACAGCACCTGCACTTGAGGGGGGATTCCTGTGGGATGGCGGATAGCTGACATCAGGTCTGGCTCCAGCTGGGTACACAGTTCCTGGATTGTGGCACGGTCAAGCCTGTAGGTGATGATCACATGTCTTTCCTCCATTGTCGACAGGTCCACCATCGGTCGGTACACCTGAGGATGCCGCCATCTTCTCACATGTCCCAGCATACGGTGCCTATGAAGGACAACAGCGAGCACAGAGTCAAACAACTCAGAGGTACGTACCTGCAGCTTACACAGAACACCAATCATAATCCAAAAAGTGGCCTCTATGTGTGTTGAGTCTAGGCCTAGGTATGTGTGACGCAGTTAAAAAGGAAGCCATGTGGGCCCCTGAAATGGCGGCTGCCTGACCTGTAAAGTGGGACAATTGGATGTGAGGTAACTGCGCTGGCGTTGTACACCGTCGCGGTAGGCGGTCGGAGACCGCGGCGCAATGCTGCATTGGTTAACATTGGACCCTATGGGTCCCAGGAGCCAATGAAGATGTATGCCGGCGGTGACGGTACGCACCGCCGCGGACGTGACCGCCATTTTCTATCTGTTCAATCACTTGATACCTGATCTTCGACAGGAGAGGACCTACAATGCAAGTGCTGCTGTGACCTCGGTCTGGAAGAGACAATGGCTCAAGTGTCTGGGGAAAGGGCCCCTGCCTTCACATCGGAGGAGTTGGAGAAACTCGTGGATGGTGTCCTCCCCCAGTACACGCTACTCTACGGTCCTCCAGACAAACAGGTAAGTACACTGGGAGCATGCTGTATGGGCTATGCCTGTGTGGAGAGGGGTGGATGTAAGAAGGAAGGGGGGAGAGCGTGGCGTGCATGAAACAAAGGTGAGTGCATGTGCCACATGCCAAGGGTAGGGATGGGGGCCAATGACTGTGACGGTGCAGTTGGTAATAAGTTTCTCTTCCCCCTGTACAAATCATGTAGGTAAGCGCCCACCAGAAAAAAGATATTTGGCGTGCCATCGCCAAGGACGTCCGGACCCTGGGGGTCTACCACAGACGGAGCACCCACTGCCGGCAAAGATGGGAGGACATTCGCCGCTAGAGCAAGAAGACGGCGGAGGCTCAGCTGGGGATGTCCTTCCAACGTGGGAGGGGTGCCCGTTGCACCATGAACCCCCTGATGTTCAGAATCCTGGCGGTGGCGTACCCAGAGTTGGATGGGCGCTTGAGGGCATCACAGCAGCCACAAGGGGGTGAGTACACTCTCATCCTGCTGATTTAGCGCGCAGTGGAGGTGTCTGGGTGGGGGAGGTGGGCTGTGGGTTTCCCTAGGCCAGGGCGAGTTTAGTAGGCAAGGTCCCTCCGTAAAGCAGGCCATGTGGCACTCCACTCCACCTCTGTAGAGTGCCAAGTACACCTAGTCATGCCCCTGTGTCATCCATGTGTGAAGATGTCGTCCATAGCCTAGTAGGCCATTTCCCAGGAATTGAACAGTGGAGCCCAAGAACGCGGCGTAGTGCAGTGGGCTTCTGTGTCTGTCGTGTCCGCCAACGGTAGCGGTAATGCTTGCACTGAACATGTCTTTCTTCTGTCGTCTCCCTGTTCTTGTGTGCATTAGCATCATCAGACGGAGGAGCAGTGGTGCCAGAGCAGGAGGGAGCTGCATCCCACAGGGCCCTGGAGAGCGAAACTATGGACTCAGAGTTCACCAGTGGGACAGAGGGCGAGGGGACCTCCACGGCGGGGACAGGAGCTGACACCAGCGACACGGACTTGTCCTCTGATGGGAGCTCCCTTGTGGTGGCGGCAACATCTGTGCCCCCGCATCTACAGGTACAGCCGCCACCCCCCCTACCAGCACCGCCTTCCCAGCAGCCCCTCAGTCTTTGCCCCGTGCCCGCTCATCCTGGAGGGTGGGCATCACCTTCGCCCCAGGCACCTCAGGCCCTGCCCCAGTCACCCCTGCTGCCCTCAGTGAGGAGACCATTGACCTCCTCAGGTCCTTCACTGTTGGGCAGTCTACCATTTTGAATGCCATCCAGGGTGTAGAAAGGCAGTTGCAACAAACAAATGCATTCCTGGAGGGCATTCATTCTGGTCAGGTGGCCCTTCAGCAAGCTTTTCAGACTCTGGCCTCAGCACTGATGGCAGCCATTGTCCCCGCCTCTAGCCTCCCCCGCTCCAACTTCCTCCACCCAGACCCAATCCCCTGTACCCCAGCCTATCCCAAGCACACCTTCAGACCAGCATGCACACACCTCAACACACAAGGGAAGATCAGGCAGACATAAGCACCACACATCCCACAGGCACTCATGCAAGCATCACACACATGCAGACACACCAACATCCACCGCCTCCACTGTGTCCCCCTCCTCCTCGTCTCCCTCCTCCCTCCCAGTCTTGTCTACACTCACACCTGCATGCACTACATCTCCAGCCACTACTGCCATCACCAGCACACACACCACCACACCCTGCTCACGTGCAGTCACCACCCCCACTACCATTCACACGTCCCCTGTGTCCTCTCCCAGTATGTCTGTGATGCCACCTCCCAAGATACACAAACGCAGGCACACACCCACTCAACAGCCATCCTCCTCACGATAGCCTCCAGCGCATGCACCTTCACCTGCACCAATGTCAGCAAATGAACACCTCCTACAACCACAACCTCTTCCTCCACTCCCAAACCCCCTCCAGCTACCCGTCCCAGTGTCTCCCAAAAACTTTCCTGTCCAACCTTGACCTCTTTCCCACACCTCCCCCACCCCGTCCGTCTCCTAGGTCCCCAACTAGCACCTCAGCCACAACATCTCCGGGAACAATGGTGCCTGTAGTCACCGGACTATGGAGTGCGCCGGCCACCAGGGCAGCCAGTGTGGCACGGAGCCACAGCACAGACAGTCCCCCACCTGTGAAGCATCAAAAGTTGGCCAGTGCCCGGCGGGAGAGGGGGAAGACTCCAGCCACCAAAGCCGCTCCCAGGGGTCCCGGTGGGAGTGTGGAGTCAGCTGCGACACCTTCCAAGGTGGGGAAGGGCCACAAGAAACCAGGAAAGTCTGGGAAGAGCAGCACGGCGGAGGAGACTGCCATGATCCCTGCTGCCAAGGAGGCCACAGCCATCATCCCCGCTGCCCAGGAGGCCACAGCCGTCATCCCCGCTGCCCAGGAGGCCACAGCCATCATCCCCGCTGCCCAGGAGGCCACAGCTGTCATCCCTTCTGCCCAGGAGGCCACAGCCATCATCCCCGCTGCCCAGGAGGCCACCGCCATCATCCCCGCTGGGCCAGAGAGGACCGCCAGCACAAGCCCCGCTGGGACAGAGAGGACCGCCAGTCCAAGCCCCGCTGGGCTAGAGAGGACCGCCAGCACAAGCCCCGCCGGGACAGAGAGGACCGCCAGCACAAGCCCTGCTGGGCTAGAGAGGACCGCCAGCACAATTCCCGCCGGGCTAGAGAGGACCACCAGCACAAGCCCCGCTGGGACAGAGAGGACCGCCAGCACAAGCCCCGCTGGGCTAGAGAGGACCGCCAGCACAAGCCCTGCTGGGACAGAGAGGACCGCCAGCACAAGCCCCTCTGGGACAGAGAGGACTGCCAGCACAAGCCCCGCTGGGCTAGAGAGGACCACCAGCACAAGCCCCGCTGGGACAGAGAGGACCGCCAGCACAAGCCCCACTGGGACAGAGAGGACTGCCAGCACAAGCCCCGCTGGCCTGGAGAGGACCGCCAGCACAAGCCCCGCTGGGACAGAGAGGACCACCAGCACACTCCCCGATGGGACAGATATGACCGCCAGAACAAGCCCCGCTGGGACAGAGAGGACCGCCAGCAGCTGAGTCACTGCAAAGCAGCCCGCCGCGTCCAGCACCGCTGAACAGGGCACCGCCACCTCAAGCACCGCTGAACAGGGCACCGCCGCTCCAAGCACTGCTGAACAGGGCACCGCCGCCACAAGCACCGCTGAACAGGGTACCGCTGCCTCAAGCACCGCTGAACAGGGCACCGCCGCTCCAAGCACGCTGAACAGGGCACCGCCGCCACAAGCACCGCTGAACAGGGCACCGCCACCTCAAGCACCGCTGAACAGGCCACCGCTGCTCCAAGCACTGCTGAACAGGGCACCCCTGCCACTAGCACCGCTGAACAGGGCACCTCCACCTCAAACACCGCTGAACAGGGCACCGCCGCTCCAAGCACCGCTGAAGAGGGCACCGCCGCTCCAAGCACCGCTGATCAGGGCACCACAGCTTCGAGCACCGCTGGCCCATGAGCGCCAAGGGCACTGACGCTACTGAGTCTGTCACGGGCAGGATGAAGCCCTCTGGGCACAAAGCCCCCTCCAGAACCAGTGGAGAGATACATCCACTACCTCTGTCCTTAGCAGGATGAAGCACTCTGGGCACAATGCCTCCTCCAGAACTAGTGTAGAGATACATCCACTACCTCTGTCCTTAACAGGATGAAGCACTCTGGGCATAATGTCTCCTTCAGAACCAGTGGAGAGATACATCCACTACCTCTGTCCTTAGCAGGATGAAGCACTCTGGGCACAAAGCCCCCTCCAGAACCAGTGGAGAGATACATCCACTACCGCTGTCCTTAGCAGGTTGAAGTACTCTGGGCACAATGCCTCCTCCAGAACCGGTGGAGACTGTTATCCACTTGAGAGACTGTGGCTTTGCACTCCCCAGGATGGAACAGTGGGCAACCCACCCACTGTAGAGACTTGAGAGACTGTGGCCTTGCACTCCCCAGTATGGAAGAGTGGGCAACCCACCCACTGTAGAGACTTGAGAGACTGTGGCTTTGCACTCCCCAGGATTGAACAGTGGGCAACCCACCCACTGTAGAGACTTGAGAGACTGTGGCTTTGCACTCCCCAGGATGGAACAGTGGGCAACCCACCCACTGTAGAGACTTGAGAGACTGTGGCTTTGCACTCCCCAGGATTGAACAGTGGGCAACCCACCCACTGTAGAGACTTGAGAGACTGTGGCTTTGCACTCCCCAGGATGGAACAGTGGGCAACCCACCCACTGTAGAAACTTGAGAGACTGTGGCTTTGCACTCCCCAGGATGGAACAGTGGGCAACCCACCCACTGTAGAGACTTGAGAGACTCTGGCTTTGCACTCCCCAGGATGTAACAGTGGGCATGTGGCCCTCTCGTGGATTTGGCGTCGTGCACTCAATCGGCTGAGGTGCCCCCCCGTCCCTCCCCCTGAGGTGCCTGTTTTCTTGCTCTCTGATGCCCCTGCAGTGTTCTCTCCATCATGGTCGGGGATCTTGTGTGGGCATCGCCCATACCGTGTGGGCCCAGTGTTCCACGGACTTAATTGGAGCACTACCTGGACTACTATGCTTGGTGTATATTTTGTTTATGGTGTATATCCATATTTTTGCCTACTTGATTTTAATATATTACAATGATTACACTCATTTCCTTTTGTCTTTGCATTCTTCCGGAGGGGTTGGGGGTGTAACTATCATGTATTAATATGTATTAGTGTGTGTGTTGTAGTGGGTGAGGGTGGGGGTGGGGGTGTTGCGTGTGTGTGTCCTTGTTGTTTCCCTCCCCTCTACCCTGTGTCGTAGGTGCAGTACTCACCGTGGTCTTCGCCGCCGGCGTTGGCCGCTCCTGGTAGAGGAGCAGGAAGACTATCGCAGGGAGAATTTGGAGTTCCGGCTCCATGGTGTCCTAGTTCCTTGTGGGGTGTGTAGAGGTCAGCGTTTTCCCTTCGAAATCCTGTTTCCGCCGTGTTTTTATCCAAGGTGAATCTGCCCCGGAAAAGGTGGCGGATTGGCCTGTTGTGATACTGTGGGCGGTACTTTGTCCTCCGCCTGTCTGTTGGCGGTGACCGCCGTGCTGTTTGTTTGTACCGCCATGGCGGTCGGAGTGTTAAAGTGGCTGTCTTTGTTGGCGGTGTCCGCCACGGTCGTAATTGCAAATTCTTTACCGCCGGCCTGTTGGCGGTCTTACCGCCGCTTTAACACCGACCGCCAGGGTTGTAATGACCACCTATATGTTTAAGTTTGCTAACATTATAGCCTATGTTTATTTGGCACTTACTGCTTTTCTAAGATACCGTGGGACTCTCACTCCGACGACGGGGATGATTCCAGCATGTGAATCTATGAAAGATACCATTACTTGATAACTCTAGTTACAGGTGAGTAACTTCTTTTCTTCCTAGATCTTTGGAACCAATTGCAACAGTGGGAACTGAGAGTTCCCCAGAAAGTTCTCTATTTACAGGCACCTGGTGGATTTGAAAAGTGGTGGGGGTGTGAATTTTAGTTGGGAGTTGTAGCACATGAGCTTGCATAGATAAAATTGAAAGCGGGAGGAGGGGGCTCGGGCTACAATTTCAGGAACAAATACAAAAAACAAGCCAAAAGATATCTCAGGGAGAATACTCTATTTTTAAACTTCCTCATAGCCTGAGCACATACCAACACACTCAAACACAACTGATCTGTTAAATGTACTGCATCACTGACAATTTACCACATCATTCAATCAACAAAAAAAGAAGCTGGGTCAATGTACAAGCAAAACCTAATACTGATAGCTAAATCAAATGAATTCATAACCCACTTCTGTCATTTGTGAAGAACCTTGGAAGGATAGAATTCTGAGGCTGTCTTTCCCAATTTCAAACTTGTGATCTCCAGGTCATTGCAAATGTCAGAGCCATGTGTTAACTCACTGAGCCATCTTGCATATTTGGCTTACAGTGACTGTACACTTAAAGTCCCATTCTGATATTGTGTAGTTCCCCAAACATTTATTTTGCCGATGTGAATCTAGACAATTCCAACACACTTATCTAAACCATTTTGTCCCTGATCTGTCAAGTGCGCCATTACAGCACCATTTGTTGGCAATTTATATGTGTACATATACGTCAGTGAACACACGCTTGACTTTCTTCCAGCCAGCATTCAACCTTACTTTCCAGATTTGAGGGTTATTTTAAAATTGGGGTCAGTTGCTCAATTAGTCTGAAATGGATGGTTTCCAAGGCAGGCTCTTTCACACCCTGACAGGTGGGAACAAACTCTGGTCCCTTCCATAAAGGTGGTTGAACCCCTAATTTTGTTGCTGCTTAAGGCAAGTGCTACTTTATTTCTCAATGAACTAGCATTTCACACTGCAGAAGAACAGGTTTTTCTGATATTGGAGCACAAAGTTCAGGAAGATGCTGTGCTACAATGATGGCAGACCTTTCTACAACCTTTTACTTTAGCTTGTTCTCTGTTCTCATTTCTCTTATCTACAACACTTTCATTCTCCCCATCATCATAAGTTACATGTTCTCACCAATTGCCAGGCTGTCATATCTCTCCTTGTTGATTTTGATCTATTTAATTTGGCTTTTTTCCTCAGCTGCTCTCCCCAGCATCATGTTTTCCTTTTTCCCTTCCTTTTGTGTTAACTTTCTCCTATTTTTCAGTTCCACATGTTCTGTCCTTTCACTTTTCACCTATCCCCCCAATCTCTCTTGAGACAGCTCAATGAGTTATTGTGCATGTTGCAGATGTTGTGAGGGACACTGGTTCTTTTCCTTGTTAGGGGGACCTCAACTAAGGGCAAGCCATTCCCAGTGGCTAACACAGGTTCTCGAGTTGTACTCAGTCACGTGTGGTTGAGTAGTTCTTCGTGTTTTGTATTACTCTGTGTATTATAGAACATATAATGTGCTTTTAATAATGTGTTGGACCTGGCCCTTTCTGCATGGTCATCCCCAGAATTTATGCCTTCTCTCTCCACTTTTTGCTGAATTTGAGTTTGTTGGTTTTAAGACTCTGTGCCCATTGCCACTGTAAACCAATGCTAAAGTGCACATGCCTTCTGCTTTAAACATATTACCATTGACTTATTCACAATTGGCATATTTAATTTACTTATATGTCCCTGGTAAAGTGCATTACATGTGTCCAAGGCCAGTAAATCAAATGCTACTTGTGGGCCTGCAGCAGTGATTGTACCATCACCTTACGTAGCCCTTTCAACATGTCTCAGGTCTGCCATTGCAGAGTCCGTCTGTGCAGTTTTAAACTGCCAAGTCAACCTGGCAAGTTAACACACTTGCCAGGCCCAAACCTTCATTTTTCATACATATGTCACCCCTAGGGTAGGCTCTGGACAGCCCCAAAGGCAAGGTGCATTGTATTTAAAAAGTTGGCCATGTACGTTTAAGTTATACATGTCCATGTAGTCAAAAATTCTTAAATTATTTTTTCCACTACTGCAAAATCTATCTCTCCCATAGGTTAACTTTGGGATTGCCTTATTACATTTTATAAGTATATTTTTCAATTAGGACCACATAGATATTTCGAGTTTGATGTCCCTGAACTCACAGTTCAAAATCACAACTTATGGTGAAGTTGGATTTTAAGTTGCAAGTCTGAAAATGCTACTTTTAGAAAGTTGGCATGTTCTTACTTTAACCATTCTGTGCCTCTGTCTGTCTCCGAATGCACATCTGGGTAGGTGACAGCTAGGCTCTTGTGCATTCCCTCTAGACAGCCACACAGAAAGGGAACATAAGTGTGCCTAATGGGGCATCCACATCCTGGTGGGTGAATAACATCTTGATAGGTCATCTTGGGCAGAATGGGAGGGAGGAGCTGACCCTTTACACTTTAAAAGGCTGGGTCCTGAGCCCACACAAAGGGCTGCATAACCCCCTATAGTGTGTGTGGAGCCAGGGCAGGAAGAGCAGGGAGTGTGTGCAATTCTCCCCACTTCAAAGTCACAATTGGGTATATGTACTGGACCCCAAACCCTACCAAATCAGTACACAGATGGACCTGAGGACATTCTACTAGGAAGACTGAATGCTGTGCTGATAAAGGAAGTGTCACTCTGCTCAAACTCTGATGGACTTTGCTGGACTCCTGCTTTGCTATGCCTGCCCTGCTGCCCTCCTTTGCCTCGGAGTGAGAAGAACTGGACCTTCATCTCTACATCCCCAAAACCAAAGTGACTCCAAGGGCCTGCTGGCTTGCCTCCTGTTCTGAAGTCTCTGGGACATCATAGACTTCACTCACCTCTGCTATAGCTTCTAGACTCTGCCAACTGTGACTCCTACCCTGCCAAGTTGTGCCAATCCTGTAAAGGGCCCTTGGAAGTGGGATCTGCAGCTGTGTTCTACGAAAACCCATGCATTGCCATCACTGCGTCGATCAAAACCGCTGCATCTCTCCACGATGCCCACGCATTGCTACTGCTGCTGAGGATGATGACCTCACATTACCAATTTTGCGGCTCAGGATCGACACATAACCATTAGCTCCGGCCCATCGCCTTTTCATTGCCAGCTGTGCAAATCGACGACAATGCATCACTTTTATCACAAAGGGATACGCGCTGCATCCTCACTCAAAGATTGGCAACTGTGCAGCTCCACGCCAACAAAACTCCTGACTATGTGGATCGAAACCAATGCATTGCTTTTGCATCGTCTCATCTGCTCCTCACAACGGATCTTCCACACAAGGTACTGTTTCAGCAGGACAAGGTTGGTCCCTATTGCCAGCCCGTGCTCCATTGTGGTCAGCCTGAACTTTGGACCTAGTGCGACAAGATAGCCTCGGTTGGCCCTTTAAGCTTTTAAGCACTACAATTGAGTTTTATCATTTTGGTCTTGTTTTGTTCATTAAATTAAGATATATTTTTATAACTTAGTGTGGATTATTTTTGTGTGGTATTTTCACTGTTTTAGAGTCTTAAGTATTTTAGACATACTTTACACATTGCTGCCTAAGTTAAGCCTGACCTCTCTGTGCCAAGCTACCAGAGGGTAAGCACAAGTTAATTTAAGGTGTGCATCGGATTTATCCTGATGAGGATTTTGGGTCCTGCTTGGACAGGGGGCATACTTCTGCCAACCAGAAACCTAATTTATACCATAATGGAACAGCAGAAATTATAAGAATCAGAATTCAGAATTTAAAAAATGAATGGGTAGTCTTTTACTTCCAGAGAGAAAAGGATTAAGAAAAAAGTTAGGAGTGTATAGAGAGTGTGTGACTACAAGACAGAAATAGATGAAAGTGGGGAGAGAAAAGGAGAGGAGAATGTGTGAAAATGAATGGAGAGAGTGAGAGATACCAGAACAGTAAAGAAGTGCAGGAGAAAAAAGGAATGGAAAAAGAGAAACAGAAATGGGCAGATAAAGAGAACGTGAGAGAGAAACTGCAAGAAACAGGAAGAAATGGAAAATGAATGTTAGGGACTATAGAGGATTCTGGTGTCCGTGCAGTATTTCCCGGTAAATATCCCTACCCAAATTCAAAGGATTAATTAGCCCAGCTGGGAATGTGAATCTGTAAGATGTGGTCAAGTGCATGACTCCATGTTCAATTTGGGCTCACGAAATGCACATCCTACTGTGCACAACATTAACCCTTACACTGTCTGCCTCCAAACCCCTTGTGACAAATCACTCTTCTAGGAGTAATTTCTTTTGAACACCATATTTGTATAGTCATTCACCTTTATGTGCGTAGTGCGCTACTGGTTTGTTTGTAGCACCTCTACAACAGCGCCTGTTGATATCGCACTTAGAATAAAAATCTGACTACTGTGCAAATATTATTTAATTGCACAGAGTTGACCTCCCTGTTACCCTCACAATGTTTGAGTGGGCCCCAAAAACGACTATGGTAATGGAAGTCAAAGCATTATGTTATAGCTGATTAGGTACATTCAGAAACTTTTGAAGGTTTAGGTGGGGAACGCACATAAAATGAATGTGATGTGGTGCTAAGGACGAAGACTCCAATTTGAATGGACTCACATATCCCCTTCTCAATGAATTGTAATTTCATGTATATAGCGCTGATGAGCCCCCCAAGCCCTCCAGTCTCACATATCTCCTTTTCAGTGAGTTATAATTTAATTTATATAGCCATTACTACCCCGGACGAGCCCCCCAAACCCTCCAATTAACTGCCCAGTGCCCTGATGCATTGCACTGATTTTAGGAGCTTGTAGGCATCCAGCCACTCCAGGGTTTATATACTCCCATTCCACAAACTGTTCCTGTGTGTTTTAATGTGTTGTTAATTTTATTTTAATGTGAACATTTGCACAGTGTAAAAAAGCACAGCGCTGCCAGGAAGCTTTATATAGGGATAAAACAAAGTGCTAAAGGCTGACTGTGCAAACAGAAAATGAGAAATAAGTAGTAGATTGCAGAAAACGGATGCAATCATTTTTAATATCAAAATAAAAATGATGCTATTATTCCAGCTACAACTAACGCGTTTATATCCAGGGCCTTGAACACGTTGCAGTACTTCATAGATGTTAGAATTAGACATACTTCCCATTTAACCTATTAACTATACAATTTCCTGAAAAGAGAACAAGCATTAAGTTATAAAAAGAAAAACATAGGTATTCAGGTCGCCACAGGTGAGTATTTCGGCCATATGCGAACCTTAATCATTCAGAATACAATATGCATGTGGCTTTACTCAAACAGTTGTTTATCACAGCTGCAAGGTGTAATTTAACCTAATTTGCTGTCACTAAAAAATAATACATTAAGGCAAGATGCTACATTAGCCATCTATGCATCGAGGAGTTTTCCACTCTAAAACTACTGTTCGGACTTCATAATACTAACAATGGTTTTTAAATAGTATTTGCCACCAAGACTTCCAACAATAAATGGTGTCTAATTACCTATCTCGTTAGTACTTGTTTTCCCTAGCACAGGAAATTAACCCTCTGTGTTACCTTAGATGAGGCAAAACTGCCATTAGAAAACATTCCAATCTCTCTCCAGCAGGTACATAAATCATCAGAATTATCGTGGCAGTTTTATTGTTTTCTGGAAACGGCTGGCTGTACAAGGAACTTTACAGTGCTTATAAAACTGCAGCACTGCTACAAACCCGGACACCCCCAGTAACAAAAACCCCTCCTCCCACCCTTTCAGCCTCCCAGGTAAATGGCCATTGCACGGTACAGCCAGCCCTGCCTTGGGCCTCAGCAGTGGCGGCTGCTGCACTTTGAAAGTGATGGGACGTAAATACCTTTCCCGAGTTAGACCGAGCAAAGTTTCAGACAACTTACTTTAAGAGGATCTTGCAGTGTTCTCACTTTGAGAATATGTTTACATAAACATCATGGCTAGTTAGTGAATTTTACAGCACATTTTTAATAAATGGGTAAAAAAGCAGTTTCTGGAGAGACACTAGTGGAACATTCCATTACATTTGGAGTGCCCGTAAGACGTTATGGATGACCCTTCATATCCAGGTTTGGCAGTATGTCCCCAAGAACAGTTTTTCAAGAGTGAGTCTGATTAGGCACAGCTGAGACCATTCCCTTGACCAAACACATACTCACATGCACATATGTGATATGCATACTCACAGACACACCTGTGCAGTCACACACAACTTCAATATTTGACTCCACTCCTTACCCACTACCTCCCTCTGGGTGACACCAGCGGCTGCAGATCAGCACCTTTAGTTTACACAGATCTGTAGATTCACCCCTCATTAACCTCTCAAGAGAATTCAGTGATATACTTGCACTTGAAGTATGCATGGAGGTTACAGTCACCCTGAGAGGTGCTCTAAGCCATTCTTGCTCTTAGATGAGTTCTTTCCTGGTAAGAACATTCCTTCTTGCAGCTGTGTAACTTCTTTCTGTCTGTTCCCATACACTAACTAAAGCCCAATGTTATTAGGAAGAATTTAAAAGAACTATGATCTTCACATTCTGGAGCCGCCATTGTATCCTTTAGGGCGGGTTTCACGTGTCTTAACTCCCAGAAAAGTGAAGCCACGAAATGCAAGCATGCTGATCCATAGGAACCAAAATGCAGGTGTGCCTAGGAACAAACTATACCATTGTGTACATGAGGCAAAATTAAATACAAACTCAAACAAATACATTATTGTAATGGATCACGCACTCTCAGATTTCAGGGCTGTGCCCCCCGTGGTTTGCACCTGTGCATAGTACATGCACATCTGATTTCTATGGTTTGTTTATGAATAGAGTTGCCCAGGGTTCATTGGCAGTTATCACGTTTGGAGGCCTGTCTCATGCATAACTTCACAATTAAACATCATCACTACTGGCTGGTTTTGTTTCCATTGATAACAGAGGCCCTTTCGCTTGGCATAACGCTTCTTTGGACACTCTCGAGCCTAATTAGATAACTTGCATATATATGTGTTCTCCCACACGTAGGTTACAGAAGTTTCCATTATCTTGCTGATAATCTCATCCCAGTTCCCTTTACCCTCACAGCCATAAAGCACTCATACACATGCGTACACACAAGCAATTACCTGAAACCATATGGACACACAAGATTACACACCCGTTCGTAAACACACATTCACACACCCCTACACATCCACCTCCCTCTCAGTCTGTAGCCTCCAGTCCTCATTTTCACTAGCAGTAACACAAACAGTGAGGACAGTCACTGACCCTATGCACACTAACGGAATTGTCCACTGTGACAGTGCTAGGCACACTAAGACAACGCACTCACATACTCGTGATATGACAGACGTGCAATGCAGAAACCTCATTCTACCAAGAGAGGAGAATGAAATGTGAACAAAAATTTCCCATATGGTACATGACATTTGATTACACAAGTTTTACCGACAACTCTTTGCTGGTATTTAAACCCATGTACCCCTATTATTACCCAAACTTAAAACCCAGACTACACTGAGGAAGGCTTTCAACACTACCAGGCAACAACTCCAATTCGAAAGACAAATGCCAAATGGGACCAGCCAATCCAAACACTGAAAAGGCTTACAAAAAAAGAAGCCAGTACCATGTGCTGCTACTCTGCCCCTCACCTTGCTACAGCAACTATAACCACCATCCTGAGATTGTTGCTTGATGCAGAGGGGCCTCGTGCAGTTGCAGTTGTCCACAGTCCAGCGCCACCTGCCACAGGTTAGTGGATAAAAAGTCACATTACTGAACCAAATGAACAGTTTATTTGGTAAAAACAGGATACCAACAATTAAAAGATCCCCTGATTCCTCTGCAAGCCAGAGTACATCATGTCTGAGATAGGATGCACATTTTTGTCATATTTGAGAGCGCTTCACTGGACCTCTGAAGAAGATGGCTCCTACACTGCTCTGCACAACATGCAAAAACAGGCAGCAGTGGAGACCAATGGCAAGGAACAAGGAGGGCCTGGGCCCAGGAAACCGTGAGGGATTGATCTAATTTTGAAGAAAACCAAGAAAAGGGCATACATACCACTTTATCAACAGTTCTGCCACAGATATAGTAGTTTCACGTAGGAAACGCCAGATGCTGTCCAACTGCGAGGGCAGGGGAACAGAGCATTGAGATAGTGGGTGAGGGTTGGGGAATCTCAGGAGGACGCACCATAATGCACCACTTTCATGCCCGGTTATGAAACCTATTTGAGGGAACAATCTACTTCCAAAGATGGAAATTAACAACGTTTTAACACATGTGCCACCCTCCCACCCAGCACCAGGGCAGGTTGACATGTGCAAGTGAGCAAGGGGTCAAGACTCACACTATGGCAGTTTGTCTTCACACGGACCTCATCTGTGAGACCTCCTGCAATGATAAATTAAACTCATATTCTCTATTTGTATCTCGGTACAAAACCCCTGAAATGTCCCACCTTACCAGACCCATGTACAAAATGTTCCATTGTGAACACCCTGGCAACTCACGCACTTCCCAGCTCCTCCCAGGATGAGGTGGGGCCCTGGAGGTGTGCTTGTCCCACCCAACCTTTTAATTAGTTTAGATATGGGTTGGGTGCAGTGCACCCTCGCTGACTGACAAACAGACTTGTGAAACCAGGGCGTAAACTGAAAGTGCCCAGGCTGTTTGCAGTCAGTGAGGCTTTAATGCATCATAGGAGGCAGCGGCTTTACAGCATTGCAGAGCACATGGGGCCAGGGCTGAATTCAGGTAAGCCCTGTAAAACCTGCAAAGGCAAACACATACTCACTAGTATATGTGTTTTTCAAAAATGCCGGCTTTTACCTAATCCTCGCACAGAGCAAGGGCCTTAAGGTGTTAAAAGGTCAGTGCCTGCAAATTTTGAAAAATAAAGAAGGAGGTAGGAATTCAGTAGGGGTGGGCCCTTTTGTCCTAAGAAGCCAGCTGCCCCTCCAAGAGGAACAAGATTCAAAAAACGATTTATTGCTCTTTTTAGGAGAACTCATTCCCCTTTCCAGGAGTACAGACATGCAGTAGGGATTACAGATATCAAGATAAACAGCTAATTTTGTTACCTGAATATAAGTCTATAGGATCTTTTGATATCTTAAATCGAGGAAACATATTGAATCTATTGTGATCGCACAAGGATTTGAAATGCCTACACTCAGGTGACACATCCTCAGTTGAATTTCAAGAAGAATCTGATGGTTTTCACCTGCAGAACACAAACTTTATTTTTTCACAAATATTGATTGCTAAGGATGGGGAATTAAACTAATCACACGGCACGACAGATAAAGCAACACTTGATAGGAAATGCTGTTTCTGTTTATGCCTAGGCATGTACTGGTTGAATAGTCCATAATTACTATTTCTATTTCTGTTTAGTATTTTATAAAGCGCATGGCTGCCAAGAGGCTTCCCAGCACTAATGCAAAACCAGAAAAGCAGACAACAACTGAGAGGCCCGATGAGGGAAAGAGGAAGGTCTTCAAAGATTTCCGAAAGGAAAGTTCAGAATCTACTGATTGAACTTCAACCGGGAGAGAGTTCCACAGTTGGGCTGCCCTGAAAGCAAAGGATCTGCCTCCCCATCTCGATCTTTTAAACTGAGGAGTACTAATAAAAATTGCAGATGAGGATCTGAGCAGTCGTTGGGGAGTGTAGGGAGTTATAATCTGTTTCAGAAAAGCTGGACCTCTATTATGAAGAGGTCGATGGACAATGCAGGCTGCTTTAAAATGTATGCGCTGTTCTATGGGTAGCCAATGAAGAGAGGCCAAGGCGGATTTTACCAAAATATGGCTCAGAATCCCCAACAGGAGATGGGCAGCGGCATTCTGTATTACCTGAAACCTCCTCAATACATATTTAGGAGACTCATAAACAGGACATTACCATAATGCAGACATGAAAGAATTAAGACCTGAACAATAAGCCTTTTGGCTAAGAAAGGGAGGAATGGGAAGATTTTCCTATGAGTCCTCAGTGCACAAAAACAAGAAAAAGCTAATTTCTTTCCATGGCATTCCATTATTAGTTGTGTGTCCAACCAGAAGCCTAAACTTTTAATGCTATCTTTTGATGGGGGAAGAGTATTTAATCCTACTGACGCAAGTAAGGAGGTCTGGGGAGACAAAGAATGTCCTACCAGCATTACCTCGGTTTTTCCATCATTTAATTTTAGTTTACTGTCCAGCATCCAGCCAGCAATGTCCGACAGACAAGAAGAGAGGGCAGCAGCTTCTGAGTTACTCTTGGTGCAGAAGGAATAAACCAATTGAGTATCATCCGCATAAGAGATAAGAGATAATCCATATGGTTCCACAGTCTTTGCCATCGAGGCCATATAAATATTAAAAAGCGTGGGGCTCAACGAGGAGCCCTGTGGAACACCACATGTCAGGGAAAAAATATCTGAATAGTGTGACTGATTCAAAACTTGAAATGTCCTATGCAAGAGGAAGGACATCAGCCATTTAAGGCATTTGACCTCAAATCCCATTTGGGCGATTCTGCTTAACATAATCTCATGGTCCACAGTGTCAAATGCCACACTCAGATCAAGAAGAACAATGGCTGCATAGCCACCTGCATCTAGGTGGCGTCTAGTATCTTCAGTAACAGCTAAGAGGGGAGATTCAGTACTGTGGAAAGGTCGAAAACCCATTTGGGTATTATGAAGACAGTTATACTTCTCCAAGAAGCCTGACACCTGAGAGTTGACGTGTTTCTCCATTATTTTAAATAGGGAGAAAGGCAATAGGTCTAGAATTCTCAGGGTCAAGATTTGTTTTTTTTCACCAGAGGCTTGACCACAGCATGTTTCCAATGATGAGGGAGACAACCAACTCTACCTCACTAACTCTAAAATATCTCTCATAGGGAGCATAAAGGTACAATGTTTCATGTGAGCTTCATAGCACAGAAGAAAGAATGCTAAAGATTTTAAAAGGGGGGTACGAATAATCCAAAGACAAGATTCGTGACCTTTGCATTTGTTCTCATCACAGGAACAATTGTGCATCTGTTTGTCTTTATTTCTTTTTGAGAGTATTGTTAGTTTGCTTGTTTCCAAATCCCCTTACGGTGAGGTCATCAACTGGTCACTGATAAGCTGGATTTCAATGGTCATCTTGTATCTTTGGGGGAACTGATGGGCTTCATTTGCCACTGTGATCAAAGCAGAGAGGAGAATGTGTTCCGGTGTTCTGTGTCCTTACAGAATGTCATGATTAGTGCAAGGCATGCTTAAAGACAAGTTTACAAACAAAGTATTTGGAAAATTATAAGGCTAGTATACCTTGTTATGAAGCCTGCTATGTTAGATAAAGTTGTCCAATGCTTTAAACACATTTTCAACTGCCTTTTTATTAGGGTTTTCTCAGTAAATATATGAATTTCCGTGTTTATTTGTCTGTGAATTCAGATGCCTGCACATCCGTCTGTATTCCATATTTGAAAATGCACAAACCTTAGAGTAGATTCCAAATAATGCTGACATTGAGCACAAGTCAGCACTTGAAAGGCATTTACTGCCTCCCTTAAAAAACGCTTGCCATATGGTTTTATCTTGCTATAAACCTATGAGGAATGTAAGGTCCAAGAATTCACTTGTCACTTCCAAAGGAAGCCTACAAGACTAATGTATGATGGAAAGGCACTAAAAGTCCTAGTTCCTCACATTTGGAATGCTCTTGTCCCATCCCTACAAAACCAATCTATCGCAAATTTGGAAAACACGTAAAAACCTACCTTTTTTAGAAAAGCATCCAGCACACCATCACATGAATGACACACCAACCCCTGCTTCCACTAGTGACCGGGCTCCCTCAATCAACACAAGCTATCTGAGACCTAACACCATTAGTGAAATTGCTAAGAGGACTGTCTGGAACGATCTAGGAATTCCTCAGCTGTTAAGACTTTGCAATTCACCCATCACTGAGTGCTCTGAAGTGCATACACAACGATATGGTAAGTAAAACACACATCTCCTGAATAAGTAATTAAGATAAATAAACGTTCACACCTATTTCAACTAGTAATAGATAGAATGGAATGCCTCTACTCACTGATTGACAAGGTTAGGGACAACCAGCTTCCGCAAAGGCGGTATGAATGTAAGTATAGTGGGTATGCTTTATATTTGTTCTGCCTGACAGCAATTACTTTTTTTTCTTGTATCCATGCTTCGATTTCTCCGTGCCTGAAAGGTGCATCAGAAGAATAATGACATTACTTGGCCAATTTACTTCATTATGTGGGAAATGATTATAACAGAACAGTCTTTCTGTTTTTGGCAGGAACACACACTTCATCACCTTAGATTTAATTACATTGGACAATATTCAGTGAGGACATTTAGTGTATTGTGCATGACCCAACACTACATAAACTCATGGATCGGTGCTCCATCATTGCTGCTTTAGTTACTAGGAAATCAACAAGCCAGCAGCGAAAGATATTTGAAAGTAATGTTTGGCCTGTAGCCATAGGGCTGCAGAACTCTGAGACCGGTTGGGATTTGATTATAGGTAAGAGGTTGGCAACTCATAACTCAGCTGAGTTGTTACTGTTCCATTCCAGAAAACAGAAGTAAAACATAAAATGTAATCAAATATAAGGCATATGGCAACGGGCTAATATAGAGTTGCTTCCGAAGAGATTACAGACCTGGTTAAAACATGTTTCAGTTTTCACCCGGCTGGCAATTTTAACATTTCCACATAAAGATTCTGAACATGGTATGCACATTTAACTTTGTATTCTTTTGTGCAGTTATTTCTGTTAATCATTCATTTTCATAATCCAAGTTTATGCTGTTGCTACTTGTATTTGCAGAAATATAAAATCTCACTCACACTTAATGAAACAAACTAAAATAGATTGGAAGTACCAAGCAAGTGTAAAATGAAAAATAAAATGGAAGATTTTTTTAGCTTGGGACAACAACAAAGAAAATCAAGCAATGCAGATAAATAATTATCGCTCTTTGCTTGCCAGTTGTGCTGTCTGCAGCCAATGTACTAGCTGGGAGATTTTCCTGGTTAATGTATGAACTGTAGATAGTGCAGTTTTGGGAAACACACACGCACAGACCCAGCCCCTTCTGGGGACGTATCATAATCAGGTGCACTAGCTCAGTGCCTAGCCTGGGGCATGTTTTTTGTGTATAAGGCATTTAAAATTTATACATATAACTCGGAATCTCTCAGAGATGATGCATCAATTTAAGATAGAACGAGTCAGAAAAGAGGTCAAGCAGACATCGCCTCTCTCTCCTTCTGACGTGTTCTCCCTAAACTCCATGCAGTAATTCAGAGAAATTATGAGTTATGCATATGAACTATAGACGTTTCAGACACAAAAAACACAGAAACTTGGCTCTTCGATGTGCTGGCGCACTCATCACGATATAAGCCCTCACCCACGTACTGAACGCATCATGATGTGGTCCTTGTTGATGAATGCACTGAACATATGAGCACGTGCTTCGTCAATCAAATGCGATTTTAAACCTCAACGATGATACAAACCAGAAAATGATGCACAGTCTTCACAAATAACTAATACACAACAGGAATAAGTCAAACCCTAATAAACGGATTATGAAATCACTTGCAAAGCTAAGAACTATTTAGGAAAGCATTAGCTGTGCAAAATGGACATGTGGTTTCACAGACAGAAGCATCGTAGAATGTCGGCTGCATGCAGCTATGTCAACAGTAACATTGCCCTTTGATAGCAGTGAAATCACACATATGCAAAAGAACATGTGACACATTTTGCATGAAAGAGTCATCATACCAAACTTCAGCAGTCAAGGCGTTGACAATGTAAGGCTATATTACTTCCATATCTGAATTTATTTTGGAATCAGCATGTTACATTCACTGACAATTTACCTCACGTACAGAAAAGGGATTGTGTAAAAGCACACAACTTGTCTCAGGAGAGCAGTTTATGCAGTTGCGGCTCGTGGGAGGCAGAAGGGGCGGTGAGGCTCGGTGGTGGGAGAGGGGGCTTAGCCAGTGCTTTATTTGTAAATAAAAACGTGCCGGTGCGCAAATCTCTCCTCTTACGCACGCGGTTGCTGCATTTAAATGTGCGAGCACGGAATACTGAGTTTGCATAATTCTGAGGCCATCTCGGGCCTCTTCAATCCATTTAACGCCACTCCCTGCCCTTTCAGCTCACTCTAGCAGCTTTCAGCTTTCTACCTTTGTGACGCTTTTTCGTTTTTCTCTTCCTCCGTCTTTCCCATATGTGTCTTTTGCTCTCAGCATAGGCTTGAGGCACAAGAATAAGCGCCAGCCCCCAAAAATAAGTGCAGGTGCTCAGCACCGGAAACAACAAGCACAAATTAAGCACTGGGCTTAGCAGGACCAAAAATCAAATAAAATACATTTTTTTTAAACTTTCCTGTTTCGCCACACCACGTCACCTGCTTCTCATCTGCAGGGGCAGGCTCAAGCTCCCAGCCTGCCCTGTGTCCAATCCTACTGCTGCTTTCACGTTTGCTGCTGGCAGCATGAAAGCAGCGGTAGGATTAGACGGAGCGCCCTGGCTGGGCACTCCGAGGCACAGTTGGAACCTCTGCCTGCTCTTTGCAATCCGGCACTGCATTGTGGGGTTGGACAGAGCCTGCTGCGCATTTATGTTTGGCCGGCCAGAGAGCGCCATCTAAACGGAGCACTTCCCCTCTGTCCCTTTGATGCCCGTGGCCCCACCCCTTTTGCAGTAGAAACATAATAAACATAGTTTATTATGTTTTTACTGTAAATGTTTTGCAGCTGCTGCTGCAGACGGGGGTGGGGGTGACGCTCCTCCTGAGTATATGTCCCTGGCAAATCTTTCATGTACTAGAGTTTGTTGGTACTCACAATGAGGGAGTGAGCTGTGCAATTGACCTATCTAACTACAAACATGTGGACCAGTTGTCACATTACAAACCAAATGCACATCACTGCACACTGAATCTCCTTCACGGGGGTCAAGCAAAGGCAAGCCATTGATGTCAATATTGCTACTCTTTTTAAAGAAATGGTCAGTATGCAACAGTTGCACCGTTCTCTGTGGAAAAAGCAAATACAACTGCCAACATCCTTGAGGAACTCAATACAAACCTGAACACGTATCATGCTAATGGTATAGTTCTTAGGGCAAAAACACACTGAAGGGCGCTGGCAGACCTGGGAGTGAGCTCTTTCAGAGACACAAGCAGATGGGTCTTACAGCACCATAACAGACCTGTAACCAACATTTATGGACATATTCCTTTTCACTTGAGAGGCACTGCATGACTTGCCATCTTCCTCTGTGCCCACCACTCAGGATAGGCAGATGAATATAACTGGCAAAAGGAAATGGGAGGCATCAATAAGCACACAGCAAAGAAAATAATGAAAACAAGACAATAAGTGGAGTGATGGAGCAGAGCTAGCTGCTGCCATAAATGAAGTTAGCTTAGCTGAAAAGGGCAACAAAAATAATAATAAATGCACAGAAGATAACACAGATAGAAATCGTATTCCATTGAGATCCAGAGAACAACAAAACATAAAATAAAGGCTCCACCAATTATTTAGCAGTACCCACCTTTTCTAAATCCTCAGTAGCAATATATGCAAAGCAAGTTTTTCCAAGCACATTGTTATTTGAAAAAATAAATATTACTGCGAAAGACTAATTTGTTCTCTGCTTTGCTCTGCTTTAAAGTCGGCCCGCTGTCAAACAGCACAGCTTTGATCTCTGTCCCCTGCACACATGCAAGGGACAGAGATGAAATGCTTCAACAAGCATGGAGCTGCTGTCAAAGCCAGAGTGCCAGGTAGCCCGTTAATTAAAAAAATAAAGCAACCTAAAATAAATCAAAAAATTAGGGCGGCTCACATAGCCCACAGTGTTTGCTGTGGCTTTGCTGCAGTGCTGTGGCCAAGCCACAGCAAACAGCTATGTCCTGGGGATTGGCACCCCTGGGACACAGCAGGAGCCAGCCCTGGGGGGCTGGTGATCCTCAGGGCCATCTGTGGCTCCATGAGGGTGGCCCGTGGCCCCCCTCTAATATAGGCATAGCCCCGGGGATTCCCTAGGGCTAGTGGGGGTCCAAAACAGACCCATTTAACTTTTTTTTTCACCTCACCCTGGGGGGGTGTGGTGGCCCCTGGGGTGCGGAGGAACTGTGGACCCCCACATCCATTTTAAACAAAGCCCCAGGGGCTGGTGGTCCCCATGGTGGGGGGGGGGGTCATGTGCCTCCCCTCACATGATATGATAGAAGTCCCAGGGGGGTGGTTGCCCCCCCGGATCCATTTTAGACAAAGCCCAGGGGGGGGGGGTCCCAGGGGTGTTGGGGGCCACAGCTACCCCATATATAAAAATTGAAGCCCTGGGGAGGTCGTAGTCCCCAGGGCAGCAGGGGAGGCAGGGCCCCCCCAGCATGTAAAAAAAAAAAAGAAAGTTCCGGAGAGGTGGTGGTCCTCAGAGTTGTGGAGGGGCTGGGGATTTCCCTAAATTCCTCAAAAACTACTGAACGGAGTTACACCAATTGACAAAAAGCACAATCTGCATACAGACAGCTAGCTTTCTGCAAAATTTGGTTTAATTCCGTCCAGTGGTTTGGGCTGTAGATGTGTTGACAGATCTTATGGGAATCAACATGGGAAACACAAACAATTTTTAGTCTCCTTTTTCAGTCTAATAGTTTAGTCTAATAGTTTGGTCCAGTTAATGTATAGTCCAGAGACTTCCACAAAAGCATGCATAATATTAAGTAAGATAGGCACGGAGTAGGTCGGCTGCCATAAATATACCAGTGATCGTCAGCATACTGGGAGACCAAGTGAGTGGTCTATCCCAGTGTTCTGCCCCACGGGCCCAATGCATGTCAAAGAGTTGCCGCCAAAGGCTCCATGGCCAAGGCAAACAGGGGTATTGAATGAGGGCAGCCCTGCTGTGTGCCCCTATTGAGCTGAAAGGGGTCAGACACCATTTTACCTGAACAGACACAGGCGCAAGGGTTGGAATACAGGAGGTGGACTAAGCTGATGAATCCAGATCTTAGTCCTAACAAAAAAGGCTCAAACCAAAACGCATCAAAAAACGTTTTTTGTTGAAACCACCTTTTATTGAGAGAAAATAAAACTATTTTAATGAACATCACAGTGGGGGTCATTCTGACCCCCGCCGGCGGCGGATGCCGCCGGCCTGGCGGGGACCGCCAGAAGACCGTACCGCGGTCAAAAGACCGCATCGGTCATTCTGAGTTTCCCGCTGGGCTGGCAGGCGACCGCCAGAAGGCCGCCCGCCCGCCCAGCGGGAAACCCCCTTCCACGAGGATGCCAGCTCCAAATGGAGCCGGCGGAGTGGAAGGGGTGCGACGGGTGCAGTTGCACCCGTCGCGATTTTCAGTGTCTGCCACGCAGACACTGAAAATCTATGTGGGGCCCTGTTAGGGGGCCCCACGACACCCGTTCCCGCCAGCGAGGTTCTGGCGGTGAAAACCGCCAGAACCAGGCTGGCGGGAAGGGGGTCGGAATCCCCATGGCGGCGCTGCTTGCAGCGCCGCCGTGGAGGATTCCCTGGGGCAGCGGGAAGCCGTCAGGAAACCGCGGGCTTCCCTTTTCTGACCGCGGCTTTACCGCCCCGGTCAGAATGCCCCCGGAAGCACCGCCAGCCTGTTGGCGCTGCTTCCACGGTCGTTGGCCCTGGCGGTCCATGACCGCCAGGGTCAGAATGACCCCCATTATTTGTTGTGTGCACTATGTTACCTATTAACCCTACCATAAAAATAAACGCAGTCTATAGTTAAAATAATTGATACTACGGCCCAGATTTTACAAGAATTTGACACAGTGCAGGGCACCAAGTAAAGTTTCTGTGCTACGTTGCATGAACTGAAGAGAGAAGGGCTGACTAATATCTACGAAGATGTGGCACAGCTCTACTCTCTCCCTGCACTGGCACAATTTCAGCAGCCATGTGCCAAAGCAGGCACGCTTGCACTGATGTTCAAGGATATGTGTGTTGTGCTCAACATAGTTTTGCTTGAAGACAGTTTCCCATTTTGGTTGTGTGCTGCAGAATGCGGTCCGCATACTGAGGAACATCGGATAATTACCGTCTTCCTCTATTCGATAGTCTTGTGTGAGTGTCTGAGCATTATCTCGATTTTCACTCCCTTACTATTTTTTAATCTTGGCCATCTCCCAACATCAAAGAATAAAATATTTAGTGAGGGTCCTGAGCCAATTTTACCCTTTATTCTTGTGTTTTCTTTTCCCCAAGGACCCATATTTGGCTCCGCGGCATCATCGACAACAAAAGATCTCCGGCAAAGAGCCCCCCTTCGGGGGGTGCCCGTCAGACATTGCAGCACCGGTCTGACGAGGAGCTGTCCGATGATGAAGCATGACACCAAATATTGTGTGTGAGGACTCTTGCTCCTGATGATTAGGACTCCTTTATTCCCTCTTGCAAGACATACTTCCGAAGAAAACTAGGTAAAAGTTATTTTAAGATTCTGGGGTGTTTTGTAACTTCTGTGAAATGCAATTTGTCTGCCGCTCACACTTCCTGGTAGATGAAAAGCATACTAACCTGTTTCTCTTTCATTGTACCCCGGTGTCAAATAATATGTAATAAGAACAATGAGTCCTGCAGGATGAAATACTGCTCAAGTTTAGATATCTGCGATATAATGTTTATTTACTATCGCACAAAACCAATAAAGTTTATTAAAAAACCAACCTATAACTATAGGTGCTGAATTTCTATAGTTTTGTACCGGTAAATTGTCAACCTAACACTAACACCTCTGTAACCTTTGTTTTTTTCAGTGAATTTTTATGTTTTTTTAAATTGTAAAGTAATATCTAATTACTGCATGTTAACATAATACCCCTGCATGCAACCAACCCCATGCCGCACATGTGTGCAGTGGATTTTGGTGTGTGAGTAGGTTTTTTTTCATTGTTTTTTTGTATCGCAGATAATAATTTGAAAAACATCCTTTGTGTGACACCCCAGGTCTTGATGATTTGCTAGAATATCTCTGATATCATTGTGTTCATCATCAGAAAACTCATTTACATTTCTTTATACATTATACAAATCTGCTGTTACTTTCTTTACACATTATTCAAATCTGTTCATGTAAATCAACTGTCTATTGAATTCAACAGCTGTTACAAAAGTGTTATGTTCGCAATGCATGTTTTGTCATGAAACGTCTTCATCAGGAAAGCCACATTTTCTCAAGACCCCAAGAGCAAGTTTCTGGAACCTGAGGGAACACAGTGTAACATCCTACTGAGAAGTACATTCAAAATGATATACCTGGACGTATAACATAATACACACAGACATAGATAACACTCCACCAAAAGGAGATACCTTGTTCAACGTGAGGGCCATGCATGATGGATAAAACACAAATACCAAACACTTTGGCCAATCTGTAAACCTAGTGGGTCTCCACCTATTTTAAAATTGTAATGAATGTGGGGAAAGTAATTTATGCAGAGTGTTGACAAAAATAAAAAGATGTGGAGATGTGAGGTTCGCATCCTCTCTTTGTGCTCAAGAGCAGGGCAGACCATTTAAAGTTAACTGCCGTTTCGAAACATTTTTACTTTAGGAAACACACGGATATGAACAACCTCAGACTTTATGAAACCCACAATAAGGACGCCAGAGTACATTAGTTCAGTGGTTCCCAACCTTTTGACATCTGTTGACCCCCACTTTATCATTACTGGAACCCGGGGACCCCCACTGAGTCATTATGGGACCCCCTACTGAGTCACTAGTCAAACCTTGCAACCTAATCTGTTAATATTATTTAATTTTCTAAGCAGTCACGGACCCCCTGAGGAGGCTTCACAGACCTCCAGGGGTCACCAGACTACAGGTTGAGAACCACCGCATTAGATTATTCTATTCCGTCGAACTTAGAAATAATGTATGTGGAGTCAACAATATGGCCCTCATTACAACCCTGGTGGTCAGTGATAAAGCAGAGGTAATACCACCAACAGGCCGGCGGTAAAAAAAATGGAATCACGACCATGGTGGAAACCGCCAACACAGACAGCCACTTTAACATTCCGACCGCCATGGTGGTAGCAACAAACACCACGGTGGCAACCGCCAACAGACAGGCGGAAGACAATGTACCGCCCACACTATTAGAAGGCACCAATCCGCCAGCTTTTCCGGGGTGGTACCAACGCAATCAAAAGCACAGCGGAAACAGTACTTGGAACGGAAAGCACTCACCTTTCGACACCTAACGAGGAACCAGGACGCCATGGAGCCCGAGTTACAGATGTTACCAATGTTGGTTTACCTTCTCTTCTACCGGGAACTTCAAAGACGGCGGCGACGACCATGGTGAGTACTGCACCTAGCACACAGGGGAGGGGGGGAGGAAAAAGAGAGTGACACACACACTCAACACCCCCACCCCCAACAACACACACATAAACACATGCAGCAACATTACATTTACTCCCCATAACCCCCTGGAAGAACACAAGGACCAAATGAAATGATTGTAACACGTGTAATAATTGAAAATCCAGATAGACCAACATAACTTTAAAAGATCAGTATATACAAATATTTACAGCAAGTACACAAGTCCGGATACTGTTCCATTCAACAGTACATTTGGACCAGTGGTCCCAAGAAGCATGGGCGAAGCCCACACATGACACGTGCCTCAAAACAGAGAGAACACTGCTGGGGCATCAGATCGAAAAAAAAACAGGCACCTCAGGGGGAAGGGGAGGGGGGTCTCCTCAGCCGGATGATGGGACGACGCCACTGTTCCACGAGAGGGATCCATGCCCACTGCTTGCTCCTGGGGAGTGCAAAGCCACACTCTCTCAAGTCTCTCAAGTAGGTGGTTTACCCACTGATTGTTCCTGGGGAGTGCAAGGCCACAGTCTCTCAAGTGGGTGGTTTGCCCACTGCTTGGTCCTGGGGAGTGCAAAGCCACAGTCTCTCAAATCTCTCAAGTGGGTGCACTGCCCACTGCTTGGTCCTGGGGAGTGCAAAGCCACAGTCTCTCAAGTCTCTCAAGTGGGTGGTTTGCCCACTGATTGTTCCTGGGGAGTGCAAGGCCACAGTCTCTCAAGCGGGTGGTTTGCCCACTGCTTGGTCCTGGGGAGTGCAAAGCCACAGTCTCTCAAGTCTCTCAAGTGGATGGTTTGCCCACTGCTTGGTCCTGGGGAGTGCAAAGATTCAGTCTCTCAAATCTCTCAAGTGGATGGTTTGCCCACTGCTTGGTCCTGGGGAGTGCAAAGCCAAAGTCTCTCAAGTGGGTGGTTTGCCCACTGATTGGTCCTGGGGAGTACAAGGCCACAGTCTCTCAAGTGGGTGGTTTGCCCACTGCTTGGTCCTGGGTAGTGCAATGCCACAGTCTCTCTAGTGGATGTGTTATCCACTGGTTCTGGAGGGGGCCTTGTGCCCAGAGTGCTTCATCCTGCCAAGGACTGGGCTAGTGGATGCTGTTCTCCACTGGTTCTGGAGGGGGCTTGCTGCCCAGAGAGCTTCATCCTGCCAAGGACTGGGGTAGTGGATGCTCTTCTCCTCTGGTTCTGGAGGGGGCTTGGTGCCCAGAGTGCTTCATCCTGTCAAGGACTGGGGTAGTTGATGCTATTCTCCACTGGTTCTGGAGGGGGCTTGATGCCCAGAGTGCTTCATCCTGCCAAGGACTGGGGTAGTGGATGCTGTTCTTCACTGGTTGTGGAGGGGGCTTGGTGCCCAGAGTGCTGCACATGGGGTGTGGCAGTTCCCATTCCCTCACCTGGGTGTCTGAGCCACGAGATTTTCTGGGAACAGGTAGCATGATACTCTAGGGAGGCAGAGACACAGTCCACCCTGCGGCGACTTAGCCTGCCAAACTGATACTGCCAGTGCTGGTTGTGGTGCCTCATGTAGTGTGTGCAGGGTCCGGGACGTCTCCTGCAGCCTCGGACAACTGCCCACTGGGATGATGCTGATGTCGGTTGTGGTGGCACTGGCTGGGCACGTTGCGGGGTAGGTGGCGGTGTCTGTGGCGGAGATGCTGCCGGTGGTGCAGGTGTCAGCACCTGTGGAGGGAGACAGCAGGACGTCTCCTGCAGCCTCAGACGGCTGCCCACTGGGGATGATGCTGGGGACTGTAGCAGAGGCACCAGATCTGCAGGTGGCAGTGCAGGTGGCGGTGGTTGTGGCGGTGGCCACCGACGTACAACTTGCTGTTCTGTCTTGCAGAAGGGGTGACACCAGTCCCTCTACCGGAGGCTCCGTGCTCTGAGCTGATTTCCCTTTGGCCTTGTGTCCCTTCCCCACCTTGGAAGTCGCTGCTGGGACCTTGGCACTGTCCTCTTTTGTCTTGGAGGAGGCCTTGCTGGGAGTTTGGTGTGGCTTTTCCCTAAGGCATGTGGGCCACTTCTTCACCTTGGCAGGTGGCGGAATAGGGTGATCCTTGGCCTCACTAGGTGGCACACTGGCAGCCCTGATGGGTGCCGCCTGCGATGTTACTGGACTTGCTGGGACCACAGTGCTCGAGGATTATGTGGCTGAGGTGCTGGGCTGGGATCTGGACATCCTGGCCCTAGGGGAAGGACGGTGGGGAGGTGTAGGGAAGAGGTCAATGAAAGCTAGGAAAAGTTTTTTAGACACACTGGGACGGGAAGATGGAGGGGGTTTGGGAGTGGAGGAAGAGGTGGTGGTTGTAGGAGGTGTACATCTGTTGAGTTTGGGTGAGGGTGCATGGGCTGGAGGCTGTTGTGAGGTGGATGGCTGTTGAGTGGGTGTGTGCCTGTGTTTGTGTACTTTGGGAGGAGGGCTCACAGACACACTGGGAGAGGACACAGAGGACGTGTGAATGGTAGTGGGGGTGGTGATTGCACGTGAGCGGTGTGTGCTGATGGGCGTGCTGGTGATGGAGGTAGTGGCTGAGGATGTAGTGCATGCAGGTGTGAGTGGAGATCAGACTGGGAGGAAGGTGGAGGACGTCGATGAGGGGGACACAGTGGAGGCAGTGGACGTTGGTGTGTCTGCATGGGTGTGGTGCTTGTGTGAGTGCCTGTGGGATGTGTGGTGCTTATGTTTGCCTGAGCCACTTTGTGTGTTGATGAGTGTGCATGCTGGTCTGATGGTGTGCTTGGGATAGGCTGAGGTGGAGGGGATTGGGTCTGGGTAGTGGAAGTTGGAGGGGGGAGGCTGGACATAGGGACAATGGCTGCCATCAGTGTAGAGGCCAGAGCCTGAAATGCTCTCTGTTGGGCTGCCACGCCAGAATGAATGCACTCCAGGTATGCATTTGTTTGCTGCAAATGCCTCTCGACACCCTGGCTGGCATTCAAAATGGTTGACTGCCCAACAGTGAGGGATCGCAGGAGGTCAATAGCCTCCTCACTGAGGGCAGCAGGGCTGACTGGAGCAGGGCCTGAGGTGCCTGGGGCGAAGGAGATGCCCACCCTATTGGGTGAGCGGGCATGGGAAACACGCTGAGGGGCTGCTGGGAGGGCGGTGCTGGTAGGGGGGCTGGTGGCTGTACCTGTTGTTGCGGTGGGCACAGAGGTGCCCGCTACCGCAAGGGAGCTCCCTTCAGAGGAGGAGTCGCTGTTGCTGGTGTCTCTTCCTGTCCCCGTCGTGGAGCTCCCCTCGTCTCCGTCCCACTGGTGCCTTCAGACTCCATACATTCACCCTCCTGGGCCATGTGGGTTGCAGCTCCCTCCTGCTCCGGTGCCAATGCTCCTCCGTCAGATGATGCTAATGCACTCAAGGACAGGGTCCAAAACAAAAAGGGGGGGGGGGGAGACAGAGGAGACACATGGTCAATGCCAGCAACAACACCACCGTTGGCGGACACAACACACAGGGAGCAGCCCTATGCACTAGGCCATGCACTAACTGTTCTTGGGAAAATCACCTGCCCATGGGGGACTGTGCCTAAGCCCATTTGATGCACACCTGGAACCCACAGGAGCCTGACTAGGTGTAGATGGCCACTACCACTTTTGGGGTTGGAGTGCCAAAGAGCCTGACTAACAATGGACCTAACCTAGCAAGTTTGCCCTGGCCTAGGGGAACCCACAGCCCACTTCCCCCACCCAGACACCTCATACAGCGCACAGAGTCAGCTGAATGACACTGTACTCACCACCCTGTGGCGCTGTGTTGCCCTCAAGCGCCCATCCCACTCAGGATATGCCACTGCCATGATCCGGTACATCAGGGGGGTCATGGTGTGACGGGCACCACTTCCACGTTGGGAGGCCATCCCCAGCTGGGCCTCTGCCATCTTCTTGCTCCAGCGGCGCAAGTCCTCCCATCTTTTGCAGCAATGGGTGCTCTGTCTATTTTAGACCCCCAGGGTCTGCACTTCCTTGGTTATGGCACGGCAAATACCCTTCTTCTGGTGGGTGCTGACCTAGAGGAAAAGTGAAGTAAGAATGGATTTTACTCCCCCGTCCGGTTCTTCTTACTCATTGGCCACAACTTCCCACCCTGGCCCACAAACACATACACTGACCATCCTCACATGCTGGCCTCTGCCCCCCCCCCTGTTTCTTCCATCCTCCCCACTCCATACATTCATGTCCCATCCATCATGCTCACAGTGTACTCACCTGTTTGTCTGGAGGACCGTAGAGTTGCGTGTACTGGGGGAGGACCCCATCCACCAGGTTGGTTGTCCAACTCCTCTGCGGTGAAGGCAGGGGCCCTTTCCCCAGACACTGTAGCCATTGTCGCTTCCAGACTCAGGTCACAGCAGCACTTGCAGTGTAGGTCCTCTCCTGTTGAAGGTCAGGTATCAAGTGAGTGAACAGATAGAAAATAGCGGTTACGTCCGCGGCAGTGTGTACCGTCACCACCGGCGTACATCGTCATTGGCTCCTGGAACCCATAGGGCCCAATGATAACCAATGCTGAATTACGCTGCGGTCTTCGTCCGCCTACCGCGACGCTGCACAACGCCAGCGCAGTTACCTCATTTCCCCTTGTCCCTCCTTACAGGTCAGGCAGCCGCCATTGCAGGGGGCCATGTGGCAGGGCAACTAACTGTGTCACAGCACTTTTGGGCAGGAATATGGACATACAGCGCCACACACCGATTCAATCACAATTGTTCAAAACACCCTTGTGCATGCTATGTGGTGTATGACCCTCTGCACACCCTTCTCCTCCATAGGGCACATCCGCTGGGGCAGATGATGAGATGGCATCATCCTCCGGTATACAGACCCCTGGTGGACCCGTCGACAATCAAAGACAGTCACATCATTATCACCTACAGACTTGATTGTGCCACAATCCATGAACTGTGTGCCCAGTTGGAGCCAGACGTGATGTCAGCTATCCGCCATCCCACAGGAATCCCGCCTCTAGTGCAGGTCCTGTCAGTACTCCATTTCCTGGCCAGTGGGTCCTTTCAAACAACAGTGGCCATGGCATCAGGGATGTCACAGCCAATGTTCTCTAACGTGTTGTGCAGAGTATTTTCTGCCCTGCTGAAACACATGCGCAGCTACATCGTTTTCCCTCAGGTGGAGGATTTTCCCACAGTGAAAGGTGACTTCTATGCCCTGGGACATATCCCCAATATCATTGGTGCAATTGATGGTACACATGTGGCATTTGTCCCACCCCGCAGGAATGAACAGGTGTACAGAAACTGCAAAAGATACCATTCCATGAATGTGCAAATGGTGTGTTTGGCAGACCAGTACATCTCCCATGTGAATGCCAAATATCCTGGCTCAGTACATGACGCTTACATTTTGAGGAATAGCAGCATCCCTTATATGATGGGGCAACTCCGGAGGCACCGTGTGTGGCTAATGGGTGAGCCCAAGGTCCTCTCACAGTTTGAATAGGTGTCTGGGTATGGGAGAGTCCCTAAGGATTGGTGTGTGTCTAACAGTTGCCACTTGATATTTATAGGTGACTCTGGTTACCCCATCCTGTCATGGCTACTGACCCTAGTGAGAAATCATAGGACAAGGGCAGAGGAACGCTACAATGAAGCACATGGGCGAACTAGGAGGATAATAGAGCGGACTTTCGGCCTCCTGAAGGCCAGGTTCTGGTGCCTCCATCTGACAGGTGGCTCCCTATACTACTCACCGAAGAAGGTGTGCCAGATAATCGTGGCATGCTGTATGTTGCACAACCTGGCTTTGCGACGTCAGGTGCCTTTTCGTCAGGAGGATGGGCCTTATGTTGGTCTTGTGGCAGCTGTGGAGCCTGTTGACAGTGAGGAGGAGGAGGAGGCAGAAGAAGAAGATATACACAACCGAAACAACATCATCATGCAATACTTCCAGTGAGACACAGGTAAGAGGATGGCACTGCTCCTTTCACATCATACTACAGTAGGACATTGCATGATTCTGCCTTTTTACCTCTGTGTAGGGACCCTGACAGTTCACTTTGGCTTTCTATTTCACAGATCTGGGTACCACTTTCTGCCTTCTGCCATGTTTACGGCTGCCCAACAACTGTTGAACATTGGTATGTGAAAATGAACATTGACATTGCTATTTGTCAGAGAGGTTGTAATAACACAATTGTGAAAGTACAGACTGACTCCAGATCGTTTTGTGATTCAGGGTGTTTATTTAAGTGCTATTCAGTGGAGGAGTATTTGCAATGGGCTGGGGTGACGGTGGAGGAATGTCCATGCTGGAGTCCAGTCTATTGGTATCACAGGTGCATTGTCCAAGGGGGCATAGGAGTTGGAGTAATGGCAGTTCAAGGTTGTCAGGGTGACATAGTGGGACAGAAGGGTGACAATCAGGAGAGTCTTATTTCCTGGCGGGGGTCTTGGCAATGTTCTCTGTCTTGTGCCTGGATCTCAGGGACCGTTTGCGGGGTGGTTCTCCTTTTGCAGGGGGTGGGATGCTGGTGGCCTGTTGTTCCTGTGGTGGGACCTCCTGTCCACTAGCGCCGGCGGAGATGGAGGGCTGTTCATCATTCAAGCTAGTGTCAGGGGCCCGTTGGTGAGCCACTGTGTCCCTCATGGTGTTGGCCATGTCTGCCAGCACCCCGCAATGGTGACCAGGGTGGTGTTAATGGACGTCAAGTCTTCCCTGATTCCCAGGTACTGTTCCTCCTGCAGCTGCTGGGTCTCCTGAAATGTGGCCAGTACTGTGCCCATGGTCTCCAGGGAATGGTGGTATGCTTCCATGATGCTGGATAGTGCCTCGTGGAGAGTGGGTTCCCGGGCAGGCCTCGCCCTGTCGCACAGCAGTCCTCCCAGCTTCCCTGTTATCCTGTGCCTGTGTCCCCTGAACCGTGTGCCCACTGCCACTGACCCCAGGTCCCTGATTGTCTTGGGTTAGTGGGGTTGCCTGGGGTCCCTGTGGTGGTGGACACACTGCTGATTGACGTATCCTGGGGACAGAGGGATGGGCCCGCTAGGTGGGTGCTGTGGTGGTGTTTCCTTAGGGGGGAGGTTCAGTGGTGGTTTGTGAGTGTGACAGGGGAACCGACTGTCCAGGGGTCCGTGATGGGCCGGGCTGGTCATCTTGATCCAGGCGTGCAGAGCTGCTGTCATCACTGTGGGCCTTGTCTGTGGGTGGACTGGATATAGCTAGCACCTCCTGTCCGGTGATGTTGGGTAGGGGTCCTGTTGGGGTGTAAATGCATAGTTATTGTAGCTGTGTGTGCCATCTTGTGCAATGGGTGAGTTAACCTCTACTCCTGTGCTTGCATTATTGGCTTGGCCCTTGTGTGATTGGTGATTTGGGGCTGCTGGACATGCATTGGTGTTACATGCAGGGCTTGGTTTTGGGATGTGTGGGTTGTGATAGTGGGGTATCTGTGGGGTGTTGGGGTGATGGGTGTGAGTGTAGGGGTAGGAGTTTGTGATGGCATGCAGGTAGGGTGGGGGGAATAAAGTAGTAAAGATATGACTTACCAGAGTCCAGTCCTCCTGCTACTCCTGTGAGGCCCTCAAGATGCATGATCGCCAAGATTTGCTCCTCCCATGTTGTGAGTTGTGGGGGAGGACGGGGGTCCACCGCCAGTCCTCTGTATGGCTACCTGGTGTCTGGATACCACGGAAAGCACCTTCCCCCGTAGGTTGTTCCACCTCTTCCTGATGTCATCCCGTGTTCTTGGATGTTGTCCCACTGCGTTGACCCTGTCAACAATTCTCCACCATAGCTCCATCTTCCTTGCAATGGACGTCTGCTGTACCTGTGATCCAAATAGCTGTGGCTCTACCCAGATGATTTCCTCCACCATCACCCTGAGCTCCTCCTCAGAAAACCTAGGGTGTCTTTGAGGTGCCATGATGTGGTGTAGGTGATGTGTGAGGTGATGTTTGTTGTGCTGTGTGATGTGTTGTGTTAGTGTGTGTTTTTTGAGGTGCATGGATGTTGTATGAGTGATGGTGTTGTGTGCCTGTGGATGCTGGTGTTGCGTTTGCTATTCTCTGTCTCTCTGCTTCTTTCAAAATTGTCATTGTAAGGGGTTGTGAGTAATGTGGGCGTGTGTTTTATAGTGGTGTGTGGGTGTGGTGTGTGTATGTGTATCAGGTGTGTGTATTTGGAACTGTCCAATGTGGTTGTGTTTTGTAAAGGTGTGTATTTTGAATGCGGCGGTATGTACTGCCAATGGATTACTGTGGTTGAATGACCGCTGCGTTGATTCGTGGGTCGTGATGGTGTGGGCGTATTCTTGTTGGCATGACGGTGTAGGTTTTGATATCGCCAGTTTATCACTGACCTTTGATGTGGAGGACTTGTGTGGGTGTTTGTATTGTGCCTGCTTACGAGATGTGGGTCGTTATACCTGTAGTGGATTTCCACCGCTTGAGGTACTGGGTTTTTCAGAACCGGTACTGATCCGGTAACCCAGTGGTGCCAGGGTACACCCAAAGACCTCGGGTACTTTCCTGATTCAGACCACAGAAACTCAGAGTCTTCTAGGTGAAGTCAAAGATCGAATTTATTGGCTGCAACCAAGTAACAAGCGTCCTAGAAGTACAACAGCATGGTTTGTATGTTCTCAGGAGACTGTGTTTCAATGCAAAGTCAGGTTTACTTATATACAGTTTTTTAAGCTTCAGGCAAACATTCTTGACATTTTGGTTGGTCATTCACATGTTTTCACTACAAAGGAAAAAACAGTGTCATGATGAAACCTCATATTTCATGTCATCCAACCCATAATAAATTACCCGGCAAGGCCTAGTATTTTACATCAGATAAGTGTGGACCCCCAATAAAAACGGGCACCTCCCCCTCGTAAAGTAAGAAGAAGAAAAGAGCAGGTGCAGGTGTGAGCAAGATTAGGCAGGGTGTGTGAGCGATAATAAGGGTTTTATGGCATGGTGTGCCTTGATGCTATCTGATTCGGCCACTGGGAGAGGGACTGACCAAACAGGTTTGGCCTGAGGCAATGGTTCCAGCTTGCCCAGGTCAGAGAAAAGTCAATCAAGGTGTACTTGTCCTTGGAATTAAATCTGACTGTATAATAAGCCTATGTGAGGGCAACTTTTAAAAATGGCTGCCGTGTATAAAATGGGAGCCACAAGTGCAGGACGAAGATGGCGATTTCGAGGTGAAAACGCTGCTGGAATTGAGCGAAAATGCTCATGCTTAGTGTACTAGTCATTATCGGTCTTTTGATACTAAAATCGTACTGCTGTGGCAAAGTAAATTACATGGGTCCAGAATTTTTAGAACCACAAACCCTCCTTTTGCCCTTACATAGGCAATAAATCTATTCTCATGCTAATCTGAGTCCAGGTCTATGTTTCTAAAGTCGTTGAGATGTTGCTGTAACATCATCCTAGTATTTAGCTCGTCTCTTGGTGCAGGTTTCCTTATGCATGATGTAACACAGAGGCCACATATGGCAGGACAAAGTAAGGAATACCTCTATCTGCAGTAAGTGGCATAAGATCACACACCCAACAATTAGTGATGTTCACTACTAACTAGTGTTGATGCAGAAGCTGTACAAAAGAATTGCTTACGAATTCTGATCTTTTAACCTGCTCATGTTCAGGAAAAGGGTGATAAGAGTGCAAAGAAACAATAGTAGGAAAAGACATAGGTTGGGAAGGGGGTGCAGAAGTCAACTGAGTAGAGAAAAACAATCTCACCCATAAATGACAACGTCATGTTTAAAAGACACTAGAAAACACGTTATTAAGAACATATAGACAACGGGAGAAAGTAGTGACCACTATTACAAATGAAATAATAATTTTTCACAACCCTAACCAAAAAGCAAATCCTAAAATTATATAGTAACATTTTTAGGGCTCCTCTGCATTTCAGTAATTTTGGTATGTTCAGGGGGAACAGTGGTGACTCTCATCAATGCTCTAAGGTGAAAAGGGGGTACTCTTTCCACAGAAAATGGACTTTATTCTACTTTTACTAAACAGAATAGTACTTTAAAACAATGCCAGCAAAACAATCAGTCTCCTAACACCTAGTCTATACAATCACACGGAAACCTCTTGTTAAACCAACTATGCCCAGAGTCCGTTCAAAAAGCCTCTCTGGCAGGCTTCTATTGTCCATCAAATTTTCTTTTGTTGTTTTCTTTCGCATGGGCCTCTCAATTCAGGCCTCTTCGTGAGAAAAGTACTGCTTAGTTGGAGTGCCCTCCTGGCAAACACCCACAGCTCACTCGAAAGTCTCAATGTATTAAAGCAATGCACCAGTGTCTCTCCTCTGTGGCAGACACTACAAACAATGTGCTCTTCATTGATCAAGGGCACAAATCATCTCGTGCAGACCCAAGCACCATTAATTGGGAAATAGCTCAAGCTCAGCAGCACTTTCAGACTCCAACACTCATTATTTAGTGTCAGAGGACGCTCAAGCTGCTCTTTCATGGGCACCACAATATAGTGCCTTTTTCCAAACTTGAAATCTCCGGTGCACTGCCCTTCTTCCGTTGGAGCAAAGAAAAGGGTGTGTGTGGCCAAAACTCAGGCCAAGGGGCTCAAGGGATTGCACACTGTCAGAGGTTACCAGCACATGACAGGTAGAGAAATGAAACCTCAAAACAGCTCTGCCATCAACAACAGGAATCCTTCTCTTTAGCTCTTTTACACTGAAACTTTGGTTTTGTGATGTCCAACGCCGTCTGATGGAGCAAGTACGATACCATGCGCTGGCGATCGCTGTCCAGCTTTGCTACTTTCTGGGTGCTGAGACTGTAGGGCCAAAACGTCCGTCTTTCATGTGTAGCTGTCACTGATGGGAATTAGGCTTAAATCAATGTCCTGCAGGTTATTATGACTTGATACCCGCAGAATCTAGTGACGTAGGAAATGTGCCACAGTTGTTAGTTCCCTTCAATTTAGTACAAAAACAGTTCATGGTTTTTAGCAAGAGACTGCAAGCAGGTGGTCTGCAATCTTCAAAGGAGTAGCCATACACCATGGGCATAAAATACAAAGACAAAGGCAGAAGGGCAAAACAGGGTCTCTAGCATCTTTAATTGGGTCCCCCCATTATTCTCTGCCATCTATAGCTACATGAGAATTCTATCTGAATGGATTTCCTCACACAGTGGCATTGTCTAATGGGGTAAACACATATTTTCTTCAATGATTAAGTCTAGGTGTTCCTCCTTATCTTAGAACATCTCAATAGAGAAATCACATGATACCGATTATCAGGGACATGTAGAAACCTTCCTTTAAAAACTGTGCATCGGAGGCGTGGCTTCGGGCGTCAAGATGGCGGTCGCACTCTGAGAGTGCTCTGGACCCCTCCGTCATCCGCCCGTAGTTAGAGTGGCCTGACCAAGCCGGAGACGTCGTTTTGACAGTCCTTGTGACCCCGGGGCCCCTGAGAGGCTCCGGCGAGGAACTCCTGGCGAAAGCAGCCCCCGTTGTCGAGCCGCGACCGTCCCGTCCCCGAAAACAAAATGGCGGCCGGGACTGACTTCCGCGGCTGAGCTGGGGCCGGACCTGCGATCCCCCCGGACGCGGCCGCGCGGGAACAGAGGTGCGACGGGGTAAGAAGGGGACCCTGGATAGGGTTGAGGCTACGACCCTAGCGCGGCTCCCGCGGCATGTGGGGGCGGCGCCACTGCGTCTGGAGGAAGAGAGCGCCGTGTGGATGAGGCTGCGGCCGTGCGCAAACTTGGGGACAGCGGCGGAGGGAGCTAAGCGGCTGCGCTGTGCCCGGGACCCCGCTGGCCGGAGCTGGAGTGGCGGAGGGGCGGTTGCAGAGAGGGACTCCCTGGTGCCCTGAGTGACAGCGGAGGCATGCCGGGGGTCCACGGAGCACGGCGGAGACATCGAGGCAGGATGGGGCTGTGCTAAAGTTACCGATACGGCCGAAAAATCAGCACCGCGATCCGAACTAACGGAATGGCAATGGCCCTGAGTGACCTCATGGCGTCACTGGAGCAGCGTAATTAACACCGGGGCCGGTCGAGGCTTTACTGAAGGTACCGACTCGAAGTGAAAACGGGGTGCGGGAGGGGAAAGGAGTCAGGGAAGAAAGATGCCCTACCCCCCCCCCCTTGCACTTAATACCTAATGGCAATTGGCAACTGGGCCAAGATGAAACTGGACTCATCAGATCTCAAAGGTGAAGAAGATCACAGCTTGGGCCTGAATGCCTCTCCCCACGCACTCATAATCGCAGTAACAGCAAACGTGCAAGGGATCTAGACTTGATTGGAAAACTACCCGACTCCTGTCTCCGATGCCGTGATGGGGAGAGACAAGGCGAACAAGCAACCTCCATCTTCCCAGCAAAAGATTGACCAGTTCACGACACCGGCTGGCCAGCGAGGAGAGGGAGACACAGCTAGCGGAGGCCCCGCACCGGACGGAGTGAGTGCCATCCTTCAAGCCATTCAAGCATCACAGTCTGCTGTGGAGACTAAGATCGGGGAAGTACGAGAAGACGTGGGTCTGGTTCGGCAAGACCTCAGAAACGCAGTGAGCCGGATCACCGAGGTTGAAACTAGAGTCTCCCAGACTGAAAACGACCTAGCTGACCTTAGAAGTAAAGTGGCCCAGCTGCAGACTCGAACTGGCGAGCTGCACCGTCGTGCGGAAGATGCAGAGAACCGATCAAGACGCAACAACCTGCGTTTCATCGGATTTCCGGAGGGCGTGGAGGATGGTGGGGCATCAGAGTTCCTAGAAAGGTGGATTAAAGCATGGATGCCGGACCAGTCCCTTTCGCCCTGGTTTGCGATTGAAAGAGCCCACAGGGCATTGGCCCCGCGCCCCCCACCGGGCGGCCCAAAACGACCAATGATTGCGCGCTTCTTTAACTTTAAGGATAGAGACAATATCCTTAAAGAGGCTAGGAGGTCGGAAGATCTTCAATGGGAGAACCATAAAATCTTAATTTTCCCAGACTATACCCGTGAGGTCCAGATCCGCCGCCGGTCGTATGAACACGTTAAGCAGAAACTTAGAGCGATGCAACTTTCATACATGCTCCTCTTCCCCGCGCGGCTCAAGGTCCTCTTGGCCGGGCGAGCACATTTTTTTGAAACACCTGAAGAGGCTTGGGACTGGCTGACGGAGGAGGGCATCGGTGCCTGGAGCACACGGAGGGGGCCCCTCGGGTCGGACCCCTCACCCCGGGAGGCCCCCGGAGGAGCCGGAGGCGCACCAGATCCCGGAGAGGGAGACCGAAAGACACAAACAATTTGGACAACAATGAGGAAATCCGAGATTCTGGCTCACAAACAGAGAAGAAACCCACGGACCCTTCTGGGCCTCAGATCCCAGGCCAAACAGCAGATGATAACGGCCTGAGTCAGTCCCCGGTCCTTGGTTAATATGACACACTTGACACCTGCTGATGGGAGTCCAAAATGACTTGAGATGTCCGTTTCACCTATGCAGACCTTACAAGGGTCACTACAGAAGGCGTCATGCCTTTCTACTATACGATACCTGAGACTTGGCAGGTCACCACTAATTGTAATTGATCCGACTATATGGAGGGGTCCACCACTCCACCCCAAGGACAGTCCTGCTGGCTGTCTGGTTTTGGTTGGGTATTTGGGCGACAGATGCTTCCGGGGTGGGAGTATGGGGAAGAGGGTGGTTGGGGGGAGGGGTTTTTGAAGTTAGCCTAGATAGGAAGAAGTTGCTTAGCTTCCTTATTATTTTACTGTTTTGTTTGAAATGGTCGTCCCTGGGTCCACAGCCTGACACTCAGCCCTATGCACCACCTATACAATTCACGCCTGGCACTCATTAACTCAGGTTCTTTCTTGGAACGTAAATGGTCTTTTGGATAAGATTAAGAGGTCAGCAGTATTTAACACTCTCCGCAGATACTCCCCCTTAGTGGTCCTTCTGCAGGAAACCCACCTCCTTGGGACTAGGTGCCCATGCTCATACGGGGAGGGTATGACAGAGTATACCACGCAGGCTTCTCCAGGGGCTCTAGAGGGGTAGCCATTTTACTTCACCGCTCTCTGCCTGTGGTGATCTCAGCAACACAGGCCGACCCACAGGGCAGATTTGTAGTGGCTACGGGGACTCTTCATGGAACTCCGATAAATTTTATATCTGCGTATGCCCCCCCGACGAGACTTGATGCCTTCTTGCACTCGCTTCGCCGAGTGGTTGTGGGATTGCCCCAGGGGACCACCCTGCTGGGGGGGGACTTCAACGCGGTTCTCGATCCGGATTTGGATGTATCCGGCGAGATTACGGCCAGTAGATTAGCCAGGGCTTCGGCTCTTACTGGTTGGACCGAGAGCCTTGGCCTCTGCGAGGTATGGAGAACTTGGCACCCTAGGGATCGCCGGTACACCCACACGTCGGCCGCCCACCGGACGCAATCCAGAATTGATCTGGTATTCATGTCTGCTCTGGACCTCTCGAGTGTCACAGGGGCAGAGATACTCCCCCGGGGAGTCTCGGACCACGCACCAGTGCGGGTCCGACTGGGTGGAGCGGATCCCTCCAAACACCCAGTATGGCGCCTAAACGCATGGTATTTACAAGACAAAGACTACACCCAAGAGATCAGAAATCAACTAACTCAATACTTCGATCTGAATCTGGGGTCGGTCCGCTCCCCAGGATCATTATGGGCCGCCTTTAAGGCTACCCTCAGAGGGCATGCCAAGTACCTTCTCCGTACCCGCGAGCGGGACAGGAACTCCCAGATCTCTGACCTGGAGGCCAGGGCTCTGAGACTGGAACGCCAACAAATGACTTCTTCGTCTGCCGCTGCCCTGAGACAGCTGACTATGGTTAGAGAAGAAATTAAACACATAATGCTAGATTCAGCCAGGTGCATTTGGAGAGCTTCGGTGGCCCGTATATATGGCTGGGGGGACAAAAATGGGAAGCTCCTACATTGGCTGGCCGCGCGTCCTCTGGCCAGCAGGGTTATACCTGAGATTTTGGAGCCCTCGGGCGCCCTCTCTAGGACACCAGCTGAAATCGCACAAAGTTTCGCGTCCTACTATGCCCACCTCTATGCAATGCACCCCCGCCCCGCTATTGAGAAAGAGACTCCCCTCCTGAATGAGATCACTCTCCCCAGGATCTCCATGGAGGCAAGAGACAGGCTAGATGAAACTATTAGCCTTGCAGAGATCACCAGTGCAATCTCCAACCTGGCATCGGGCAAGACTCCCGGCCCTGACGGATTCCCGGCAGAGCTATATAGCAAATGCAGTGATATACTGGGTCCCCACTTACTCAACATGTATGGGGAAGCCGAGAAACTAGGCCGATTTCCCACCGAGATTGACCAGGCGACAATAGTAGTGATTCCCAAAACTCAGCCCCCATCGAGACATTGTTCGGCATACCGACCCATCTCACTTCTAAACATTGAGATCAAAGTGCTTTCCTCGACCCTGGCCTCTAGACTGAAAGAGATAATACCTACACTAGTGCACCCTGACCAGTGTGGCTTTATGCCCACTCGTAGCACCAGGCACTGCATTAGGCGGTTGCATCTGGCTCTGGCACATCGCAATACTCTGTCGCACGCACACTTGGCATTACTCTTGCTGGACTTTGAAAAAGCCTTTGACACAGTGGATTGGTCTTACCTTGAACTGGTCTTGCAGAAAAATAGACTCGGTCCCAGATTCCGAGGCCTGGTGAGACTCCTGTACTCCAAACCGACAGCTCGAGTCCGGGTGAATGGAGTGGTCTCTGACCCATTCCCTATTGGCCGCGGAACCCGGCAGGGTTGCCCGCTATCCCCGTTGCTCTTCGCATTAATGATAGAGCCTCTTGCGATACTGCTGCGAGGAGATCCCCTGATCGAGGGCTGGTCCTGGCCTGCCTGTGCAGAAGACCGTGTGGCGCTATACGCAGACGATGTCCTCCTATACCTATCCAACCCGGCTAAAAGTGGCCCCCGCGTGCTAGAGATCCTGGGCCTCTTCGCGGAAGCCTCTGGGCTGATCCTGAACCCCGCCAAGTCCCTACTGGTCCTCCTACACCGCTCCGGGGATTGTGTGGACTGGCAGCGAAACATTCCAGTACGAAGAAATAGCTTCAAATATCTGGGAATGTATATTTCACTTCTCCCTGAGTTGACATGGGAACTTAACTTTACACCGTTAACCAGAAAAATCAGAAGTGATCTCCTACACTGGAGGACACTCCCCCTTAACCTGCTCGGTAGAATCGCGCTCTATAAGATGATGATCCTTCCTAGGCTCCTCTACCTCCTGCAAAATTTTCCCCATCCCATCCCTAGGAAATGGTTTGGGGAAATGGACTCATTGGTGCGTCAATTTATATGGAGCGGAGCCCGCCCACGATTAGCGCTCAAAACCTGCCAGAGGGATGTATATGATGGAGGTTTGGGCATGTCCAATATCCACTCCTACCACCTCGCGACACAAGTACTTGTGATTAATGACTGGATGGGGGGTGGGTGGACAGACCCGGCGTACCGACTGGAGCTCCAAACGATGGGTTACCCACGGATTTTGGACACCCTCTATGGAGGTCCGATCTCTCGAGACGTCCCAGATGTGACCAGGGTGGTTCTACAGGGATGGCGGACGGCTCAAAAGTCAACGGGGTGGTGGGGACGACTTACCCAGCAGACCCCACTGTGGCATGGGAGGCAATTGGTGGAGGTGGCGGGCTTGGAGGGGTTTCGGAACTGGGACAACATAGGCATCTCCACACTAGGCGATGTCTGGAACGGGTCACACATACGGTCCTTTGAAGATCTCCAGAAAAACTTTTCATTAAACAAGACACAGTTCCACAGATACCTCCAGCTCCGACATGCCTTATCAGTACACATCCGAGAGGGGGAAACCATACCTGAATGCAGCCTCATGGAGGCCAAGGCATTGATGGGGAGCCTAGGTAGGGGAGGTGTTTCCCAGATATATCGCACCCTGGTCTCCGGCACCTCGGGCTCCCTGGGGGTACTTCGCCAGAGATGGGAGGGGTGGGTGGGCCCCATGGAAGAGATGGAATGGGGTGAGGCGCTAATGGCCCCGCGGGCCCTGGCAATCGCCACCCGTTTCAGATTGATACAAACTTACTTTTTGCACACAGCATACCTCACACCCGACAAACTACACAGAGCGGGCCTCCGCCCCAACGCGGAGTGCCCTCGCTGCAGAAACCTTACAGCTGACTTCTTCCACATGGTGTGGACCTGCCCGGCCATGGTAGCCTATTGGGGAGCGGTCCTGGGGGAGATTTCTGAGGTGTTGCAGGAGAACATAGAGAGAGAGCCTCTACCCCTCCTCCTCGGGATCATGGGTGACATCGAGCTAAGGAGACCAGATCGAATTTTCCTTGGGGTGGCGTGCTTAGTGGCTAGGAGGGACATGGTGGCAAACTGGAAGGCCAAGAATGCCCCATCGTTGGCTAAATGGAGACAGGGAGTGGATTGGTGTGCGCAGAATGAAAAACTTGTTTATGAGGCTAGAGGATGTCCGAATAAATATAATAGGATATGGGGGAAATGGGAGGCCGCACTAGGCTCCTGAATACTATGTTATCTGTTATCTTTAATATTAGTGCTATCTGGGATCACAGGTTCGACCAATGTTGGATGCCCGTTGGCATCGTGTTATGACCTTTGTATCATGGTTATTTTTTCTTTTGCAAAAATCAATAAAAATTATTTATCAAAAAATAAAAACTGTGCATCAGGTGCACTATGCAATGCACAGGCTAATAGTCAAATGTGCAAACAAAAAGACAAGAACTAGAGGGTCCTGATATTTGCATGATTAGGACACATCTGATCCCACCAAAAATTAAAGTAGCAGGAACAGAAGGGAACCGAAAACCAAATTAAAATAGACATTGAAAATTCATCATGTTCAAAAAGGTAAACATAAGATATCTCCTATTGAGATGGAAAACTTGTCTTACTATAATATTGAGTCAGTTAACCAGTCTATCGCTACCCTGACAGTCAGGCTGGAAAACATTGAAGCAGGCCTAAGGCAAATTCTTGAAAACCAGTCTGGTCATACCAAAGGGAATTATACATAACATGGGGGTCCCTGGTACATCACTGCAGTCTGGAAATGTGAACCTGAACAATACATCAATGATAATAAAAGGTCTGACTGGTGAAAGGAATTTGAAAAAGAGAAATGGGACTAGGACATAGCTAAAATCTCAATAACTAAGCATGATGCGACATTGGTCAGGGGAAGTAACAAAAGAAAAAATCTATAGGAAGAATAAAAAAATTATTTGGGTGATAGTCAGGCATGTGACACAACACCGAGAGTACGGGTGATACACAAAGGCCAAAGTTACACAAATTTTAACTCTACCGTTGGTGACTACACCATATACGGTACTCCTAGCTAATGTTTCAGTTCCTTCTTCAGGAAAAAATGAAAACCTGGTTTTCTTTAAGGAACAAAAGCCATATGCTACTTAGGAAACAGAACATCATTAACTAATGTAATATAGAAATTAGGCCACCTTGAGTCACAGATCTATAATTTCATCCTTAGGTCCAATCAAGGCTACATAAATGTAGGGCTGCCTGTTCCTTTAAGGGAAGGGGCAGTAACGTGACTAACTGCAGGTGACACACTTTGATCCTGTATATCTCTTTTTATTTTCCTTCAATACCATTATAGCCAAATAGACATGCACTGGTGAAGTGTTGTCTCTTATGTTCACAGCATGAAATATCATTATCTGTGGAATTTAGTAACCAGAACAAGTTCAACCAACTGTTGCGTAGCGATGGGCATCGTCATGACCATCCCCTCACAACACAGGGGAGCTTGTAATAGTATCAAAAGCAGCAACAAACATGCAAAAAAAACAAATAAAAAATAATAAAAACGCACAAAACGTCAAGCTATCAGATATACTTGCTGTGTATCAAGCACAAAAAGCATAGACAAAACAATAGCATGTGTGAATAAGCGGTGACACACAACACCATGTCATGTACTTTATGCACTGTAAACCTGCAGCCCAAAACCCAATATTTGGGCCTGTTTAATTTGTCAGGTTTAAAATCCTTACCCTCCTTTTGACAGTAGATCACCAGGCAATGGAAATCTGCTGTCAAATATAACTTTACTGTTTCTCTTCTAACATACAGGACCAGCAAGAACAATTCATGATAGGACCAAATACACGAAAATAAATTTTCTTTACTTAACTGTTACCATCTTGTCAGTTACTTCGCAACATCAAGCCACCTTAGTTTTACCTTTCTAAAAGTAAAAATTGTTACACTGACACTCCATATTAATTTGGCACCTACAATTTCCACTGTGAAAAATAAGTCTTAATTGGTAAATCGTTCTCATTAAGGCATGTAGCCTTCAAAATTTTAGAAAAGGGCTGCATTTTATTTTCTGTCTAAGACTTAATGCAACACTTCGTTTTCTGTCAAATAAAAGCAACTAGCAGGCATCATTTTATTTTTTTAGAGCGGAGACACAAATGTATCAGTTCTGCAGAGCATTTAACATGATGTTGGGACTTTCGCAGAAACCCCTTTTTTTTATATTTTCCCTTTGGAATTAAGTTCTTTAATTGTATTGATGTTCTTCTGGAGAAACCAGAAATCCCACTTTTAGAGGCCCGTAGGGTCATTCTGCATTTCACAGAGACAAGGCCCTAATTTAAAAGGTCACAAGTGTCAACATGACAGCCTCCTCCATTGTTTATGGGAAAACTAAAGATAGCATCTCAGCAGTGTGACTTGAGCCAGCCTCTGTAGCTCTCCTAGCTTCTGCCACTCTGAATCTGTCAAAGACAGTAAGCCTTCCTGTTTTCCTTCTAACCTGCAATAATTCACTCTATTTTTTAAAAAAAATGTTTTCCTTTTTAGGCGCTAAAAAAAATTATCTCTATTTCCAGATTATTAAACTACATTTACTGTGAATAATTCACAAACCTTAATAACACACATACCAGTTGCTAGAAAAAATGCTTGTTGCAATCCCATGCAATGGTACATATTTCATCAACCTCGAATGAATGAACGTCTCAGTAGGCCCAGCTGAAGTTAGAACCTTCAACCTCGATATTAAAACAAGCCTTTGTACTGGCACATTGACTCATTAAATCATAAGAAGGCACAACCTGCAAATATATATCAAACCTAAATGTATGCATTTACTGAAGCCTGAGACAGTTTAAAAAGTACTCTGAATGAAAGAAAATGCAGTTCAAACAGTGCTTTTGCCCAAAATCGACTTTGATATTTTAGGCATTAAAAATCAATATCCTACAATTTTCTTGCATAATATGCATTACCTGAATGTCTATTACACAATCCATGAGTCAGCCATTGAAAATATTAACTTATACTTTATAGAAATTAGCTTGTTTGCTCCTGCGCCAAGGGAAAATTGCACATACAAATGTCATTTTAGCGGTGCAACATAACTTAAATTACATTTTAATGCTAGGAGGTCATAGTATAGGTATTAAGCTTTATAAATATTAAAAAACGATTTTGAAAGGCACTTATTTTTTAAATAATTTTTCCATAATTAATAATTTTCTTTTTTTTTTTAAAAACCAATTATTCTTTTTTTGTTGTGATAATTCCACATATAAAAGCAAGCTGCATCCCTTGCCTATTATTTGGGATACATTAACTCACAAGCCTAACCGCATAAGCCTAACTTGAAATGTGTCACATTTTTGCGCCACTTTCATTTAAAAGGAAGGTTATGCAAAATTCCACCCGTGTTTAACTGGGAAAGTGCTGGCTGAATTGAACATTCCTATCAAATATACTGCAGCTGAAAAGTCTGCCTGTGAACATCTAATACAATGCATCTAAGAAAAATGCTGTAAATGTATTTATTTTTTTGCAAAAATAGATAATTTAGTTTTTTTTTGGGGCCCTATTTATATCTATTGAATGTGTTTTCTAATTTATTAAGCATTTAACGGCAGTTTTGTATATGTGCACAATTGCTCATTCTATAAATTAAAGAGCAACATATAGCTATGTTAGCACATCACATGGTTCATTTCTGGATTTTTTCTAAGTTTCTACTTAATATTAATTAACCAACATTTTACTTAACAAACTGAAAACATCAAGAAGACCCACAAACACACATTGAGCTCATTTCAGATATAAACAGAAAACACTCAGGACACACAATACAGCGCGCTTTAGCCATTTTTCATAAATAGCGCCGTCGCAATTTACTTACAGAACCGTTTGCAGATCCTAGTTGTAAGTCATATTTACAAGAGAAAATAAAACTTTTCTCAATAGTGTTCCAAAAAACTGCAAAAACAGCCTCACAGACATTTATTTCCAACAATAGCGGACCCATACTTTATTAAACGTGATGGGGCCCACTCCGTGCTTCACATATAGTTCATAGGTTGGAGTTCCAATCGGAGGAACCAGACATGAGTCCTCCAACCGGGAGTCCCTTTTACAACCAAGACAAAACAAATTTCCAAGTCTGCTAAGACCAGGCATCTTCGCTCACTAGTCTAGCTTCAAACTTCAAAGGATTATCGTTTACAATAGTCTCGTGAATACACGAGTCCTTCGGCTTTGGTACTTGCAAGTTCCAAATCAAAGTGATCCCGAAGGGATACCAAACCAAATGTCCAACTAAGGACCAAACCAAGTGTCCAACTAAGGACTGGGAGACGCTCCACTTATACTTAACTGAAAATATCGATGACGTCACCAGAAGACTCGTCTTATCGTTTCGCTCTACCAAACATCAAGGGTCCAAATCAGGGCGATAGCCAGGGCAGCAGTCCTTCGTAGCCGTCGGGAAGCGGGGAACCTCGCAGCAAAGACTTTCGGACCACGTCGACATGCAGGGATCGATGAAGTGGCGGCCTTCCTCCAGAATTTTCACACGAAGCTCCTCACGGACCTCAGGCTTGGACTGGTACCGCTGGTATCACCCCACGTTGGGCGCCAACTGAGGTACTGGGTTTTTCAGAACCGGTACTGATCCGGTAACCCAGTGGTGCCAGGATACACCCAAAGACCTCGGGTACTTTCCTGATTCAGACCACAGAAACTCAGAGTCTTCTAGGTGAAGTCAAAGATCGAATTTATTGGCTGCAACCAAGTAACAAGTGTCCTAGAAGTACAACAGCATGGTTTGTATGTTCTCAGGAGACTGTGTTTCAATGCAAAGTCAGGTTTACTTATATACAGTTTTTTAAGCTTCAGGCAAACATTCTTGACATTTTGGTTGGTCATTCACATGTTTTCACTACAAAGGAAAAAACAGTGTCATGATGAAACCTCATATTTCATGTCATCCAACCCATAATAAATTACCCGGCAAGGCCTAGTATTTTACATCAGATAAGTGTGGACCCCCAATAAAAACGGGCACCTCCCCCTCGTAAAGTAAGAAGAAAAGAGCAGGTGCAGGTGTGAGCAAGATTAGGCAGGGTGTGTGAGCGATAATAAGGGTTTTATGGCATGGTGTGCCTTGATGCTATCTGATTCGGCCACTGGGAGAGGGACTGACCAAACAGGTTTGGCCTGAGGCAATGGTTCCAGCTTGCCCAGGTCAGAGAAAAGTCAATCAAGGTGTACGTGTCCTTGGAATTAAATCTGACTGTATTATAAGCCTATGTGAGGGCAACTTTTAAAAATGGCTGCCGTGTATAAAATGGGAGCCACGAGTGCAGGACGAAGATGGCGATTTCGAGGTGAAAACGCTGCTGGAATTGAGCGAAAATGCTCATGCTTAGTGTACTAGTCATTATCGGTCTTTTGATACTAAAATCGTACTGCTGTGGCAAAGTAAATTACATGGGTCCAGAATTTTTAGAACCACAAACCCTCCTTTTGCCCTTACATAGGCAATAAATCTATTCTCATGCTAATCTGAGTCCAGGTCTATGTTTCTAAAGTCGTTGAGATGTTGCTGTAACATCATCCTAGTATTTAGCTCGTCTCTTGGTGCAGGTTTCCTTATGCATGATGTAACACAGAGGCCACATATGGCAGGACAAAGTAAGGAATACCTCTATCTGCAGTAGGTGGCATAAGATCACACACCCAACAATTAGTGATGTTCACTACTAACTAGTGTTGATGCAGAAGCTGTACAAAAGAATTGCTTACGAATTCTGATCTTTTAACCTGCTCATGTTCAGGAAAAGGGTGATAAGAGTGCAAAGAAACAATAGTAGGAAAAGACATAGGTTGGGAAGGGGGTGCAGAAGTCAATTGAGTAGAGAAAAACAATCCCACCCATAAATGACAACGTCATGTTTAAAAGACACTAGAAAACACGTTATTAAGAACATATAGACAACGGGAGAAAGTAGTGACCACTATTACAAATGAAATAATAATTTTTCACAACCCTAACCAAAAAGCAAATCCTAAAATTATATAGTAAAATTTTTAGGGCTCCTCTGCATTTCAGTAATTTTGGTATGTTCAGGTGGAACAGTGGTGACTCTCATCAATGCTCTAAGGTGAAAAGGGGGTACTCTTTCCACAGAAAATGGACTTTATTCTACTTTTACTAAACAGAATAGTACTTTAAAACAATGCCAGCAAAACAATCAGTCTCCTAACACCTAGTCTATACAATCACACGGAAACCTCTTGTTAAACCAACTATGCCCAGAGTCCGTTCAAAAAGCCTCTCTGGCAGGCTTCTATTGTCCATCAAATTTTCTTTTGTTGTTTTCTTTCGCATGGGCCTCTCAATTCAGGCCTCTTCGTGAGAAAAGTACTGCTTAGTTGGAGTGCCCTCCTGGCAAACACCCACAGCTCACTCGAAAGTCTCAATGTATTAAAGCAATGCACCAGTGTCTCTCCTCTGTGGCAGACACTACAAACAATGTGCTCTTCATTGATCAAGGGCACAAATCATCTCGTGCAGACCCAAGCACCATTAATTGGGAACTAGCTCAAGCTCAGCAGCACTTTCAGACTCCAACACTCATTATTTAGTGTCAGAGGACGCTCAAGCTGCTCTTTCATGGGCACCACAATATAGTGCCTTTTTCCAAACTTGAAATCTCCGGTGCACTGCCCTTCTTCCGTTGGAGCAAAGAAAAGGGTGTGTGTGGCCAAAACTCAGGCCAAGGGGCTCAAGGGATTGCACACTGTCAGAGGTTACCAGCACATGACAGGTAGAGAAATGAAACCTCAAAACAGCTCTGCCATCAACAACAGGAATCCTTCTCTTTAGCTCTTTTACACTGAAACTTTGGTTTTGTGATGTCCAACGCCGTCTGATGGAGCAAGTACGATACCATGCACTGGCGATCGCTGTCCAGCTTTGCTACTTTCTGGGTGCTGAGACTGTAGGGCCAAAACGTCCGTCTTTCATCTGTAGCTGTCACTGATGGGAATTAGGCTTAAATCAATGTCCTGCAGGTTATTATGACTTGATACCCGCAGAATCTAGTGACGTAGGAAATGTGCCACAGTTGTTAGTTCCCTTCAATTTAGTACAAAAACAGTTCATGGTTTTTAACAAGAGACTGAAAGCAGGTGGTCTGCAATCTTCAAAGGAGTAGCCATACACCATGGGCATAAAATACAAAGACAAAGGCAGAAGGGCAAAACAGGGTCTCTAGCATCTTTAATTAGGTTCTCTCCATTATTCTCTGCCATCTATAGCTACATGAGAATTCTATCTGAATGGATTTCCTCACACAGTGGCATTGTCTAATGGGGTAAACACATATTTTCCTCAATGATTAAGTCTAGGTGTTCCTCCTTATCTTAGAACATCTCAATAGAGAAATCACATGATACCGATTATCAGGGACATGTAGAAACCTTCCTTTAAAAACTGTTCATCAGGTGCACTATGCAATGCACAGGCTAATAGTCAAATGTGCAAACAAAAAGACAAGAACTAGAGGGTCCTGATATTTGCATGATTAGGACACATCTGATCCCACCAAAAATTAAAGTAGCAGGAACAGAAGGGAACCGAAAACCAAATTAAAATAGACATTGAAAATTCATCATGTTCAAAAAGGTAAACATAAGATATCTCCTATTGAGATGGAAAACTTGTCTTACTATAATATTGAGTCAGTTAACCAGTCTATCGCTACCCTGACAGTCAGGCTGGAAAACATTGAAGCAGGCCTAAGGCAAATTCTTGAAAACCAGTCTGGTCATACCAAAGGGAATTATACATAACATGGGGGTCCCTGGTACATCACTGCAGTCTGGAAATGTGAACCTGAACAATACATCAATAATAATAAAAGGTCTGACTGGTGAAAGGAATTTGAAAAAGAGAAATGGGACTAGGACATAGCTAAAATCTCAATAACTAAGCATGATGCGACACTGGTCAGGGGAAGTAACAAAAGAAAAAATCTATAGGAAGAATAAAAAAATTATTTGGGTGATAGTCAGGCATGTGACACAACACCGAGAGTACGGGTGATACACAAAGGCCAAAGTTACACAAATTTTAACTCTACCGTTGGTGACTACACCATATACGGTACTCCTAGCTAATGTTTCAGTTCCTTCTTCAGGAAAAAATGAAAACCTGGTTTTCTTTTAAGGAACAAAAGCCATATGCTACTTAGGAAACAGAACATCATTAACTAATGTAATATAGAAATTAGGCCACCTTGAGTCACAGATCTATAATTTCATCCTTAGGTCCAATCAAGGCTACATAAATGTAGGGCTGCCTGTTCCTTTAAGGGAAGGGGCAGTAACGTGACTAACTGCAGGTGACACACTTTGATCCTGTATATCTCTTTTTATTTTCCTTCAGTACCATTATAGCCAAATAGACATGCACTGGTGAAGTGTTGTCTCTTATGTTCACAGCATGAAATATCATTATCTGTGGAATTTAGTAACCAGAACAAGTTCAACCAACTGTTGCGTAGCGATGGGCATCGTCATGACCATCCCCTCACAACACAGGGGAGCTTGTAATAGTATCAAAAGCAGCAACAAACATGCAAAAAAAACAAATAAAAAATAATAAAAACGCACAAAACGTCAAGCTATCAGATATACTTGCTGTGTATCAAGCACAAAAAGCATAGACAAAACAATAGCATGTGTGAATAAGCGGTGACACACAACACCATGTCATGTACTTTATGCACTGTAAACCTGCAGCCCAAAACCCAATATTTGGGCCTGTTTAATTTGTCAGGTTTAAAATCCTTACCCTCCTTTTGACAGTAGATCACCAGGCAATGGAAATCTGCTGTCAAATATAACTTTACTGTTTCTCTTCTAACATACAGGACCAGCAAGAACAATTCATGATAGGACCAAATACACGAAAATAAATTTCCATTACTTAACTGTTACCATCTTGTCAGTTACTTCGCAACATCAAGCCACCTTAGTTTTACCTTTCTAAAAGTAAAAATTGTTACACTGACACTCCATATTAATTTGGCACCTACAATTTCCACTGTGAAAAATAAGTCTTAATTGGTAAATCGTTCTCATTAAGGCATGTAGCCTTCAAAATTTTAGAAAAGGGCTGCATTTTATTTTCTGTCTAAGACTTAATGCAACACTTCGTTTTCTGTCAAATAAAAGCAACTAGCAGGCATCATTTTATTTTTTTAGAGCAGAGACACAAATGTATCAGTTCTGCAGAGCATTTAACATGATGTTGGGACTTTTGAAGAAACCCCTTTTTTTATATTTTCCCTTTGGAATTAAGTTCTTTAATTGTATTGATGTTCTTCTGGAGAAACCAGAAATCCCACTTTTAGAGGCCCGTAGGGCCATTCTGCATTTCACAGAGACAAGGCCCTAATTTAAAAGGTCACAAGTGTCAACATGACAGCCTCCTCCATTGTTTATGGGAAAACTAAAGATAGCATCTCAGCAGTGTGACTTGAGCCAGCCTCTGTAGCTCTCCTAGCTTCTGCCACTCTGAATCTGTCAAAGACAGTAAGCCTTCCTGTTTTCCTTCTAACCTGCAATAATTCACTCTATTTAAAAAAAAAAAAAATTTCCTTTTTAGGCGCTAACATTTTTTATCTCTATTTCCAGATTATTAAACTACATTTACTGTGAATAATTCACAAACCTTAATAACACACATACCAGTTGTTAGAAAAAATGCTTGTTGCAATCCCATGCAATGGTACATATTTCATCAACCTCGAATGAATGAACGTCTCAGTAGGCCCAGCTGAAGTTAGAACCTTCAACCTCGATATTAAAACAAGCCTTTGTACTGGCACATTGACTCATTAAATCATAAGAAGGCACAACCTGCAAATATATATCAAACCTAAATGTATGCATTTACTGAAGCCTGAGACAGTTTAAAAAGTACTCTGAATGAAAGAAAATGCAGTTCAAACAGTGCTTTTGCCCAAAATCGACTTTGATATTTTAGGCATTAAAAATCAATATCCTACAATTTTCTTGCATAATATGCATTACCAGAATGTCTATTACACAATCCATGAGTCAGCCATTGAAAATATTAACTTATACTTTATAGAAATTAGCTTGTTTGCTCCTGCGCCAAGGGAAAATTGCACATACAAATGTCATTTTAGCGGTGCAACATAACTTAAATTACATTTTAATGCTAGGAGGTCATAGTATAGGTATTAAGCTTTATAAATATAAAAAAACGATTTTGAAAGGCACTTATTTTTTAAATAATTTTTCCATAATTAATAATTTTCTTTTTTTTTTTAAAAACCAATTATTCTTTTTTTGTTGTGATAATTCCACATATAAAAGCAAGCTGCATCCCTTGCCTATTATTTGGGATACATTAACTCACAAGCCTAACCGCATAAGCCTAACTTGAAATGTGTCACATTTTTGCGCCACTTTCATTTAAAAGGAAGGTTATGCAAAATTCCACCCGTGTTTAACTGGGAAAGTGCTGGCTGAATTGAACATTCCTATCAAATATACTGCAGCTGAAAAGTCTGCCTGTGAACATCTAATACAATGCATCTAAGAAAAATGCTGTAAATTTATTTATTTTTTTGCAAAAATAGATAATTTAGTTTTTTTTGGGGGCCCTATTTATATCTATTGAATGTGTTTTCTATTTTATTAAGCATTTAACGGCAGTTTTGTATATGTGCACAATTGCTCATTCTATAAATTAAAGAGCAACATATAGCTATGTTAGCACATCACATGGTTCATTTCTGGATTTTTTCTAAGTTTCTACTTAATATTAATTAACCAACATTTTACTTAACAAACTGAAAACATCAAGAAGACCCACAAACACACATTGAGCTCATTTCAGATATAAACAGAAAACACTCAGGACACACAATACAGCGCGCTTTAGCCATTTTTCATAAATAGCGCCGTCGCAATTTACTTACAGAACCGTTTGCAGATCCTAGTTGTAAGTCATATTAACAAGAGAAAATAAAACTTTTCTCAATAGTGTTCCAAAAAACTGCAAAAACAGCCTCACAGACATTTATTTCCAACAATAGCGGACCCATACTTTATTAAACGTGATGGGGCCCACTCCGTGCTTCACATATAGTTCATAGGTTGGAGTTCCAATCGGAGGAACCAGACATGAGTCCTCCAACCGGGAGTCCCTTTTACAACCAAGACAAAACAAATTTCCAAGTCTGCTAAGACCAGGCATCTTCGCTCACTAGTCGAGCTTCAAACTTCAAAGGATTATCGTTTACAATAGTCTCGTGAATACACGAGTCCTTCGGCTTTGGTACTTGCAAGTTCCAAATCAAAGTGATCCCGAAGGGATACCAAACCAAATGTCCAACTAAGGACCAAACCAAGTGTCCAACTAAGGACTGGAAGACGCTCCACTTATACTTAACTGAAAATATCGATGACGTCACCAGAAGACTCGTCTTATCGTTTCGCTCTACCAAACATCCAGGGTCCAAATCAGGGCGATAGCCAGGGCAGCAGTCCTTCGTAGCCGTCGGGAAGCGGGGAACCTCGCAGCAAAGACTTCCGGACCACGTCGACATGCAGGGATCGATGAAGTGGCGGCCTTCCTCCAGAATTTTCACACGAAGCTCCTCACGGACCTCAGGCTTGGACTGGTACCGCTGGTATCACCCCACGTTGGGCGCCAACTGAGGTACTGGGTTTTTCAGAACCGGTACTGATCCGGTAACCCAGTGGTGCCAGGGTACACCCAAAGACCTCGGGTACTTTCCTGATTCAGACCACAGAAACTCAGAGTCTTCTAGGTGAAGTCAAAGATCGAATTTATTGGCTGCAACCAAGTAACAAGTGTCCTAGAAGTACAACAGCATGGTTTGTATGTTCTCAGGAGACTGTGTTTCAATGCAAAGTCAGGTTTACTTATATACAGTTTTTTAAGCTTCAGGCAAACATTCTTGACATTTTGGTTGGTCATTCACATGTTTTCACTACAAAGGAAAAAACAGTGTCATGATGAAACCTCATATTTCATGTCATCCAACCCATAATAAATTACCCGGCAAGGCCTAGTATTTTACATCAGATAAGTGTGGACCCCCAATAAAAATGGGCACCTCCCCCTCGTAAAGTAAGAAGAAGAAAAGAGCAGGTGCAGGTGTGAGCAAGATTAGGCAGGGTGTGTGAGCGATAATAAGGGTTTTATGGCATGGTGTGCCTTGATGCTATCTGATTCGGCCACTGGGAGAGGGACTGACCAAACAGGTTTGGCCTGAGGCAATGGTTCCAGCTTGCCCAGGTCAGAGAAAAGTCAATCAAGGTGTACGTGTCCTTGGAATCAAATCTGACTGTATTATAAGCCTATGTGAGGGCAACTTTTAAAAATGGCTGCCGTGTATAAAATGGGAGCCACGAGTGCAGGACGAAAATGGCGATTTCGAGGTGAAAACGCTGCTGGAATTGAGCGAAAATGCTCATGCTTAGTGTACTAGTCATTATCTGTCTTTTGATACTAAAATCGTACTGCTGTGGCAAAGTAAATTACATGGGTCCAGAATTTTTAGAACCGCACGCTGCCACGGTATCTTGACGGCCGTCAGCACGGCAATAAGCGAGATTTACCGCCAGGGTTGTAATGAGGGCCAATGTCCTTAAGATAAGAGAGGTACTCCATTTAAAGACAACTGATGTGAGAATATGCAATTACTAATGAGCAGGATCGACACAGCTGATTCACTTCCGGCGCATTAAAAATATGTGGATTCTGGCATCCCTTGGCAGTGTGAACCTGGGGACAATATGATGGTCTACACTTGAGCTCTACCAGCGAGCCGTGTTTTCACTCCAAACTCATGTTGAAAATGCAACATGTTTGCCACAGCTGTTGATAACAATATACAAATGATTTGCATAACAGAACTAAACAATGGATAAAGAGAGTAACAGCAGATTTGATTAATGTATGAAGAAATGTAAATGGGTTTTCTGATTCTGACCATAATAATATGAGAGACGTTCTAGTAGGTCATCAAGACTTAAGGTGTCACAGAAAGGATGTTTTTCAAAATATTGTATATGTGTATGAGAGGAAAGAAACATATGTAGTATGTATGTTTATGGATGAGAGGGCTGTTACTGTTTCTGACAAACTGTAATCTTTTTTCCATTTAATAGAAATATGATATAAAGAAAAATGAATATATTTTTGTACTGAACAATAAAGTATAATGAAAAAAAATCTAAATCCTCGGAGCCCTAGATGTCTATAGGGGAGAACCTTCTGAAATATTGAAATAACAAGAATAGCAAGGTAGACTGGGGTTCTAATTTCTATTTTTCTATTAATATGTGAGGTCATAAGCAGTGCATGGGGGTCGTACGTTATAGTATATATCTATCAATCTATATATATCTATTTATTTATATATATATATATATATATATATATATATATATATATATATATATATATATATATATATATAGATGTATATATAT